>NW_027507758.1:136735791-136770791 GCF_037356315.1 Lithobates pipiens | reverse complement strand
GTGCCACTGGGAGGAGTGGCGGGAGAAGGTGATGTCCCCTCCCGCTCTTCTTGGATAACAATCAAGCGGCTTTTAGCCGCGTCAATTATTATCCTCAGCCAATCGCCCGCTCAAAAAAAAAAAAAAAAACTGTACCGGGATGATGCCTGCAGCTGTGGGCATCATCCCGGTATAACCCACGAAAGCAAAGTACGCACATCTGCCTATGCTCGTGGGAATGTGTTAAACATAATTTATCCAATTCATCTGTGTACTGTTTTTAACCACTTGCGGCTCACTCACATTAGGTGTAATTAGAGCGGGCAGCAGCTCCATGTTCAGCTATGTACCTGTACATTGCAGCCTTCTGGGTTTAAAGCGGGATTCCGCTGCCTTTTTTTTTTTTTTTTTATTTTTTTTTTATTTATTTTTTTAACCTGTGTCACTGGTGGGCGATTCCTACGGTGTCTTTGCAGTTACGATCAGCGTCTTTTTAACCCCCGGCGTGACGATTTCATTGCTAAGGAAAACTTTTAAAAAAGCAATCCGGCTGTTTCCATTTTCACTGTGGGTGTTTGAAGCCCACAGGCATTTACTTCCTGGATGCGATGATGCTGAGCTCCCAGCATCCACCGCTCCATCTCGCACATGCTCATTGAGTGTCCTCTTTGTTTTCCTTCCTCTTGCCTCGTGTGCTATAGTGGTAATGGCAGAGCTGCCTGCCCACTTTCAAAATGGCAATTTCGGACATGCTCTCGTCACGTGACCGTCCTCCTTCCGAAATCTCACGAGATTTCGGCATGACTGTGTCCCCCACTGATTCCTGGAAAATAGCTAAAAAAGTTCCCAGGGACCATTGTGAAGCCGATAAATACGCCTACTCCCATGGGAGGAGAGCCCAGAAGTCGGCATATACGTTAAAAATGTAAATACTGCATATTTTATTTCAATGGTCATAACTGCATCTATGTTCCAAAGCCATTTGAATAAGATGAACTTGCAATTTTCTGTACAAAACCGCTTAAAGGCGGGCATGCGTGCGTCCCCTGCTGTGTTTTGGACACTGCATGAGTTTGGCAGCTAATTTCAACCAGTGATTTTGGCTGAAGTCTGCATGTGCAATTGGCCACAGCCGATCAGCTGAGTTCTGTTTGCCAAAAGTTAGGGTTTTTGAGTTATGTGCATTGCGAACGGCTTTATGGCTTTTTTTTTTTTTTTTTTTTTTTGCAAAGCTGGGACGAAAAACAGACGGATAGTAAATTAAAAGCAGCACACATAACACATGTTTGCTAATAAAAGCTTGTTTTTTTTTTTTTTTTTTTTTTTAATCAAAGTAACAGAACTTAGTCTCCTCGTATAATAAACAAAATCATGTAACTACATACAGTATACACGTTTAGTTTACGTTTATTCCATGAATAGGGTCAAACTAAAAGTAGAAACAGGAAAATAAATTGCATCCACCGGAGAAAAATACAAAGCGGCAGGACAAACCTCACCCAGGGGTTTCGCGTAGTATTAGTAACTTTCTATTTCGTTACACACTGCACGTCTTCCCCCGACCATAGCATGTTGTCGATCAATCCGACTGCATGTCTAGTAGAGTAATACTGGTATGACCCGACAGTTATCACCCATCTGTCAACTTATAGCTGGGTGGGGCTAATCTGTGCAGGTATCAGGGCTATTAAGCCATCTGTCCCAAATCTTGTTGGGGCACCCCCCTATGTTTATATATATATATATATATATATATATATATATATATATATATATATATATATATATATATATATATATATATATATATATATATATATATATATATATATAACTTTTTTTCAGCGACCAGTGGTAGATTCACCTCAGCTATCCATGCCTAGACTGGAAGGAGCAGTGCGCATCCATAGTTTGGATACCAGCTTCCTAGCACTGAACAGAGTCTCTTGTAAAAAAAAAAAAACAAAAAAAAAAAAAACAGTAAGGAATTTGTCAGTCGGAACGTATGAAAAAAAGCCCAACAGACGGCTTTTAGGATCCAGTTGTAGGGGGGAGCCCATGTGGTCATGTAGGAACTGTATGACCTGCGACCAATGGGCCTGGATATCTGTGCAGGTCCATATTAGATGATAAAATGTACATGGGTGGTCGGGGTAATGCGGATTTTGAGGCACTTGATATTTAAGAATTCTTGTCGGTGTAAGGGGGGATTTATGTATGATGTACAATTGAGTCATCTGGTCTGATAGCCTGGGGGATACTTGTTTGATATTTTCAAGGATCTCCTCCCAGTCTGCGTTCTCCAATGGGCCTACCTCTTCTTCCCATCTATGCTTTGCTATATCAATGATTCTGGATACCGAACGTGCTTTAAGTATGCTGTATAAGGTGGAGATCAGTCTGGAGGGGTCTTCACCAACTATAACATCAACCAGGGACAACCCCTGCGGGTTTGGAAAACTCAGTGAATTGAGCCTGGGGGGCATGGGACAGCTGCACATATCGGAATATCATATGCGGAGGTATCCCAAATTCAGCTTGTCTGAAAGCTACGTACTCCAAGAGGGGTAATTACCTGGTGTAAGTACACTATGCCCTTGGATGCCCACAGGCCAGTTCTCAGTAGTGACCTGAGCTCCCCCAGTTAAGAATTATGCCAAAGGGGGGTATGAGAGTGCACCAAGTCTGCCCGGTCATTTTCTGAGCAATTTCCCATATGCGTTTATGTTGGTCAAGCAAAAGACTGCGGCCCTCCCTTCGCCTATTGCTCTCCCTCCCCCTGAACAAGACCTGAAGGGGGGAGTGGGCGTGGCTATGTGGTCTCCTACATGTCAGTGCTTGGTACCTGGGTCCGTCCGTTTTTATGTAAATGGTAAAAATGGGCAAAGCTGGGCCGCAACATAAGAGTGGAAATCTGGGAGCGCTGCTCCTCCCTGATCAGTGGCATTTTTGAGGGTGTTCCATGCCAGTTTGTACACATTACACATGTTTAGACCTACATTTAATCCCCTTTGCCCCTAGATTTTAACCCCTTCCCAGCCAGTGTCTGTACAGTATTGGCACTGGTCACTGTTTCTGTCACTTTGTTGGTGTACCTCCTAGTCAGCTACTGCCAGATTGCAGGCCGCACTATCAGTCCTACTATAAGTTGCGTATCATTGCCATTACTAATATAGCATCATAGCTGTGTAAATTCCAGTATATACCATAGTTAGTAGAAATGTTGCCTTTAAACTTACGCAAATTTTTTTTTTTTTTTTTTTATATATAAGCAATAATAAAACCCAGTGGTGAGCAAATACCATCAAAGAAAGCACTCTATTTGTTTTGGGGGGGAGCGATTTATTTCATTTGTGTATGGTAACAGTGCAATTGGCAGTTAAAGTAGTGCAGTGCCAAGTAGCAAAAAAAGCTCTGTTCATGAAGGGGGTAAAACCCTCCAGAGCTCAATTGGTTAATAAAATATGCAGAGATATTAACAGGCCCTGAGAACATCTCGGGGGATATCAGAACTAGTAAGGGTTGCCTAAAGTAATACTCATCGAGAGAGAATATGAATACTTATTTTAGGAAGCTTTTTGGAATGACTTTTCATTTTGATGGTTCCCGTGTGTGTAAGAAATATCTGTTTTGATGTGTTCACCTTGACTCTTTGTTCAGTGACAGTGACTTTTTTGCTAGCATGGTAGTCGATGCTGCACTTGCAGTGAAGTATGTGGATCCTAAGGGTCAGGCTCGGTACCCCATCAATTCTATCAATGTCCTGAAAGCTCATGGCCGAAGCCAGAAGGAGAGCATCCTTGTCAATGGTTATGCACTCAACTGTGTGGTGGGCTCACAAGGTAATCCGATTTGTGTGTAACCCTTTGGCTTGTCCAACCTGACATAACTAAGACTAGTTTTTAAATAGATAGTTGGCTAGGCTTACAGGATTACTAAAAGCTATTTTTTTTAAAATGACAAACATGTCATACTTACCTGCTTTGTGCAATGGTTTTGCACAGATCAGCCCCGATACTCCTCGGGTTCTTTGGCTCTCCTGGCCCCTGCCAAGTTGCTTGCAATTGGAGCACCTGAGCAGGCTCGCTTCCAAGCTGTGGCTCTGCATGGCCATTCACACAAAACCAATGGCTCACTGTCTCAGCCAATGAGGTTTAGAGTCCCCAGACAGCTGAGACTTTCATGCACATTGCTGGAGGAAGACTTGGGGAGGAGCTGCTGCACACAGGTTTAATCTCATTGAAGTCTATAAACACAGTATATTTCTATAGCTAGCTTAAAAACCCAGCATGCCCTGCTGACTTGTGTTTACTTTGTACACTCATTGGCTGCCAAGATGCTGGGACTTGTAGTTTCACCTGGAGATATACTGACTTCCTCTCGCTGTAGTTAGCCCATTTTTTTTGTATGTGAAAAATGTTACACAAAGTAAATAGATGCCTAACATGTCACGCTTTGTGCACACACACACAATTATGCACACTTGTGGAATGGCGCCAAAATTTACTTAAAAAAAATCTCCACTTTTTGAACTTTTTATTTTTTCAGGTTACCAGTTTAGAGTTAGAGGAGGTCTAGTGCTAGAATTATTGCACACACCTTAACACACGTGGTGATACCTCACATGTGTAGTTTGAACGGAGTTTACATATGTGGGCGTGTTGCATGCGTGTTCGCTTCTGAGCATGAGCTACCAGGGACAGGTGTTTATACAAATTATTTTTTTTTTTTATTATTCCTATTACAAGGAATGTAACCATCCCTTGTAATAGGAATCGATTATGACAGGTCCTCCTTTATGGAGAGATACTGGGTCAATAAGACCCCACATCTCTCCTCCAGCCTGGAACCGCATGTGAGTGAGAAAAAAAATTCACCGTTCTCATGCTGACAGCCGCTATCGTGGCTTTGTTTACTTCTGTGAACCCGGCGTGATGTCATAGCGTCGCTCTCAGGCCTCTGGTCATCTGATCAAATGCTGGACTCAGGAGCACTCCAGCAAGGTAACCCCTCAGGGAGAGCGTTTCTAGGGGGTTTACTGATGCGAGGAGGAGCTGCAAGTGCTTTTGGGGGACCCCAGAAGAGAATCGGGCCACACTGTGCAAAACGAACTGCACAGTGGAGGCAGGTATGTATGTTTTAACAAAAAAGTGTTTACAACCCCTTTTAATATTTGCAAACAAAGTGAAGGTTTCCGAATTGGAATGATAATCTGTCAGGTTTGTAAAATGGTGCTATCGGAACGGATTCAATCATACAGTTTGCAGTGTGCATAGATTTGCAAAACAGTGGGATAAAGAGATATGCCTCAACATTGTTTTTATCTTATGGTTACTGTGAAATGGTGTAAATGCAGTGCATGTTATCTCAGCTTGCAGAGCTTGCCTTTATTAAATGAGTTTACCAAAAATGTAAATATTGCAGATTATACAGCCTCATGCTACATAACTAAGCTCCAATTCATGGTGAATCATTCTAATAATGAGATATTTGTCTACACACCCCATTACCCCCCCCCCCCCCCTTCTCCATTCTTTCCGCATTCACCCCTCCTTTTTTTTTTTTTTTTCTCTCTTCCCCTCTATTTTCTATCAACCTCGCTTGATTTAGGCCTCGAACACTCTCCTGTCCACAGCAAGTTCCCTGTAGGGGTGGACGTAAGGAGATGGGACATGCCTTCGGACCCTGGCCCTGTTTAGCCATCTATATAACTTTCCCTTGGTTTGACGTTTTTTTTTTTTTGTTTGTTTGTTTGTTTTTTTGATTTAGAAGTTAATTGCCTATTTTTGCTATTGTATTTTAATGTTCACTTTTCTACTATTATATGCACTATATCACTTATGGGTGATACATACCAGTATTATCTGTTGTTTATCAATTCATGGCAATTATAAGACTTTCGTGCATATTGGTACTATGCAAATGCTGTGAAATTTACCCTATGTGCCTCATTATAACCGTTTTGTGTTATATAAAACTTAATAAAAAAAATTCTGGAAAAAAAAAGAAAAAAAAGCTCCAATTCATGTTGAATAAACTAAATTTACCATGTCTTTAAATTGAAAACGAATTATTACTCCAACAGCTTAAAATCTGAAATATGTGTGTATCTATAGCTACTTTTATCTTTTTTTTTATTTTGTTTTCAGGTATGCACAAAAGGATCACAAATGCAAAAATTGCTTGTCTGGATTTCAGCCTGCAGAAAACAAAAATGAAACTTGGTGTACAAGTGATCATTTCAGATCCATCCAAGCTGGATCAGATCAGACAAAGGTATGCACATTTGTGGGGAGAATAGTAAAGATGGTTGCAAATGTTGCATTTTGATGAGAGGGGCTCAGATACTCGACCACACACAGGGTCCAGCGTTGTCTTGCTGAAATCCCTTTCTCAGCAGCTGCCTCTGCATCTCACGCCGCCATGTTCATCTGTGACATCAGTAGGCTGCACAGGCTCTTCTGGGTTATGTCGAAGACTACTGATGATGCTCTGGTAGGCCCACTCCCTCTTCTCTTATTGAGTGGGGGGTGATTTGCAGGACTCCCAGTGCCTACTGGCATTTGAACGACATATTTGGGGGCACTGACATTGCTCACTTAGGCAAATGACTGAGCAGGGGGCAGTGAAAACATAAGTTAAAAAAAAAAAAAAACACCCTGATCATTGAGCGGCGGGTGGGCGAGATCCAAAGGAGCAAAATTCCTAAAATCGGTGAAGATCTGCTTGAGGCCCCTTTCACACGGGCTGTCTAATCGGCTCCCCCTGTCAGTTATTCAGAGGAACCTGATTGGACCTTGCACTCTCCCTTATGGAGTGGTGACCTGTCCCCCGCTATCTGATTCTGCCTGTAAAATCCAGATGGATGGTGGTTTTTATTTTCCATCTGTCTGGCCGATTGGATAGGATCACATAAACAGACTGGTGGTCCTGCTTTCACCCAAGTTCCTCATAGTAGAGCGGACAGTCTGTCTCCGCTCTGCACAGTGAGCGGAGACGGATCTGTCATCTGCCTGCTCAGCGGTGATCAGCGGAGCAATCCCCCACTGAGCAGAGTCTGCCAAATGGAGGCCCACTGGTGAAAGGGGCCTTAAGCATTTTTGAGCACAGCATTGTTCTTTTGTAAACTAAGAGGTTGGGGTTCTATGCGTTTGAAAGTGGTCCCATCCACCCCCTCGCCCCCGTTGCTCTGTTGTGCTGTATCCTCATTCCAAATTCTGGTTAGGGCATTGTAACAGTACTCTTCAGGATTGTAAGTTTAGAGTGGGTGGTTACATCTGGAGTGATCGGGTCCCCTCATTTTTTCCTACTTCAGCTCTCAGCTGTGGCTGCGCTTTCCTCAGAACCACAGGCTTAATTATGTGCGGGGTATTTCCAACAGTTGTAGTAATGTTTCCCCATTTTATTTGCTGCCACACATCACTAATGGTGTGAGCAGTTATACGCGTGGGGTAAAGTATTAATGGGTTTCTGTTTTTTGTGGTGAAGAGTGACTTGTATGCTTTCCACCTTCACAGAAGCTGTACATGATACACTTGCAGTCTGCCTTTAATCAGACTGGTGGTTTCTCCTGTTTAGTGGTAGTTGATCTTGACGTACAATATAGTTTTAGTAAATCACATTGAAAGATTTGTAGCTTTTACTGAGACCTTTTCTACTTCTCAGATCAATACCTCCACTGTACATAGCATCAGCTCTATGACTGACGCTCCTATTGCACGATGTAAACGCACTCCTCGCTCCCCAGTTGGATTTTTTTTTCTCCCATATAACCTCTCCTCTCCCCCTTTTTTCTCTTATTTTTTTGTTCCTTTCCCTCTTTAATTCACAAAATTTTGGTATGTCTCAACCCTAGTGGGGCACCTCCCCATTGCGGTGCAGGTGATTACATAACCTTGGCTGCCTAAATATTTATGGTTTTAGCCTTGGGTAATTTCCTGGAGTGATCTTATCTCGGGTAGAATGTACCTAGAAACTAATGGTGTATCTGTTTTGTATTGATATGTGTCACACACACATAATATTATTTATCTATCCTATCTATCTATATATTATATAATTTTTTTTTTTTTTTACATCTAGGTTGACTGGGCTATTAAACCATTACACATTTTTTACATCCTTTTATTATAAAGGACTCTCCATGTGTAGAGGTTAAAGGGTGCTCCTTTGTCTTTTGCAATCTTAAAGGGAACAACTGAACTTGCTTCATAGACCATTTATGTATTCATACATGGAGATCGCATCCCAATTTCCTCTTCTCGAGGTGGAATAAATGTATTTGATAAATTGGAAAATAAAAAAATAATTGAAGTGTGGGCTATAACTAATCTTAAGGTGGCACTATGCTTGTCTTCTATTCAGCCCTGCAGTCATCCAGAGCTGCCTGCTGCTGACTTTTTTTTTTTTTTTTTTTTTTTTCCCCCCCTTTTTACATTGTCCTAACTACTATGTACAAGGAAGTTGCTTTATATTTGGCCTGGCCACGTGATCTCCCCAGCAGAGGCTTCAGGGGAGAGGAGGAACAGCAGACAATAGAAGCCCCATAGTATGTCTATGACGTTGCCATCCAGGCATTCCATTGGTTGTCAGCTCTCCTTCTTTGAAGCTAGCTGGCTGAGGAGATCATGTGACCAGACCAAAATGCACTGAGAATCGATGGGTATAAACATATTCTTCTTGAATAGTTGATAGAAATGGGGGGGGTGTTAAGTATTGCTCCCTGACACTTTTTTTTTTTTTTTTTGTAAACTGTTGCCACAAGCTCTAGGTTGCATGATGCAGAAATGGTTGACTCCAAAGTACATTGCCTTCATTAACCACTTCAGCCCCGGGAGAATTACCCCCTTCCTGACCAGAGCACTTTTTGCATTTCGGCACTGCGTCTCTTTAACTGACAATTGCACGGTCGTGTGTTGCACCCTAACAATTTACTTTTTTGGGTGAAAAAAAAAATGGTGCTTTCTTTTGGTGGTATTTGATCGCCTCTGGTTTTTATTTTTGCTCTATAAACAAAAAAGCAACAATTTTGACAAATTTTGTACTTTTTGCTATAATATCCCCTTTAAAAAACAAAAAACATTTTTTTTTTCTCCATTTAGGCAGATTATGTATTCTACATATTTTTTGGTAAAGCGTTTGCGCAAAAGTTATAGCGTCTACACAATAGGGGATAGATATATATAGAATTTACTAGTAATGGCGGCAATCAATTTTTATGACTGACTTTATGGCGGACACATCAGACAATTTTGACATGTTTTTGGACCATTGGCATTAGTACATGGATAAAAATGTCACTGGTAGGGAAGGGGTTAACACTGGGGGCGCTCTAGGGTTTAACTGTGTTCCCTGTGAGGTGATTCTAACTGAAGGAGCAGACTGACTAGAGGAAGTGATGGATCGTGGTTCCTAGCTAATAGCAACACACGATCTGTCACCCCGGTCAGAACAGGGAAGTGTGTGTTTACACACACTCGTCCCTGTTCTGTGTCTCCTGCTCACAATTACGTGTGGTTGGCCACGAGCATCGTCGCACGATCTTGTCTGCTACCCTGACTGCCAACCTATAGCTACGACGGCTCACACAGGGCAGCCAACCTGCCACAGTATAACTGCGGTGGTTGGTCGGGAAGCGGTTAAAGCAGTATAAAACCCAAAAGTAAACATTTTATTACTGTTTATAAAGTGTTAGCTGGAAGTTGACTTAAATTTGTTTAGTGTATCTTAATCTGGTAGTACAACACTTGCCTCACCCCAGACTGACAATGCTGCTGTCCAAAGGTGCCTCTGTTGCTCCTTCATGTGGCCAGATCACCAAGTTAAAGCAGGGGGGTAAACACAAAAAATGAATGCAGCCACCATGTCCAATGATTGGTAATCTGCAATATATTAAATTTCTCTTATATTCACCGACCGACACAGCTCCTCTCTGTAACTAACTAAATGGGTTGTATAGCCTGCCATTAGGAGAAACTAGGCTAAATTGTTATGCAATACACAGAACTTTAATCCCACCCCTGGGGGGTGGATCCTGTGCTATCAACCCTTCCCACTGCTCCTAGCAGCTTCAGTTTTTATTTTTCCTAGCAAGGATAATGACCTAGGAAACCCTGCGGGCCTCTCGGTCCATATTTTGGCTGCAGGTTTGCTGCTTTTTGCGCAAGATAGAAGATCTCAGGATCTTCCATCAACTGCCGGCTGGCTGATAGGCTGGTTAATGATATCCTTGTAGTCTCCCCAGTCTGGCCATCGAGCGTGAGCAGGCCGCAGCTAAGGCTTGGCAGGCCCCGACATGCCTCAGCTCCAGAGGTGGTCGGGCTTCAATGCTCCGGGGTATACATATGACCGGCTACTGATGTCTGGATCACAGTATACAGAGGCCAACAGCTACCCTTTAGCTGCGCAGGACTAGGTCTGTGGTGGAATGTCTCCTAGCTCTTCAGTGGTAAGTACGGCTCTCCCTGCTTCGGTGGGGTGAGCAGCTGGGCATTCCCTGGGGGGTCAATTCGGGGGCCACCTCACCTCCCTACCACCCCTCCTTCCTCCCTCTGAGGGGGGTGTCTGCATGCGCTGCGGGCGGTGTGTGTGTGTGCGTGTCACTGTTTCTCACCTGTGGGCGCTCTGTGCGGCTGGCGTTAGTCCTGGTAAAGGTCTGGGGGTCCCAAACATGCTTGTGGAGGTTTCTCTGACTGTTAGCAGGCAGCACGTATTTTTTTTTTTTTTTTTTTTTGTCACTGCATGGCGCCGTTCCGGCTGCCTTCTTGGATTTGGGAAAGCTGTAAATTCCCCTGGTGAGCTTCAGCAGCCATTTTCTTGAGGATTTTCTATTGATTACATTGGCGGCCATTTTCTTGAAGCCTGAACGCTTTTTTTTTTCGCCGCTGTCCTCTTGTGGCAGCATTACATGTGCTTTCACTTGCTGCTTTCTGTGTCCACTGTGTGCAGGACGCTGGATGGCTCTTTGCTGAACACTGCAGCTGCTCTGCAGATCGTGCACCGCTGTTTATAGCTGCTGACAGTTTTCTCCTCTCTGCAACTGGGTACCTCCTAGAGGACTACAGGCACTGCTTGTGGCTTTTCACAGAACGCCCCAGGGTGGTTAGTTGAGCGCAAAGTACCCCCCCACCCACGTGGCGGCAGCAGGAGGGTGGGACCTTCAGTCCTAAGTCCCCTTGCCGGTGGCAGACAGGCTAGGGTCAGCATGGCTTCAGAAACTGGTGTTTCTTCCCCCGAAATCCAGAGTATAGCAACCGGGTCACCTGCAGTTAGTGCGGTACGCATAGACAACCGGACAGCAGTCCTTGACTCCTATTTTACTAAGATAGAGGCGGCACATGGCAGGAAAGGTGCACGCTTCCAGGGGTTCTACTCAAATCTGTTTGGGGTTCCCAAGAAGGAAGGGGTACGTCCAATATTGGACCTAAAAGCCCTCAATTGCTTTGTAAAAGTGCAGAGGTTCGGAATGTAATCAGTTCGCTCAGTAGTCGTGGCACTCCAAAGGGACTTCCTGGCATCCTTGGACATTGAGGATGCCTACCTGCACTTACCCATATGCCTTCGGCATCAAACGTTTCTGCGTTTGGCAGTCGGAAGCCCACTATCAGTTTGTGGCTCTTCCGTTTTTGGCCTGGCATCAGCCCCCCGAGTCTTTACCATAGTACTGGCTCCAGTATTGGCGTTGAGACAACGTGGGATCGCGATCGTGTGTTACCTAGACTATCTACTCCTGAGAGCTTCTTCTGCCTCAGAATTAGGAGGATGTGGCGCTTCACATTTCAGTCCCTGCAAGAATTTGGGTGGCTGTTGAACCTAAAAGAGATGGTGGTTGTACCAACTCAACGTCTAGGGTACCTGGGGTTGCTGTTAGACTCCAGGGAAGCAAGGCTTTTTCTCCCCTCAGACAAATTGCTGACTCTCAGATCTGCGGTCAAACTACTGATGAACCGCAAGTGGTCATCGCTCCGATTTTGCATGCGGGTGCTGGGGCTCATGGTAGCCTCCTTCGAGGCAGTACCGTATGCCCAGTTCCACACCAGAGTCCTGCAGAAGGAGATCTTGACAAAATGGGACAAATCTCCATTGTCCCTGGATCCGGCAGATCCAGGTGAGCCAGCCAGTTACACTCCCTGATCTGGTGGTTGAGGTCCCCAGTGATTCAGTCCAGAAAATCGTTCCTTCCTCTGAAATGGATGGTGATCACTACGGACACCAGTCTATCCGGCTGGGGTGGAGTGATGGGGATTCAGTCGGCTCAGGGCCTCTGCTCGACGGAAGAATCCCAGTTGTCGATCAATCTGCTCGAATTGAGAGCGATCAGGTTGTGTCTCCACAAATGGTGTCTTCAGGGGCTACCGACAAGGATACAGTCGGACAACTTGTGGCGTACATAAATCACCAATGGGGACCCAGAAGCTCAGCCAATGCTCGGGAGGTCGCTCACATACTTCGTTGGGCAGAGCAACAAGTTCCGGCCCTGTCGGCCATTTACATCCCGGGGGTGGAAAATTGGCAGGCGGACTGAGTCGACGGATGCTAGACCCAGGAGAGTGGGCATTGCATCCGGAAATATTCAGGCTGCTGTGCCTGAAGTGGGGCATGCCAGATGTGGATCAATTGGCCTCCCGTCTCAAACGGAAGGTGCCCAGGACGAGAGATCCGTGGGCAGATGCGCTGGTGGCTCCTTGGTATCGGTACCAGCTGATCTATGCCTTTCCTCCACTGAAACTATTGCCACGTCTGATTCAGAGTGGAAGCCGAGGGGATTCCAGTAATTCTGCTTGCCCCAGATTGGCCTCAGTGGCCCTGGTACGCAGACCTGGTGTGTCTAGTGGCAGGCGCTCCCTGGCGACTGGCACTGAGAGAGGACCTCCTATCTCAAGGTCCAATCTTTCACCCTGCTTTACCATCGCTGGCTTTAATGGCATGGCTATTGAGCCAGGTGCTGCGGAACGGGGTCTGTCAGACTCGGTGATTCAAACTATGCTGAGGGCGCGGAAATCTTCACGGAAGATATACTATCGTACCTGGAAGGCCTACATCTCCATGTGGGAGGAGAATGGGTGGCATCTACGCTCCTTTTCTATATCCAGGATCTTGCTGTTTATTCAGCAAGGAGTAGACCAGAGATTGGCGTTGAGCACCATTAAGGGGCAAATTTCAGCCTTGGCTGTTTTTTTTCAGCGACCCCTGGCGTCTCACTCATTAGTGAGTACCTTTTGTTCATGGGTTAAGACATGAAGTCCCTCCGGTGCGTCCCCTGTTACCCCCATGGGATTTGAACCTGGTGTTGGCGCTTCAGAAGCCGCCGTTTGAAAATATCAGGGAGATTCCCCTGTTGACTTTCACAGAAGGTGGTTTTTCTAGTGGCCATCACATCGGCCAGGAGGGTTTCGTAATTGGCGGCCTTGTCCTGTAAGTTGCCTTATCTGGTCATCCACAGGGATAAGGTGGTGTTGTGCCCGCAACCGTCCTTTCTACCGAAAGTGGTTTCGGCTTTTCATATCAATGAGGACATTATATTACCATCATTGTGGCTTAAGCCGAAGCACCCCAATGAGGTGGCCCTTCACGCTCTTGATGTGGTTAGAGCTCTGAAGGTGTACTTGTCTGCCACAGCTCCCTTTCGGAAGTCAGACTCACTGTTTGTTTCAGTGGCTGCTCCTAAGAAAGGCATGGCGGTCTCGTCGGCCACCATTTCCAGGTGGATCAGACAGATTGTAGTCCAAGCCTACGCTTTTAAGGAGCAGGTGCCCTCCTTTCCAGTCACGGCCCACTCTACAGGAGGAATCGTAACGTCTTGGGCCTTCCAACGCCAAGCGTCTGTCGTTCAGGTGTGTAAGGCGGCGACCTTACACACAGTAAACAGTGGGAAGGATTGATAGCACAGGATCCGCCCCCCCCCCAGGGGCGGGATTAAAGTTCTGTGTATTGTGTAAAAAAAAAAAACCTTTTTGCCTAGTTTCTCCTAATGGCAGGCTATACAACCCATTTAGTTAGAGAGGATCGGTGAATTACAGAGAAAAGGATTTTACAGGGAGTATAAAAAAATCCTATTTTTTGGTTTAATGCCACTGTCATTTTTTATTTTTTTTTTCCCCACAGTTACCAACCAAGCAGTGTACTCAGATCAGCTTATAAAACTGTTCTATAAAATTCTGCCCTTTTGCTGTGTTTGTATGCTCAGTTTTCTTTTATATTTTTCTTATAGGGAATCTGACATTACCAAGGAGAGGATTCAGAAGATCTTAGCAACTGGAGCGAATGTTATTCTTACTACTGGTGGCATTGATGATATGTGCCTCAAATACTTTGTTGATGCAGGTGCAATGGCTGTGCGAAGAGTTCTTAAAAAGGATTTGAAACGTATTGCAAAAGCTACTGGAGGTAGGCTTGAGTACAACTTGACACACTTTCTGAAAGCAGACACCCTAGAGAATAATATACTGTCGGTTTTCGGTCTAGGAAGTGCAAAATTTCAGTAAAAAAACATACATTAAAGGTAATTTTAGGTCACAAAATACTTATTTTATTTTAACAAAAAGACAAGGTTGCACAGAGTAAATACCAAACATGTCAAATCTGACGCGTGACATGGCGACAAGCTTCAGAACCCTATATTTTTCCATGGGCGACACTTTCAAAGCCTCATATAGGTCATCTGTTTAGCGTTAAGGAGGTCTGGTGCTTGAATTATTACTCTTACTCTGGCATGCCTGACTGTATGTGACGTGTAGCACAATAGGCGTTTTTATATGTAGGCACCTCCGATGCATTTTATTTTGATTTATTTTATGTGCTTGGATATAGATAGATAGATAAAAAAAATTTTTTATATATATTATATCGTGACAGGTTCTCTTTTATGAGACATTTGGGGTCTAAAAGACCCTGGATGGTCTCCCCTGAGCTCCACTGAATGTAATGCAATGCAGATTGCATTGTAACGCATTCTTTCCTGGCCACTGAGAGCGCACACAGCTGGAGAATTGACCACGGTGTGTTCTCCTGCATGCTATGCCGGTTTACATCCACCCCAAACGCCCCCCCCCCCTTTCATGGCGAGGCCATTTGTTGAAATATGCGTCTTTTTTCCCCCCAACACATAGAGCTATTTTTTGGTGGTATTTGATCACCACTGCACTTGTTTTTTTTTTGTTTTTTGTTTTTTGCGTAATACGTAAATTTTGACTTTTTTTTTTTTTTTTTTTTTTTTTTTTTACATCCGATTTTAAAAATAAAAAAAGTATTACATTTAGGCCAATGTTATGTTTTTATTTAGAAAAATACCAATAAGTGTATATTGGTTTGTGAATAGCATCTGCAAACTATGGATTAGATTTATGCGATTTCTGTAAGTTTTCTTATATTCTAGTAATGGCGAATATCTGACTGAGGCTGGGTTCACACTCCTCCAACGGATGCGACTCGCAGCAGGGTTCCGATGCGTCCTTGTTCTCCGTTTCAGAGATGAATCTGTGCTGAGTTTTTGCTGTCAATTGGCCCTGAAACTGAGCCAAAGATGCACAGCGTTGCTGTGCAAGCTGCTCCACAGCCTCAAGGGAAAAATGTGAACTGGCTCCATAGAGAGCTGGTCACAATCTCCTGTCATTCGATTATATTTGCATAGGTGTGAACCCAGCCTTATAGCGGTACTGCAATATTACAGCGGGCCATCGGACACTGACACGAATGACAATAATACAGTAGTCTGTGCTAAAAATATGAACGGTCACTGTACCGTTAGAACTGAAAGATGCCTTGTTTACATAAACATTTCTCAGGTATCTGTGTATTGCTGAGCGGCGGGTGCTGGAGGACATGGAGTGCCTGGCACCTCCACATCAGCTTCTGCTGTAAAATATCTAACGCCTGCTAACATCTGATCTGCTAAAACTGACCAATTGTGGAAACATTTGCCATATGACCACCCCGTAGAGGGCAGCGGGCTGTGTAGTGGAGCAGACACGGACCTGTCATCCATCTGCTCAGTGGCTATCAGTAAAACCCCCCCCCCCCGAACAGATTCCGACCCGTGTGGAAGTGGCCTTAAGAACAATTTCCAGTTCTATAAAGTCTATAACAGCTAGTGAGCACTGGCAGCAGTCATCCTTAGTTGGCCAGTTCTGTAGTAATTTATTAACAAATTAAAAACGCCCACAAAGTGCAAGATAAAGAATCGCTTATGTATACAATAAATGTGCTACGTTTGTCCTTGTCCTGTGGTGACCACCACCACAACCCAGAAGCTGTAGATAGACGTGTTGGGGCATGGATGCCCTGTGTATGCCAATAAGTTTTCCTCAACCAGCATGGAACGCATGGGTCCATGTGAGCTCAGAGGGAGGGGCTGGAAAGATGACACGTTAAACTTGGAGCATATCCTACGGGCTTACATGACCAATTTCTTTATCCTGCATTTCGTGTTTAAGCGGTATGGTATAGTCTATACTCAGGCTATTCTTCTAAGGCCCCCCCCCCCCCCATTTTTGCTGTATCCTCATTCCAAATTCTGGTTAGGGCATTGTAACAGTACTCTTCAGGATTGAAAGTTTAGAGTGGGTGGTTACATCTGGAGTGATCGGGTCCCCTCATTTTCTCCTACTTCAGCTCTCAGCTGTGGCTGCGCTTTCCTCAGAACCACAGGCTTAATTATGTGCGGGGTATTTCCAACAGTTGTAGTAATGTTTCCCCATTTTATTTGCTGCCACACATCACTAATGGTGTGAGCAGTTATACGCGTGGGGTAAAGTATTAATGGGTTTCTGTTTTTTGTGGTGAAGTGACTTGTATGCTTTCCACCTTCACAGAAGCTGTACATGATACACTTGCAGTCTGCCTTTAATCAGACTGGTGGTTTCTCCTGTTTAGTGGTAGTTGATCTTGACTTGGTGATCGGGCCCCCTCACTTTTTCCTCCAGCTCTCAGCTGTGGCCGTGCTTTCCTCAGAACCACTGGCTGGCGAGTGCATTCTTGTCGTGCTTCCTGGTTTTAATTTTAAGCGCCACGCCACTGCGAAGAGGTCCAGGTACAACTTTATTCCATTAAATTAGGCGTACAGATCAAGAAAATAGATGATGTGTTTCGGGGGTGTCCGTGCCCCCTTCATCAGGGATTGATTGGCAACCAAGTGAACAAACCAGTAGTGAACTGGACTTACAATAGTATTTATCCCAGTGTCGGTTGAAAGCACAGGCCTAATTAACAGCTTGTCTGGCTGCCAAACCTACAGGACCAGCGCCATCTTTCCATTTTCCTCAAACGGAGGCACATAATCTTATGCTGAGATGTGGAATTTGCACCTCAAGGAGACTGTGTAAAAGAGTGATTTTTATTTCTTATATTCACCGACTGACATAGCTCCTCTCTGTAACAAATGGGCTGTTAGCCTTATCACTAGGAGAATACTAGGCATAGTTGTAACACAACACTCAGAACTTAGTTCCGCCCAGGGGGCGGTCCCTCGGGCTACAACCCTCCTGTCTGCCAGACAGACCTCAGTTTTATTTTACCTAGTGAAGGAGAGACCTAGGAACCCTGTGGGCCCATCGGTCCGTGCTTTTTTTTTTTTTTTTTTATGCATAAGCTTGGCTTTTTGCACAAGATGAATGATCCTGTGATCAGCTACCAACAGCCGGCTGAGTGACAGGCTGGATACCCTTATCCTTGTAGTCTCCCCAGCCCATGGAGCGTGTGCAGGTCACAGCTACGGCTCGGCAGGCCAAGATGAAACCTCAGCTCCAGAGGTGGTCGGTGAGCTCTTATGGTCCAGGGTGTACATATGACCGGACTACTGATGTCTGTGTCACAGTATGCCAAGGCCGGCAGCTACCCTGTACTGATCAGTGAGTAGTTCTGCACTGGAATGTCTCCCAGCTCTTCAGGACTGGTAAGTACAGCTCTCCCTTCCTCGGCAGGGCTGAGCAGCTGGCCATTCCCTGGGAGGTCGATTGGAGGGTCCCTCACCTCCCTGTCTTCTCTTCCCTGTCCCAATCTCCTCCCCCCCCCTCCTGGGGTATGCTGCATGTGGCTGCTGAGTGGTGTATGTGTGCTCTCTCCGTGGGCTCCCTGAGATGGGGGGAGGGGGGGGCTGGCTGGCTAGCGGTGTCCTGGGTTCTCTCTGTTAAGCTCCTGGAAGGTGCCTGAGCGTCTACTGTGGTTGGGTGTGGCACTGTGTCTGTCACATTGCTTTCTTTATTGCCTCATGGAGCTGCTGGGGGCAATTTTAGGTGTGGGCAAGGCAGCATGCCCTCCTGGGCTTCAGCGGCCATTTTCCAAGGGATCTCCTATTCAGGACACTGGCGGCCACTTTCTGGAAGCCTGAACATTTTTTTTTTTCCAGTGTTCTCTAGCAGCAGCATGGCTAGGTGCTCTCACAGCCATTTTCCGTGTTTCCTGTCTGTGTACTGGCCACCGGCTGGCCATTTTATTGAAGCCTGATCACGTTTTTTTACATTTAGTGCTCATTCCGGCGGCTGCCACCCACACAGCGTTTGTTTCCTCTGCACTTTTGAGCACTCGGTGCGCAGGCACTACTTGTGAACAGCGCAGGCACTACTTGTGAACAGCGCAGGCACTACTTGTGAACAGCGCAGGCACTACTTGTGAACAGCGCAGGCACTACTTGTGAACAGCGCAGGCACTACTTGTGAACAGCGCAGAACTCCTCGGGGTGATGAGTCTGGCAGGTGGACTATTTGAGTCGACAGATGCTGGACCCAGGAGAATGGGCATTGCATCCGGAGACATTCAGGTTGCTGTGCCTGAGGTGGGGCACACCAGACGTGGATCTGCTGGCCTCCCATATCAATCAGAAGGTGCCAAGATTCGTATCCAGGACAAGAGATCCCTGGGCCGATGCGTCAGACGTGCTGGTGGCTCCGTGGGGTCAGTACCAGCGGATCTACGCCTTTCCTCCACTGAAACTTATCACGTCTGCTTTGCAGAGTGGAAGCCGAGGGGATCCCAGTAATACTGGTTGGCCCAGATTGGCCTCAGCGTCCTTGGTACACAGACCTGGTGTCAGACGCTCCCTGGCGACTGCCGTTGCGAGAGGACCTTCTGCAAGGGCAATCGGAACGTCTTGGGCCTTCCGACACCAAGCGTTTGTCGCTCAGGTGTGTAAAGCGGCGACCTGGTCGTCTATTCGGCAGTCTATCCAAACGTTAACCGAGTTCTACAAGGTAGATGTCTGTGCATTGGCTGATGCCTGTTTTGGCTGCAAAGTTTTGCAGGCGGCCGTATAGTTGCAATTGAATATGCAATATATATATTTCCTGGTTTTCGGTAAAAACAGTACGATTAAGTTAATGTGCAGTTTTTTTTGAGCGGTTATGGGTAGTCACTCCTGTTGAGGGTACCCTGTGTCCCCCCCCCCCCCCCCCCCACGCACTGTACCCACAAAATAGTTTCACTAGTTCCCACTTGCCATGCTGGATGAAGTTTTCTATGCTGTTTTCCCACCCCTCGTTTGGCACTGCTTGGAGACATCCCATTTGTTAGAGAGGAGCTGTGTCGGTCGGTGAATATAAGAGAAAATAGGATTTTTTTTTTTTTGTACTCGCTGTAAAATCCTTTTCTCTGTAATTCACCGACCGACACAGCGCCCGCCCCTCCTTTTTCTTTAAGTTATACTGCTTGTTGATGTACTGAGGTCTGTCTGGCAAATGGGAGGGTTGTAGCCCGAGGGACTGCCCCCTGGGCAGAACTAAATTCTAAGGGTTACAACTATGCCTAGTATTCTCCTAGTGATGAGGCTAACAACCCATTGAGTAAAAAAAATTAAATTTTTCAGATTTATCTCAGATCCACTCTCCAGAGAGACACCTCAAAGTTTGGCAGGGCATATGTTTTGATTCTTTGTGTCACTGACAGTGAGAGCTCATTGTGACCTTATAACTGCATGGGTCGCTCAGGTTCGATTGGGAGGAGGTATGTAGACCGTGCATCCATAGTTGCTACTAGAGTGCTGATAGGGGATGGAGCCCGTCCTGACTCCTGCAAAAGTTCAAGAAAGGAAGGGTGTCCTGCTGCAATAAATGGAGTGGCAACCTCGGCATGACCAGGCCATGCGCCAGTGTTTCTCACCCCCCACATACACACCCAATATGACTAAGTTCTGGGGGGGCGAAGTGAAACACCTTGACTGCATGGCATGGCTGGAGTCCAGGCTGAGGTTGCCACTCCATTCATAGCAGCAGGACACCTTAGATGTGGGCCTTCCAGGGGTTACCCTTTTCTTGAGAGCTCAGCCTTAGATGGGAGAAAGCAGCTGCATGTGTGCTAAATGCATACTGAGAACAGCCTGGATGGGAGGGAGAGGAGGGTGAGAGGAGCTGCCTTTGTGTGAAGATACTCACAACATCCTGGACGGGAGTGGGGTGCAAAGAGCTGAATCACTGCTGAAGTCTGGGGAGCATGTAGACCGGCAGGAGCCCATGTCGGTCATAAAGAAGAGGAAGAATGGATTGGATCCAGACATTGTGGTCTGGCTGATGCTGCAAGACGGACCTTGGCCCCTCCCACAGGTATTTTCTTTAACAAGAGCTGTACATTTCAGAGGGCAGAAAATCGTTTTTTCTTAGTAACATCTCACCAAGATTCATATAATGCAAAAATTTATTGAACCCGTACTGCTACTCAAAGCATTTGTTAATCATTTATTACTATACTGCACTTAGGTGGCACTTCCCTTTCCACCTAAATGCATTTTTAGCCTTTTGATTGAACACCCAATTATCTTGTTTTCACAGCAATGGTTTGCTCAACACTTGCTAACCTGGAAGGTGAAGAAAGCTTTGAGCCTGCCATGCTGGGGCAGGCTGAAGAAGTTGTACAAGAGAGAATATGCGATGATGAGCTAATCCTAGTTAAAAAGTAAGTGGACAGTCGACTAATTTTAAATGATTCGGTGTACCAATTCATTACCACAGCAATCTGTATTTTGTCCTCAGCTGACCTACAGTGAAAAATGATTTTGATTCCCTTCAGATTTTGGAAGTTTGCCCACTTGCAAAGAAATGAAGGGTCTATAATTATCGCAGGTGTTTTTTAAATGAGACCGAATATCAACCAAAAATAAACGCCATACAAGTGTTATAAATTGAGCTGTGGTTCTGTGAGTAAAATAAGTATTTGATCCCCTACCAACAATTTTATCTTCTACAGACTGGCATGTGCACAGTATGTGCTCATGTGATACACAAATTAGTCCTGTCAATTTTAAGAAGGTGCTCAACTTGTGTGTATAAAAGACACCTTGGCCACAATCTTTCTTCCATCTTCCTCACCATCATGGGCAAGATCAGAGCGCTGTCAAGGGACGTTGGGGATAAGATTGTTAACCAGCACAATGGGTTACAAGATGATCCGGCAAGAAGCTTGGTGAAAAGGAGACAACTGTTTCTAGCTTTTATTTGCAAATGGAAGAAATACAAAATAACCATCAATCCTCTATGCAAGCTTTCGCCTCATGGGATAAGGCTGATCATAAGAAAAGTGAGGGATCAGCCCAGAACTACACAGGAGGAGCTTGTAAATGATCTCAAGGTAGTTTGTACCACGGTCATCAATTTAAATCCTACAGCACCCGCAAGGTCCCCCTCAGGAAGGCACATGTACAGACCCTTTGCCCAATTGAGAGGGGGCTTTAGCCTTCCTTTTTCTCGCTCTATTGGTATTCAGCTTCTTCATGCTTTGAGAGAGCAGTTTGGCTCACGCTCACTTCCTCTACAGATGTCCCCATTAGAGAAGCTGCTTAAAAACTCGGCCGATACAAAATTGATTTCCAAATATTACTCTGCACTAATGGCCGATTCTAACCTGTGATTTGCGTCTGCACAGAACCGATGGACTACTTTTAGATATTCAATTTATGTTTAGACTGAATTTGTAGATATTTATAAAAGCTCAGTCATAGTCTCTAGAAATAGTCATACAAATTAAGATATTCCACCATGGTCATCTCACCCCTTATCAAATGTGTAAGATGGGATTGCGTGCCACGCCCGAGTGCTGTAGAGGCTGATTTCCTTCATTGCTTTTTGGTCCTGTCCATTTTGTTTCTTAATTTTGGTCCACAGTAGATTTATTTTTATTCAATATTCTGAGTGTCCCTAATATTTTTACATCCTAAAAATTGTCTCCTGGGTTTTTTTTTTTTTTTCAAATTCTCATTTTTGTATATACTAAACCATTACTACACATCTAATATTTTTTGCTAGAAAGACTATTCTCTTGAGCAGGAAAAGGACTTCTGTGCTCACTATAGCCACCTGGCTGCAGTTGATCAACAATAGCTTACTCCTATAGAAGCTTACTTTTGAGCTGCGAAAGTGACCTCTTTTTTTGATATGGAGTGGATGAATATCCAGCCCCCCTTTACTCTGGTGTCTTCAGGCTGCGGAGACTAGTCTGTATTGCTGATATTTACTTTTCCACATAAATCGGTGACATAATGTGTTTATAGTTTTAAAATCTTACATATAGCTGTGTTTTTCATTTATGTATACCTTGGTTGTGAGACTCAGGAGGTACAGTTTAGTTGCGGTTGTAATCTTTTATTGGTGGTTTATGTATAAATTTCGATAAACGTATCTTAAAAAAAAAAAGCATCTAATTGATTCAGAGAAGGATTGGGAGAAAATGCTGTGGTCAGAGGAGACCAAAATTTAGCTCTATGACATGAACACGACTCGCCGTGTTCTGGAGGAAGAAGAATGCTGACTATGACCCTAAGAACACCATCCCTACAGTCAAGCAGGAAGAGGGGAAACATTAAGCTTTGTGGCTGTTTCTCTAAAGGTTCAGGCTGACTTTGCTGCATTGAAGGGCCAATGGACGAGGCCATGTATTGTAAAATCTTGGATGAGAACCACCTTCCCTCAGCCAGAACACTGAAGATGGGTCTTACAGCATGACCATTACCCAAAACATACCAAGGCAACAAAGTGGCTGAAGAAGCACATTTAACCACTTAAAGACCGGGCCTTTTTTTTCCAGACTCTGTTTACAAGTGGTTTTTTTTTTTTTTGCTAGAAAATTACTCAGAACCCACAAACATAATTTATTTTTTTATAACCACATCCTAGAGAATAAAATGGCTGTTTTACAAGCACACTTTTTTTATTTTTATTTTTTTTATTAAAAAGACAACAGTAAAGTTAGCCTAATTTTTTTATTTTTTCTTTTGTGAAATGTTACGCCAAGTAAATACCCAACATGTCACGCTTCAACATTGCGCCCGCTCGTGCAATGGTGTCAACTTTTACCCTTAAATCTCAATAAGTGTTAAATCTATGGGTTGCACGCTTTGCATTACAGAGGTGGCTAGGAGTCTAGGGCTAGAATTATTGCTCTCGCTCCAATGATTGCGGCGATACCCCACAGTTATAAGCGGGTGCTACTCATGTATGCGTTCGCTTTTGCACGCATGCTCGTCGGGACCGGGTGCTTTAACAATTTTTATTTTTATTTTTACACTAAATAAAAAAAAATTTACACTTTTATTCCTATTACAAGCAATGTAAAAATCCCTTTTTGTTAAAAAAAAAGCATGACAGGTCCTCTTAAATGATATCTAGGGTCAAAAAGTCCTCAGACCTCATATTTGGATTTAGATGCAAAAATTACATTTTGTCATAAAAACAAACAAACAAAGGCCCTTCAAGATGTATGGCTGGAGCTGACTTTTTGACGTTGCTTCTGCCCTGCTATGGTATGGAGACAGGCGGGGGCCATATTCCCCTCTTCTCCATACCCAGCCATGGATAGGACCTGATCGCCTCCGGTAAGCGGTGGGGGGGGGATCACCATTATCGTAAATGGAACTGCCGGCTCTAAAGATGGATACCTTGGTTGTGGCAACAGCTGCTGCCCTTACAGAGAGATCCATCTTCAAAGTGCCGACGTATATGTACGTGAGTTGGTCAGTAAGTAGTTAAGGTGTGAGGGAGCTCACACTTCGAGTTTCCAATTGATGGCCTAGAAACCTTTTTAAGAGGGGGTTTATTTTTTTATTTTGGATCCTTACCTAGGTGGATGCAGCATTGGTTTTCTGCATATGCTCCCCAGTGCCTCTAACACTGAGAACCGAGTGATCGAACACTATCGATCGGTTCTCACAGCTCCTTGAGCAGAGAGCTGTTCACTGTCATTAACCAACTACAAGAAACATCTTACCTCTGTGCTTGCCAACAAGGGTTTCTCTACCAAGTCAAGTATTTTGATCCCCAAGCAAAACATTTTACTCACTGAACTGCAACTCCGCTTATAACATTTGTATTGGGTTATTTTTGGTAGATATTCTGTGTCATTTGAAATACACCGATGAAAACCATTTATAGGCCTGTCTTTCTTTGTAAGTGGGCAAACTTAAAAAAAAAAAAAATTAAAGCAGGGGAACACATTACTATTTTCCTCACTGTACCACTTAGATCTGCATATCTGTCAACAAAATTAATCAGGTCATATGGTCTAGAATCATTATTGCTGTAGTGTTTCCCGATTCTTTCTATGCAAAGAATTTTCTCTGCTCTTCTGAAGCCACAGCTGTCAAAAGGTAAGGGAAAAACCGGGCAGTCTGCCAAGAATCAAAACATTCTTTATCGGTTGAACTTAAGTATAACCATTGTAACAATTTGTCAATGGAATAGACTGTGTGTGTGAAAAAAAGCTTAACCACTTAGTCTTAAACGCTAAACCTTTTTCTGCCATTTGTTGGTTTCAAGTAAAAAAAAAAATTTTTTTGCTAGAATATTACTTTGACCCCCCCCACGTGTGTGTGTGTGTGTGTGTGTTTTTTTTTGTATTGCATCAGGAATTAAGTAGTTCTGAGCTGTGTTGCGTCAGATAGGAAGGTGGCATACTATGTTTCTGGCACATGAATGTTTATCTGTACTTGCAGGCCGAATATATAAAATGTTTCTATAGCCTAAAGGGGGGTGTGGGGTGTTTAATATAAAAAAAAAAAAAAAAAAAGCCTTGTTTAAAAGTTAGTTGCCTGCTCTGTGAAGTGGTCTTGCACAGAGCAGCCTGGATCCTCCTCTTCTTGGATTCCATGCCAGCGCTCCTGGCTTCTCCCTCCTATCAGGTGGGGGCACCCAAGCAGCCACACTCCAGAGCCGTGGTGGTGTCCATTTACACACTGAAACGGTGTCCTGCCCCTCCATCTCCTGATTGGCTCACTGGCTGTAAATCTGGCGTGCAAGGCTCTCATGGACATCGTTGGATTGAGGGGGCTCGGTTAAGTAAAAAACCCTTGTGCTTTTACAACCACTTTAATGCTTTCTTTGCGTTAAGGTAAAAAGCCAAGATACAGTGCTCAAAAACCTTCTGTGTAACAATCTGACTTCCCGCTGCTGTCAATCAAATGACGTGACAAATGAGTTGGGCGGAGTCGCTTGCTCTGTCTATAGATGCAGATAGGGTGGCACTCTGAGGGGTACCCCAGAAGATTGGAGCTGCTCTGTGCAAAGCCAGCAGGCAAGTATGACACACACGTTATAACCTCCCCCTGTTTTTTTTTTTTTTTTCTACCACTTCAAAGGTAAACAATAAGGGACAGAGCATGTATTCCAGAGGTTTACTAAGGTAAGACTAAACAGTCTTGCCTTTAAAAAGTACAACACAAATGCTTAATAGAACAGTGGTAACCCATATAGGATCAACATCTGATACCTGAGGTTTTTGAAGGCTAATGAATTTCTGCAGGGACTGGTGCCGAAATAACGTGTTATTCTTCTTTATATTGTTACAGTACAAAGGCTAGAACATGTGCTTCGCTTATTCTGCGTGGGGCAAACGATTTTATGTGTGATGAAATGGAGCGATCTGTCCATGATGCACTTTGTGTGGTGAAGAGAGTCCTAGAATCCAAGTCTGTGGTACCAGGAGGAGGAGCTGTAGAGGCTGCGCTTTCCATTTATCTTGAGAACTATGCTACTAGCATGGTAAGAATTCTGCTATTACTTGTTGGTAAAACGTATTTTCTTTTTCATAAACCTTATCCTAGACGACATCTTTGCCAAGTGATATTCACTTGCTGGCAGTCCTTATCTCCAGTACACATCTCATTGGCCAAGGAGTGCAGAGTAGCCTCTGCTAGCCTTCCCTCCCTTCTGAAGCAACACATTCACATGGGGGAGGCCAACATGCCTGAAAGCCTTGCTTTGTTAGGGAAACAAAGCAATGGCTTCAAAGAATGAGGCACGGTTGAGGATATATACTTGGGAGTGGGAAATTATCAGGAGGCACTATCGCTTTGCTGTAAATGAACAGGCGACAGTGTCTCAAAGCGGAGGTTCACACAAAATGTAACCTCTGCTTTTCGGAACCCTCTCCTTCTCCAGTGTTACATTTGGCACCTTTCAGGGGGGTGCAGATAGCCGTATAATACATGTATTTGCACCCACTTCTGGGCAAAGACTCCCGCTGGAGTCTACGCCTCTTCCCGTCCCATCCCGAAGATGGCGGCAGTACCCGAGAGCCAAGTGACATATTGGCTTCGGGTGCCCTGGACAGGTAAGTGTCCATATTTTAAAAGTCAGCAGCTGCAGTATTTTTAGCTGCTGACCTATTAAAAAAAAAAATGGTTAGACCTCCGCTTTAAACAATAAACAAGTTTTTTTTTTTGGCAGGTAATTTTATTATTTTGAGCTCGGAAGCATTGCATGAACGGTCAGATCGCTGATGCCATGCAGTTCTGCAGACTGTGAGCTATTTGCCCATACATTGTATGGGCAGGGAGTTTCAAACTGGCAGGAAGAATTGGCTACCACAACACAACATTGCTGTGGTAGTTGAGAACTGTAAGCAAACAGTTGCAAAGGCTGTCGGTAGTTATATTTCAAGTCAACTTATCCTTTAAATTTGGCAATGAAGTTTGACACAAGTGAAAAATTTGAACCACTTAACCTCTGGAACACATCCAATTTTAGTTTTTTTAAGATCTGATTTCTTCATAAATTTAGGCCAATGTATTCTACATGTTTTTTGTTAAAATAAAATCCCAATAAGCGTGTAATGATTTACGTGAGTGTTATAATGTCTACAGCAGTGATCAGAGACTTATAGCGGGACTGCAATATTGCGGCGGACAATTTGGACACACTTTTGACTTTGTGGGAACCAGTGACACTAATGCAGTGATAAAAAAAACTGTGCTGTTGGTGTACTGACACTGACTGGGAGGGGGTTAACATCAAAGGGTTAATTATTCACTAGCCAACCAACCACTGTCTTTATACAGCAGTAGGTTGGCTCTCATGGGCAAATCGCCATATCTGTAGGGCGGCCTTTTAAATGGCCTTAGCAGGCGCCCATGCCTGCCGCCTGATGTAGGAGCCAATGCGTGTTGCCAACAGCCGCAATGTCCGCCGCCCACCCGAGATTGCTCTTGAGAGAGACGAACATGTGATCTGTAAATTTAAACAGATCCCCGTTCTGTCAGATCTGCTGTTCCTAATCACTAGGAACAGCAAAGTCTCTCTACTCCCTGTCAGTACACTGCCCCCACAGTTGGAAACACCTCTCTAGGACACATTTAACCCCTTGATCTCGCCCCCTAGTGTTGGCCCCTTCTTTGCCAGTGACATTTATACAGTAATCGTGGCTATTTTTAAGCTCTGATCGCTGTATAGATGTCAGCGGTCCCAAAAAGTCAAGTGTCTGCCGCATTGTTGCTAAGAACTGCAGATCACCGCCGTTAGTAGCTTTAAAAAAATAAAAACGCTATAAATATCCCCTATTTTGTAGACTCTTTAACGTTTGTGCAAACCAATCAACATACACTTGTGTTTGTGAACATAATATATATATATATATATATATATATATATATATATATATATATATATATATATATATATATATATATATATATATATATATATATATATATATATATATATATATATATATATATATATATATATATATATATATATATATATATATATATATATATATATATATATAATTATATATATATATATATATATATATATTATATATATATATATATATATATATATATATATATATATTTATATATATATATAATATCGACCATTTTGCCTGACATTCTTTGAATCGTTAAAATTCGGTCTAAGTGTGTTCGTTCGAGCTCTAATACATTGCCCAACAAGAATTCTCTTGCCTTTGTAGCTGTGTGTGGGAAGAATTGAGCTTGGGCGTATTTGTACATACTGTATTAATTGGCGTATAACACACACCTTCACTTTAAGAGGGAAGTTTCAGGAAAACAAATGTTTAAATAAAGAACTGTGAAGCAAAATAATGGTCAGTGCCCACCAATGCAGCCTAATCAGTGCACATCTGCAGACCCACCATAGCCAGGAATGCCCCCCCACCATAGCCAGGAATGCCCCCCCACCATAGCCAGGAATGCCCCCCCACCATAGCCAGGAATGCCCCCCCACCATAGCCAGGAATGCCCCCCCACCATAGCCAGGAATGCCCCCCCACCATAGCCAGGAATGCCCCCCCACCATAGCCAGGAATGCCCCCCCACCATAGCCAGGAATGCCCCCCCACCATAGCCAGGAATGCCCCCCCACCATAGCCAGGAATGCCCCCCCACCATAGCCAGGAATGCCCCCCCACCATAGCCAGGAATGCCCCCCCACCATAGCCAGGAATGCCCCCCCACCATAGCCAGGAATGCCCCCCCACCATAGCCAGGAATGCCCCCCCACCATAGCCAGGAATGCCCCCCCACCATAGCCAGGAATGCCCCCCCACCATAGCCAGGAATGCCCCCCCACCATAGCCAGGAATGCCCCCCCACCATAGCCAGGAATGCCCCCCCACCATAGCCAGGAATGCCCCCCCACCATAGCCAGGGACGCAGCACCATTGCCAGGGACGCAGCACCATTGCCAGGGACGCAGCACCATTGCCAGGGACGCAGCACCATTGCCAGGGACGCAGCACCATTGCCAGGGACGCAGCACCATTGCCAGGGACGCAGCACCATTGCCAGGGACGCAGCACCATTGCCAGGGACGCCTCACCATTGCCTCACCATTGCCTCACCATTGCCAGGAATGCCTCACCATTGCCTCACCATTGCCTCACCATTGCCAGGAATGCCTCCCCAAATGCCTCACCATTGCCTCACCATTGCCAGGAATGCCTCCCCAAATGCCTCACCATTGCCTCACCATTGCCAGGAATGCCTCCCCAAATGCCTCACCATTGCCTCACCATTGCCAGGAATGCCTCCCCAAATGCCTCACCATTGCCTCACCATTGCCAGGAATGCCTCCCCAAATGCCTCACCATTGCCTCACCATTGCCAGGAATGCCTCCCCAAATGCCTCACCATTGACTCACCATTGCCAGGAATGCCTCCCCAAATGCCTCACCATTGCCTCACCATTGCCAGGAATGCCTCCCCAAATGCCTCACCATTGCCAGGAACGCAGCACCATTGCCAGGAATGCACTGACGAGCGCCAAAGGAGAATCTCCTGTTTACACGGCGGCTTCTTTAATAGAAAGTCCCGCCTCCTTTGATGGACAGAAAAGTCGTCCAATGGCAGTGCAGGAGAAGGACTTCCTATTACAGAGGCCGCCCGTAAACAGGAAATTCTCCTGTGTACGGCGCTCGGTCCTGTCCTCCCTGTACCTTCCGAAGCATATATATCAGGGGTAATGAATTAAAATTAAAGGAGGTCCGGTCGCCAAAATTTTCTTTGGGCCGAGGTCCGAATCTCAAGTCTGTGCTACGACTCAGAAATATTGTAGTAACTGTATATCTATCAAAAACATGAGAAATGTACAATTTCCTTAGCATTTCAACAATATTTATTGTCAAGTTAAATCTGGTGTCCCCATCACAGCGCCCCTTTACATCAGGTGTCCCCATCACAGTGCCCCTTTACATCAGGTGTCCCCATCACAGTGCCCCTTTACATCAGGTGTCCCCATCACAGTGCCCCTTTACATCAGGTGTCCCCATCACAGTGCCCCTTTACATCAGGTGTCCCCATCACAGTGCCCCTTTACATCAGGTGTCCCCATCACAGTGCCCCTTTACATCAGGTGTCCCCATCACAGTGCCCCTTTACATCAGGTGTCCCCATCACAGTGCCCCTTTACATCAGGTGTCCCCATCACAGTGCCCCTTTACATCAGGTGTCCCCATCACAGTGCCCCTTTACATCAGGTGTCCCCATCACAGTGCCCCTTTACATCAGGTGTCCCCATCACAGTGCCCCTTTACATCAGGTGTCCCCATCACAGTGCCCCTTTACATCAGGTGTCCCCATCACAGTGCCCCTTTACATCAGGTGTCCCCATCACAGTGCCCCTTTACATCAGGTGTCCCCATCACAGTGCCCCTTTACATCAGGTGTCCCCATCACAGTGCCCCTTTACATCAGGTGTCCCCATCACAGTGCCCCTTTACATCAGGTGTCCCCATCACAGTGCCCCTTTACATCAGGTGTCCCCATCACAGTGCCCCTTTACATCAGGTGTCCCCATCACAGTGCCCCTTTACATCAGGTGTCCCCATCACAGTGCCCCTTTACATCAGGTGTCCCCATCACAGTGCCCCTTTACATCAGGTGTCCCCATCACAGTGCCCCTTTACATCAGGTGTCCCCATCACAGTGCCCCTTTACATCAGGTGTCCCCATCACAGTGCCCCTTTACATCAGGTGTCCCCATCACAGTGCCCCTTTACATCAGGTGTCCCCATCACAGTGCCCCTTTACATCAGGTGTCCCCATCACAGTGCCCCTTTACATCAGGTGTCCCCATCACAGTGCCCCTTTACATCAGGTGTCCCCATCACAGTGCCCCTTTACATCAGGTGTCCCCATCACAGTGCCCCTTTACATCAGGTGTCCCCATCACAGTGCCCCTTAACATAAAATGTGCACATCAGGATTTCCCTTAACATAAAATAAGTGTCATGCTGATAGGCACATTTTATAGTAAGGGGCACTCTGATGGACACAACAAAACATGCCCCTTAACTTAAAATTTGCCCATCAAAGTGCCCCTTTTAATATAAAATGTACCTATCAGTGTTGCTCTTAAAATAAAATCTGCCCATCAGCGTGCCCCTTAACATGAAATAAGGGTCACACTGATGGGCACCTATTATGTTAGGAGGCATTCTGATGGACAATTTTTATTTTAAGGGGCATGCTGATGAGTATATTTTTAATGTGCACATCGATGGGCATATTTTGTAGGGCACATTTTGTTGTACCCATCAGCGTGCCCCTTAACAAAATATGCCCATCGATGTGCACATTAAAAATATACCCATCAGCGTGCCCCGTAAAATAAAATTTGTCCATCGGATTACCCCTTAACATAAAAGGTGCCCATCAGCGTGACCCTTATTATATGTTAAGGGGCACGTTGATGGGAAAATTTTATGTTAAAGGGCACTCTGATGGGCACATTTTATTTTAAGGGACACGCTGATGGGTATATTTTTAATGTGCACATCAATGGGCATATTTTGTTAAGGGGCACCTTAACAAAACATGCCCATCAGTGTGCACATAAAAAATATATCCATCAGCGTGCCCCTTAAAATAAAATGTGCCCATCAGAGTGTCCTTTAACATAAAATTTTCCCATCAGCGTGCCCTTTACAAAAAAAAGCCCCTTAAAATATGCCCAACAGTGTGCACAACACTGATCACTAATAGATAACTAATGTGCCCACATACCTTAACTGCAGCAGGAGTGTGGGCACAACTGAAGCTGCCTCGTCATGAGATCCAGGACCCGGGAACCGCGGGCAGCAGGGGGGCGGGGCGCGCACGTGACGTCACACCCCTACTGCCCGTGTCTCTTCAGCTCCGAGAGACGCGGCCAGGAGCAGGGGGCGGGCGCATGCGCGCAGCGTCACTGGTTGCTGGGGAAACCCGCGGTCCCAGCAAACCAGTGATTGCTGTCGCTTGCTACACTGGCGGCATGGCGGTCCGGGCAGAAGCGCTGCTCGGTCCGGACTCGGACCGCCATTTTAGTGACGGCTGATATATATCTTTTGTGGCCCCGGCGCTGGGAGATCGTCGGGGGCCACAAAAGATATGTATGTCCAAATAACCAGGCGGGCCGTTCAAAACCGGGCCGCAATTGGCCCGCGGGCCGGACTTTGGACATGCCTGTATTATGGCAAACAATAAAAACTGCGGAGGTAATCAAGTACCACCAAAAGAGTGCCCTTTTTGTGATGGGGGTGGGGGGGGGGGGGGACATCAGTTTTGTTTGGTTACAATGGCGCACGACCGCGCAATTCAGTTAAAGCTTCGCAGTGCCGTATGACAAATGACCTGGTCATTTTAAGGGGGCAAAACCTTCCAGGGCAGAAGTGTTTAGACACTGGGAGGGGCTTTTACTAAGGGACGACATGGATCCTACTCCCTGCTTTGCAGAGAAGCAGGATCCCATGCCTTCCCTCCTGTCAGGGCGGTATACATTCAGTCCATAACCACCGTGTGTGTAATGTATATCGCACAACTTTTTAACATGATCCTGTGTGCAGTGGCCTCCCTGTAGAAGTAAAACGGCTATAGGACAGTGGACAAGTTAACTTTAAAAAAATAAAACTTCTTTTATGCCAGTTGTGGTACTTGATTGATTATTTTTTTTATTTTTCTTCTAGGGCTCCAGGGAACAATTGGCAATTGCAGAGTTCGCAAGAGCGCTTCTGGTTATTCCAAAAACACTAGCAGTGAATGCTGCTCAAGATTCTACTGACCTGGTAGCAAAGCTTCGAGCTTTCCATAATGAGGCCCAGGTCAATCCAGAACGCAAGAACCTTAAGTGGTAAGGATATAAGCTGAGCTATTTGCTGTGTGTGTAGATAGATCTAATGTGTGAAATATATATTTTTTATATTCTCCATCTCCTGCCTAGTGTGGTCAGTTTTTAGCGGGAACATCAGGGATTTCACACACAGAACAAAATACTTTTTTTCATACAAGTACATGGTACAGCAGGCACATATTGGTACATGAAATGTTGGTTTTACTTGATCTTTAAGGTAGCTGTGTGTACGTACAACCCAATCCCCCCCGAAAAGTTGGGACGTGGTGTAAAATCTACATAAAAATTAAATGCAATGATTTGCAAATCTCATGAACACATTTCTTTTTCGTACATCATGGGAAACGGAGTGAGGCTATGTATTACTGGGTTATACTTCATCTCCAGGTGACTGGATGCTGGTAGACCAAAGCTCTTTAGACAGGAAGTAATCCCCTTTATAACCCCTCCCATACAGGAAGTACTTCTGTACGTGTATTCGAGAGAGAGATCTCTCAAGCTCCAGGTCTTGAAGTCTCAGCACTGTTCTAAAATGAATCAAGGGATCGACCAATCGGGTTTATTTGAAACAAGCTTGTATGCTAAGATAAATGTTACCTGAGCCTCGCAAAGAAGCCGCAATAATCCTGCAACACTTTTCCTGTAATGTGACCTGCAGGCGCAGGACCCTGCGTAGTGGAATTCTGGGCACCACAGAGCTAAGGTGTTCCTGCAGGGTGCTCTACATGTCCAATTGAGTGGACCCTAAACCATGAAAAGGATGCCCAGTCCTTAAACATCAGGTTGGATAAGTGAAATCCCCCCCGGTTATGGGGCACCCCAGATGTGCAACAATCTAGCTAAGGGTCGACACCTGTATAGCGGTAACTGCAGGGGTGGGTCTGGGCTAGCTGCTGCTCTTTGAATTGGAGTACCTTTTTTTTTCTCCTGTTTCTTGCGGTTTTACCTTTAGTGTCTGCACAGAGGTGTGCCATTGTGCATCATGGCTTGCAATAGCAGATGTGTGTTTGCCAGTGTGCATGATCGTGGCTACTGGATGGCCATGGCGCACGTGTCTTGCCACGCAGTATGTTGTGTACACCGCGCTGCACATGCACCAAATCGCTAAGATGGCGTGCAAGGATTTGTTTGTGCACTTACACAGCCACATGTGCGCGCATGCTCAGAGCGTCCCAGCGCACAGTCCTCTTATTTAACCAGTAAATGGCTGACATGCGGCACTTCCAGGTGACAGCTGTGGGACACAGTATGCTCTTTATTTGATTTATAGCAACTCATTACTCCTTGCCCAGGTCACGTGAGTCGCCAGGTGTTGGTTGGTAGGCTGAAGTGCTTGGCAAGATTGTTGTATAGGGGCTTGGTGAGCCTTATTAAAGGGTCTCCCTTCTAGGGTAAAATACTAAACCCAGGTACTCCTTTTTGTGGCTTGCAATGAGGAGCAGGGTTAACACTACAGGGAGAGGCATGCTTAGTCATAACCCTAGTGTTTACCCTGAGACCAGAGGTTTCCGGGCAATCTAAACTGCTGTGCTTGTCTGCTATTGTGCATGCAATCAGTGCTGCTGCTTCACCCTTTTATCACCAGGGATGAACTGTCCTCAACCCTAGCCGGGTTAGAGCACAGGATTGCTGGCATGATTGCCTGCAGGGTTTCAAGAAGTGTGGCAGATCCAACCCGAGCCTCTGAATTTTTGATGCAGGAATGGGTTGAGGAAGGGGAAGAGCTAGATGCTAAGGACTTAAGATGGCCCAGCAGATGAGTCTGCCTCTGAGGAATATGGGCCAGAAGATGTCCAGTTGGCATCAGTCGCAGAGGCTTTTGATCCAAACTCTTACGAAGATGATTCGTTCTGCCTTTTAAGTTACCTCCTGCAGGTTTCTGAGCCTCCCTTGTTGTCTTTGGGGACCCTGAAGCCTGCACAGGCTTTCCCCTTGCACCTGCTGTTGGAACAGGTGGTGTATGATTGGGAACATCCTGGTAGGATTTTTGTTCCTCCTAAGGCCGGGTTCACACCGCGGCGTTTTCCCGCATCGCACACCTCCCGCCGGCAGTTCACACTGCCCTATGCGGACGGCTGGGAGTGTCAATGTTATGTTAATGACACCCCCAGATCCGTCCGCATATCGCAGTGCGATCTGCCGGCTCGCACAGGAATCGGATCGCATGGTGTGAACCCCCATGCGATCCGATTCTGTTGCGGACCA
>NW_027507758.1:136428291-136730791 GCF_037356315.1 Lithobates pipiens | reverse complement strand
GATACAAAAGTTATATTGCGTCTGGAGCAGTGTTACTTATAAACATGGTCAGCCCCTGTTCACACCAGTGTGACTTATGCGATTTGAAATTTTTCCAATTCGCATATCGGGTCACACCCTGTTGCCGACAATGGAACCATTCATATCGCTACGACTCGTCACAGCGATTTATGAAAGGTTCCTGCACTACTTTTTGCTAATTTTCATTGCATAGACTTCTGTTAAATGAAGCTGCAATTAAATTGGCAGTGCAAATAGCACTGATGTGCTGCTTTTGAAATTGTGCTGAAGCTGTACCAGCGCGAACCAGGGCTCAAACTGCTTTTTTTGGCCACCTTAAGGATGCCTTCTCTGATTATATAGTGATCCTGACTTTAATAACCCTCTTGCCACTGGGCGACTTTCAGTCGTTATATAGGGATGATGCCTGCTGTCAGTGTAAAAGCAATCCCAGTGTCTAAATAGCCACTGGATTGCTTTTCCAAGCAGTTGGAAGGGGTCTTTGTTTTAAAAAATTTTATAACTCGCTTTCTGAACGAATTTTTTTTTTTTCCAAATGTCTGCACTTTTTTTTCTTTACCAACTCACTTTCCACAACTTATTTCTTACACGATTTTTATTTTTTTTCACCGTCGCTTTCTGTCAAACTTCCGCAACTCAAATTTTTTTTTTTTTTTTTTTTTTCACCAACTGTCACTTTCCAACAAAAAAATTTTCCAACACCATAGTTTCAGTCCTTGCAAGTCAGTGTGGCAAGTGAGGGGGTCTGCATCTTCCTACTCTAGTTCAGAACTGTATATAAATATTTAAAGAATAACTCCAGTTTTTTGTTCCGAAAGACATTCCCCTCTGGGTGATTTATGTACATTGCAGAGATTTTAACAATCTTTGTTGCAGAGTTTTACCTTTTATTGCTCTGAAGAAAAAGCTGTTTGTGTCCATGTGATTCTCTATGGGAGTGGTTTTATAGTCAATCCTCTGCACATGTAGGGCTCTAATAAGAAAATTGTTAAGGTCTGCATCCCATTCCCTTTTTTAGATGTGATTTTTCCCTTTGGTCCCTTTCACACTGGGCCGTTGCGGGCGTCGGCGGAAAAGCTCTGCTATTTTTAGCGGCGCTTTACCGTCTTAGCAGCGGTATTCGGCCGCTAGCGGGGGTCCTACCCCCCCTTTGCGGCTGAAAAAGGGTTAAAACCGCTGCTTTGCTAGCGGTATAGCCGCGCTGCCCCATTGATTTCAATCGGTAGGAGCGGTGAATACACTGCTCCAAAGATGCGGCTAGCAGGATTTTTTTTTTTTTTTTAACTGCCCTGCCAGCGCACCGCTACAGGGTGAAAGCCCTCAGGCTTTCACTCTGGAGTGAAAGGAGACGCTTTTTTTCAGGCGCTATTTTTAGCGCTGCAGCGCCTGAATAACGCCTCAGTGTGAAAGGGGCCTTTGGGAGTATCTTGCTAAAAATGGCTTGCTGCTGGGGATGCCAAAAATGTGATTTTGTATCTTAATGCAGAGGTCTGGGAAAATCACATCACTGAAGCAGGAAATTACGTTTTCAGGAGCACGCCTCCAGGTAGCCATATTGCAGTGCATTTTACAGAACATTACAGCACTGTAGATTGAAAAGCAAAGGTCATTTTTAATAATCACAATATGACTTGAGTATATGCTATATTTTCATTTTTTTTTTTTCCCACAAAAGTGGACTCCACTTTTGTGGTAACCACTTCAGCTCTGGAAGGATTAACCCACTTAATGAGGCAATTTTTGTGATACAGCGCTGCGTCATATTAAAGAGGAAATAAAGGCAATTTTTTTTTATTTATTTATTTATTTATTTTTAAAGCACACCCTGTAAGGCCAAGGCATAATGAGCTAGTATGCACTTCCGGGGCTTGCTGCTCCGGAGCTGTGATTCGCCGATGACGTCACTCCCGTACATGCGCACGGGAGCCGGCACTCGCTGCGGCCTGCCCCAGTGCGCCTGCGCGCCGCAGACAGCGGTGGCTGTCTTCGGGTAAATATCTCCTAAACAGTATAGGTTTAGGAGATATTTCTTGGACCTACAGGTAAGCCTTAATCTAGGTTTACCTGTAGGTCAAAGTTGGTTGTAAGGGTTTACAACCACTTTAACATGACAATTGTGCCTTCCTCTGATGACGTACCAAAAAAAAAAACAGAAAAACTGAAAAGGTAATACAGAGCTGCTCTTTTAAAACGTAAAAAACTTGTAAAATCTCAACGTTAGTAAAAAATTAAACGCGGTCCAAATGCTGAGAGTAAAATCTCTAAAAGAGCACAAAAAAAAAATCGGAGATTAGTTCAATCATGATAATCATAAATGTCCCATACACCTTGCAATCAACATTAGGCTACCTGACATCAAGAAAGCGTGCCGAGAGCTATCGTGCAAATCCGAAGATTGGAAGACATCCAACAGATCGGGATGATCTCCGGGATCTGGATATCTAGACGTCTATGTGACCTGTGATCGAATTCGCGCAGTTTGACCTCCCCTAACGGGGGGTCACTGGGGTTCTGGTAAGCCTCCATCTAATAGCGGTGTTTAGAGGGGGACGGGTCCACGTGGTCAAATATAATTTGATTGAATAATTAAGTTCCAGTGTTTTTTATATACAAACTGGACTTTATATACATATTTCTCAAGTCATCTTCCAGGACGGCACACCTGAGAGATGAGAGGCTCCTCCCTACAGGAAACACAATCAATCGACAGCTGTTTTAAGTCCCCACCCTTCCCCTTGATCCTCAGTTTTTGATTGTGTTTCTCCCTACACAGCGAAACTGTTTGTTTTTTTCCAAATGACCCGAAGCCTGGGGCTGGTGGTCTCCCCCTGGGAGCCGGACCACAAGCCTGGGAAGCCTCTGGGTCTGGTAGGATATTCTTGTCCTTCCTGGGGGGTTCCCCTATCTTTTCCTCAGGGCGGGCAGCAGAAATTGGAAGAGCCCCCCTGAGAGCTGAAGGACCCTGGGTACAGTGGTGTACCCAGAACTTCAGGGGCCATTATCCTGTCTCCCCCTCCTTACCTGTACAGGTGGCTGTTCAGACGGGGGTGCTGGCCATCGGTTCTTTCCAGGGGGCTTGTCCCCGACTCCTGGGTCCCCGGTAGCTCGCGTGGGCTGCCGGAGAGGGCGTGGCAACAAGCACCCGCGTCATTTTCAAACTTCGGGAAAATGGCAGCGGCGTTCTTACCCAGGAGGGAAGGCTGAGAGTCAGTAGGAGCAGGCGCCCACATCCTCCTTTCTCTAGAGCGAGGAGGCACCAGTTTACTACGGTGGATGTCTGCCTTAACCACCTCAGATATGAAGATGGGAATGAGGAATGGAAGGCATTGCCCCCCCCCCCATGTATATAGACTGACTGGTACAGTGCAGGACACAGCCTAACCTGGCACCTCCCTATGGGGACAGCAGTTGGGGGGGGGGGGGGAGCACTTTGGCGGCTATCCTCCTTGCGTGTGGACCATAAGGATGGAAAAGCAAGCCCGCTGGCTGTGGCAAAAAGAGGAAGACGACAACGGTGAGTACTTTACTTTCCTTTTGCCGTGGGAATTTAGCTGCAGTGAAGGTGGTCTGTACTTTCTGGTTTTGTGTTGCACAGCAGAAATGCACATCGTTGAGTCAGGTGACATCTCTGCTCATAATGGTTATATTGCTGCACATCAGACATACACAAGATTGAGGTCTGTCTGTGGGGCTTTGTGTCCTGTTTTACTGCCTTGTTGGTTACTTATCAGAAAGGCAGCAGTGAAGTCTGATGGTCCTGATTTGCGTGGCGCTGTGCTGATTCAGACAGTGCTATTAACAGCAATGGCTGCCGAGTTTAAACATGCGATTTGACATGTTGAGTCGCATGACAAATCATTTCAATATGGATGTGCTATCTCTATTCATAGTGTTTTATTGTTGCACATCAGATTTATACAGCATTAAGGTCTGTGAGGTTTTTGTGTCCTGTATTACTGCCTTATCAGAAAGGCAGCAGTGAAAATTGATGGTTCGAATTTGTTGGGCTACATAGTAGAAATACAAATTGAACCCCTGCCAGGTGTAGTACATATACTGCCTTTGGTAATCCATGTAGCACCACAAAGTGGTGTTGTGCTGATTTTAGCCATGCGATTTGACATGTTGAGTCGCAAGGCCAAATCGCTTCAATATGGATGTGCTATCTCTATTCAGAATTGTTATATTGTTGCACATCAGACATATACAAGATTGAAGGTTGTCTGTCCTTTATGTCTTGCATATACTGCCTTATTGGCTGCATATCAGAAAGGACACAGCAGTGAAGGTTGCTTGTCTTTTTCTGATTTTGTTTTTGCTGCTCAGCTGAGAGACACATTGAGGATGGTGGCCTCTCTGCTCAGTATTGGTATATTACTACACATCAGACATACACAAAGATTGAATGTTTGTGTCCTGTATGTCCTATATTTACTGCCTTATCGTTTGTATATCAGGCACAGCAGTGAGCAGTGTTTCTCATGGATCTACCTTTCTGCATCTTAGGGATACACAGCAGGGGTTTGTTGGCTGCAATCCTCCAGGGAGTCACAGCATTGGGGACCCCTTACTTGTTCGACCTGAAAATTGCTATTTGTTTTTTTGTTTTTCCCTGCGACCTGTGTAATCTTGAGGTCTGTGGATCCAGGAATCAGGGACTGCTGGTGTCGCACAGACACAAATGGTACCCATTGGAAGCCATAGTATATGACTTCTCATGCGTCTTGCAGTCCCAAGTCGCAGGTTGGGTCGCACGGGTGTGGGAACCCTAAACTTATCTGTCCCTTCTGATTGAGGTTTTGCTACACAGCAGGAATACTCATCATGACGTTATTGTTTTATTTTGCAGCAGACCAGAAAGATTGCAGCTGTAAAGGTTGTCTGTCTTTTTCCTCAGTTTTTGCTTTTATGTTGTTGCACAGCAGAAATACTCAAGATTGAAGCTTGTTGGTGCTTTCTGTTTCAGAAAAACACAATGCTGCAGGTTGCTCGTGTCCTTTCTCAGTGTTGTTTCTATCTGAACTACACTACAGAAGTGCATGACAGAAAGGAATGTCTTGTGTTCCATATTTTTTCCCTGTGGCATAGCAGAAATGCAAAACACGGGAGTTGGTGTTCATATTAATCTTATAACTGTGGTGGTTTGTCAGAAATACACAACATAGAAGTTTGGGTCTTTCTGTCTTTATAGCCTTGTTTTGCTGTACATGGGTAAAGCACAACAGTAAAGGGGGTTCCTGTCCTTTCCGTATTTATATATCAGTTATGACCTAGCTAGCTGCACTAAAGAAATACGCAGCATTTAGGGTTTGCTTGAGTCTCAATGTTTTTACGTCTTGGCAGCACATCAGAAAACCAGACTATGAGGACTGTTTGTCAACATTGAGGTTCAGATTTGGGTCTCTTCCCATATTTGATATATTGGTTTAGATAGTCACACTCAGGCACACAACATTGTTGTCTATGCTTGTGTCCTTTCTGTCTAAATCTATTGTGCCGTGCCCACAATCTATGATCATTTTATTTGTGATATTAATAATGCATGTATCACCTTTTGTATTTCAGCCTTCTTTTCCATGGAGGGGCCAGGAGTTCGGGCTGCAGCTGCCACATGTCAGAAAACCTTGACCACTTGCATTCAGGGATGCCAGAACCATTTCCTAGGGTTGAAGCCCTGTAGGGTTATGGGACACTGGAGGAAGGGGATAATGAATCCCCCTTTTAGTAAGAACTTGGAGAGCTCTGTTCAGAGGAGTATTAGGGCCTGAGGATGAAGTATAAAGATGTATACCCGATCGAATAGGTTTCGGCTTGGTGCATGGCCTTCATTTTGCCCTTTTAGCAAAACTAGACATAGCAATATGGGTAGTCTACTCCTGCTAGGGACTTTAATCTCCTGAAGAAGGCTCTCAGGCGTAAGTAAGGACATAGATTGGGCGTGCCTTAAACCCAGGGTTCAAGCTTCTGTTAATCTATTTCCCTTAAGTAGGCTTCCCTTTAGTCTTTTGCTGACATAAATATAAAAAGGAAGCAGTTTTATTTCCCTCAACAGGATAGTGTTAAGACAGGCCCTCTTATTGATTAATGTAGTGTCCTTGTCTTACACAGGTCTCTTATTTATCTTTTTAGTGGTTCTAAGTAGCACCTACAGGCATAATAGGCCATGGTTGTTAGATGTGTGAGATAGGCAACATTGCTAACCTACAAGTTTAACATGTTTTCTGATTCCATTTTTAAGAGCCCATTTCACCTAGATACTGCATCTGAAGCGGAAAAGGCAGGAACATCTGTGGAGCAGACCTGCAGATCAGCCGCATGATCCAGCTAAGATGCCTTCATCAAGCATATGAGCGTATGGAGTGGAGGTAAAGCTCACTGCAGAGCCAATGTTCGCCAAGAGGGTTTTGCAGTGGCCCCACCCTAAGGTAGGCCTGAGGTACTTGTTTATCCTCTCAGGTGTGCCGTCCTGGAAGATGACTTGAGAAAAGTACCAGTTACTTACCGGTAACTGTCTTTCTGGGAAATCTTCCAGGACGGCAGGCCTACTTCCCGCCCGTTGGAGGAGGGAAAATTCTAGAACACTAGAAGGTGAGTACCTATGAGGAATGATTTCCCTTGTGAACCTGGTTCAGGAGTTACTTCTCTACAAACTGAGGATCAAGGGGAAGGGTGGGGACTTAAAACAGCTGTCGATTGATTGTGTTTCCTGTAGGGAGGAGCCTCTCATCTCTCAGGTGTGCCGTCCTGGAAGATTTCCCAGAAAGACAGTTACCGGTAAGTAACTGGTACTTTTTTCTCTTTTGTGTATTAATTTATGTATGGACATTTGATTATCTTTTTATGGACACTTGAGTTTATTTTTTATTTTTCAATAGCATTTGAGTATTTGGCTTCACAGTTTTTTTACATATATTTTTTGCAACTTTTCTTTTTTCACTTTCATAATTATTGGCAAAGCGCTGCACTTTTTTTCTTATATAATCAACATTAGATGTATAGTGAAGTGATATACAGTTCAAATGAGAGGTTGGTTAAGGTCGGCAAACTCAGGGTTAATGATGAAGGGTGCACCTGTCACCAGATATGCAATTCACCACGTGGGGCAAACTCACCAGATAAAACTGGATAAAAAGGGCACTCAATCAAACCATGTAGACCATTAGCCACGTCTTATTTATTCATCCTCTTCATAGATCGCCAGGTGCGCAGGGGTTAAGACTTCTCTCGTCAAGTAGATATCCAATGTAATCCACATAAGAAAAATCCTCCTATTTCCTCCTCACCATATTTTACCAGGAATGCGGGGGTTAACATACAAGGCAAACAAATTCGCACATTCAATAAAAGGTATTACTCTAACAACATTCCCCATGCAAATAAAATCATCCCTTAGGTAAAAGCTGCATACATCACATAAAAAGTAACCAGCATCAATGAATGAAAACATGCAGAGGGCACTCTCGCTATACTTGGCTTTCCAGAAGCACTTTTGTCCTGCAGGAAGTGTCTCCCCACTGCCAGTTAGAGCTTGGAGGGCTGTGGAGCGCAGAGCCAGGGGCATTGCTAGGTGGCAAAAAGACCAGGGGCTTCAGCCCAAAGTCCGATGCTGGGGGGGTTGTATCCAGGGTGGTCGTGGCATGGGTTTTTTTGGTTGGGCGAGCTCACTTGCTGGTTGCTGCCTGGGGCTTACCAGTGCCCATCAATTTTGACCACTCAGCTACCTGACACACTGACCTCACCTACATACACTTACCTACCTGACATGCATACATACACTGACCTCACCTACATACATATACTGACCTACCTAATATACATACACTGACCTACCTGACATGCATACACCATACATACAATGTCCTACCTAACATACACCTACTTAACATACATACATACATACATACATACATACACTGACCTAACTAACATACACCTACCTTCCTAACATGCATACAATTACACCTACCTAACATACACTGACCTTGCCACTGAGATCTTCTTCACTCTGCCATCTGCCCCTCAGCGCAGTTACTGACAGATCACCCGACCGCTCCTCCGCTGCCATGATGATCTTGCCGAGCGGGGATCTCAGTGAAGTGGTGCGAGTGCGACGCAGTGGTGGCATTGTAATTCCTGCCTTCTGGAGCCTGCAGTGCCTATGATGGACGCCACATGTCACCATTGGACCAGTGGGACGTCCATCATAGCTCCAGAAGGCGGGACCCGGGGATCTGCTAGGTTACTCGGCGCGGATCAGATCGGTCCCCATTCGGCAGCGGCCGGCGGTGCTCGGGGCTGACAATTTAAAGTAGAGGGCCACCCTGAAAACAAAAAAAATGTAAAAATTACAAAAAAATCTAAAAAAAAAAAAAAATAAATTTTTTTTTTTTTTTTTTTACTTACCAGAAATGCCTGTTGCTAGGCACATAATCCTAATCTTCCTCTTCCTCCTCCGCGGAGATCTTCTGTCTTCTCTCTTCGTCGCGGCGTCTTCTGGGTAATGGGTCGCGCTGTGTTCTGGGAACTGTGTGTTCCAGAACACAGCGCGTCCCATTCAGAAAGCGCTGCGGGACTCGCGCATGCGCAGTAGCTGCGGGACTCGCGCATGCGCAGTAGGAAACGGGCAGTGAAGCCATAAGGCTCCACTGCCTGTTTCCCTTAGAGGGAATGGCAGCGCCGGGACCCGAGAGCCGAGGGACGGGTCGGCCTCGGGCGGCCGACATCGCGGGCGCCCTGGACAGGTAAGTGTGTTTATTAAGTCAGCAGCTGCAGTGTTTGCAGCTGCTGACTTTTTTTTTTTTTTTTTAAACGGCCCTCCTCTTTAATGGAGCCTTCCCGAGCCTCCGGCTTGTCTGCCACCTCTGCTGATGTCTTCTGCCTCTGCCGGTTCTTCTCCCCTCTCTGGGTCTTATCCACTCTTTCTCTGGTTCTTCTCCCTCTGTCCGCTGTCTTCTGTCTCTGCCGTGTCTTCTCTCTTTTGCCGAGTCTTCTCTCTCTGTTCTTCCAATGTTGACTCGTCGCTCTAGTGCCAGGTGCGCGGTGTGCCACTACTTATATTGGCATCGGGCAGGGTCAATGGAGGCCCACCCATTATTACGTCACCACCCATCATGCCCCGGGCGGTGACGTCATAAGGGTTGGGGCCTCTGGATGACATCACGTGGTGATCCCATCCTATGCCAATATAAGTAGTGTCAACATTGGAAGAACAACAGAGGGTAAAGACCCAGAAAAAGAGCAGACAAGACTCGACAGACAGAAGACGGCAGACAGAGGGAGAAGAATTGGAGAGGGGAGAAAAACCGGATAAGGCAGAAGAGCTGGAGATGGGAGAAGTTGGAAGAGAGGCCGGAGCTGCCCTAATAAATTACTTTAAAAACATGTGTAATGTATTTTATTTTTGACACTTTTTTTTTTTTTTTTTTTTTAATTTATTGGTGAATGGGTTCACATAGGGTGAGAGGCTGGGATCTGGGGGCCCCCATGTTAAAAGGGGGCTTCCAGACTCCGATAAGCTCCCTGCCTGCAGACCCCGGCAACCAACGGCCAGGGTTTTCGGGAAGAGGCCCTTGTGATCAACATGGGGATAAAGTGCTTTGAGGTGGGGGGGGGGGGGCGTAGGATCCCCCCACTATCCCAAAGCACCCACCGCCCCATGTTCAGGGCATGCAGCCTTGTACGGTTCAGGAGGGGGAGCTCGCTCATCCCCACCCCCCTTTCCTGACCTGCCGGGCTGTTTGCTTGGATATGTCAGAAACCATGAATCAGGCTGAGACAGAAGTACAATTAAATCACACTTGTTTATTAATAAAAATAAAAAGGTAAATAGAAAAAGCGTAGTCAAGCATAGCCATAGTCCAGTAACCAGATCGGGTAGTCAGCCAGGCCAGAAGTTAGGGATCCAAGTAGAGCACAGCAAGCAGGATAAGGAGCCAGAAGGGATGTCAGCAAGCCAGTCTTTAAACAAACCGCAGGAGATGGTTTCAGTGATGTGACCAAGGCAGAGGCAGAGGTGAAGTGAGCTGGAAGGCTTTAAGTAGGCAGGTCAGACGAGCATCATCAGGAACAGCTGGTAACTGGAGAGAGAAGAGAGCTGGCAATTAGCTAACAGCTGAGCGGCCAGCCCAGAGAAGGAAGAGCTAAGCCAGCCCTGACAGTACCCCCCCCCTCCCCCCTCAATGACCCCTATCCCTCGGAGGGCCACCGGGCTTGAGGGGAAATCGTCTATGGAACTCGTGGAGGAGGACAGGGGCATGTGCATCAGAGGATGAAACCCAGGAGCGTTCCTCTGGACCGTACCCCTTCCAATGCACCAAGTACTGTATACCCCTACGGGAGTCAACAATGGATTGTACCTCGTACTCCTCATGGTTCTCAACCTGAATAGGGTGAGGACGTGGCACCGAGTTGGTAAATCGGTTACAGACCAACGGTTTCAATAAGGTGACATGAAACACATTTGAGATGCGCATACTAGGAGGAAGGTCCAACGCGTAAGCCACTGGGTTAATCCTGCGAAGGATATGGAAAGGCCCAATAAACCGAGGTGCAAACTTCAGTGAGGGAACATGAAGCCAGAGGTTGCGAGATGACAGCCAGACCCTGTCCCCAACCTGGTAGGAAGGCGCAGGCAGGCGTCTGCGGTCAGCATGGAGTCTGTACCTATCATTAGCATGACACAGAGCCTCCTGGACTTGTACCCAAATAGAAGGAAGACCACGGAGATGCTTCTCTAACGCAGGAATACTCTGCGGAACAAACGAGTCAGGCAACATGGAAGGTTGGAAACCATAATTCGCCATAAATGGAGACAATTGGGAGGCAGAATTCAAGGCACTGTTGTGAGCAAACTCTGCCCAAGGTAATAGATCAGACCAGTTGTTATGATGGTCAGAAATATAGCAATGTAGGAATTGCTCCAAGGACTGATTGGCTCGTTCTGTGGCCCCATTAGACTGCGGGTGATACGCAGAAGAGAACGCAAGCTGGATTCCCAACTGTGCACAAAATGCTCGCCAGAACCGGGAGACAAACTGACTGCCCCTATCCGAGACAATCACCTTGGGTAGCCCATGTAATCGAAAGATCTCCCGAGCAAAAATGGAAGCCAGTTCTAGAGGTGGGCAACTTCTTAAGTGGAATACAATGACACATCTTTGAGAACCGGTCAACCACCATAAGGATAACAGTGTTGCCTTGGGAGTTGGGAAACTCCACAATGAAATCCATAGACAGGTGAGTCCAGGGCCTCTCTCCATTGGGTATGGGTTGTAGGAGGCCCACTGGAAGGTGTTGGAGTCTTACTCTGAGCACACACGGGACAGGCCGATACGAAGGCAGTAACATCAGTCCGTAGACTAGGCCACCAGAATTGTTGGGAAATGGCCCAAATGAGTTGATTCTTCCCAGGATGGCCAGCTGCCTTGGGAGAATGGTAAGTCTGAAGCACAGCAGTACGGAGACTCTCTGGGTCAAAGCAGCGGTCACAAGGTTTATCAGGAGGAGCATGGACCTGAGCAGCAAGAATTTTTTTCACCCAAAGGAGAAGTAAGACTGTTGTGAACTGTAGCCAAGATACGATCAGGAGGAATCATAGGAACCGGAACCGATTCCGACTTGGAAGTGGAGGAAAATTGTCGTGACAAGGCATCAGCCCTTACATTCTTAGTACCGGGTAAGAATGAGACAATGTAATTAAAGCTTGACAAGAAAAGAGCCCATCGTGCCCTTCTGGGAGAGAGTCGCTTAGCCTCAGACAAGAATGTAAGATTCTTATGGTCAGTAAGAATAAGAACAGGCACAGTGGTACCTTCAATGAGATGGCGATCATTTTAGCCCTGAAAGAATGGAGACAACAGCTCTCTGTCACCAATCTCATAATTGCACTCAGCAGGTGACAATTTCTTAGAAAAGTAGCCACACGGATGCATAGCGCTCTGAGTTAGGACGTTGAGACAGAAGGGCACCAACTCCAGTCTCAGAAGCATCAACTTCTAGGATAAAAGGCAACGTAGGATCAGGATGTACCAACATAGGAGCAGAAACAAAAGGTAGCCTTGAGAGTCTCAAAGGCCTTAATGGACTCCAGAGACCAACTCTGTGGGTTACCGTCTTTTATGGTCATATCAGTCAGGGGCTTGACCAGAGACGAGAAGTTACGAATAAACTTCTGATAGTAGTTGGCAAAGCCTAGGAAATGCTGCAGAGGACGTAAACCCACGGGTTGAGGCCACTGTAGGACTGCTGAAAGTTTCTCTGGGTCCATCGAAAAACCAGTAGTGGAAATGACATAGCCCAGGAATGTAACCTGTTCACGATGGAACTCGCACTTCTCCAGTTTACAATAGAGATTGTTCTCTCTTAGTTTCTGAAGCACACGACAGACATCTGTGTGGTGGCTCTCCAGGGACTTGGAAAATATGATATCATTGAGATAAACCACCACACACAACTGCAACAAATCTCGGAGGACATCGTTAATAAATTTCTGGAAAACTGCCGGGGCGTTACAAAGGCCAAAAGGCATTACCAGGTATTCATAATGGTCTGTTCTGGTATTAATCGCAGTTTTCCACTCGTCGCCCTCCTTAATGCGCACAAGATTGTATGCCCCTCTCAAGTCAAGCTTCGTGAAAACCGTTGCTCCCTTGAGGCGGTCAAATAACTCTGTAATCAATGGAATTGGGTAGGCATTCTTAATTGTGACACGACTGAGACCCCTATAATCTATGCAAGGTCTCAGTTCACCGCTCTTCTTTTTCACAAAGAAGAAACCAGCAGGAAATGAGGATTTGCGGATGAAACCTCGAGAAAGTGCCTCAGCAACATACTCCTCCATGGCCTTATCCTCCAAGACCGACAAACGGTAAACCCGGCCACGAGGAGGTATGGCACCAGGTTGAAGGTCAATTGCGCAATCATAAGACCAGTGTGGAGGCAAACTACCAGCTTGACCTTTATCAAAGACATCGCTAAAATCACGGTACTCCTCTGGCAGGGAGGGGAGTGAAGAGGTGCACAGGACCTTGGATACCTTCAGGAAGCATGTCTCACTGCATTGTGGTGACCAGTTGAGAACCTCAGCACAGAGCCAATCAAAAGAGGAGTTGTGCCTCTGCAACCAAAGATAACCAATATCCAGCGGAAACCTGGGTGAGGAAATAACTTGGAATTGGATTATCTCATGGTGTAGAGCCCCTATGGCCATGGACAACGGAACCGTCTCATGAGTCACATGGGCAGGCTGTAAAGGTCTCCCATCAAGAGCCTCAATGGCAAGTGGAGTGTCACGCAGCTGCAGCGGAATCGACTTCTGCGAAACAAATGCAGCATCAATGAACAGGCCTGCAGCCCCAGAGTCGATTAGAGCCTGTATCTCGATGGACGACTCGGCACAAGAAAGGGTGACCAAAACCAGGGGCTTATCCTTCTGGATAACTGTGGACGAAACAACGCCACCTAAGGTCTGTCCATGACAGGACCTCAAGGTTCGGGCATTCCCTGCATTGGTAGGACAAGATTTCAAAAAGTGACCTGCCTGGCCACAATAAAGGCACAATCTCTCCCTCCTCCTAAAGGCTCTCTCATCCACAGAGACACGTGAAGCACAGGTGCATCTTCACTGACCAACTCGGTACCAGGAGGCATGGGAGGTGAGGGAGGCATGGATGGGACTACAAAGCTTGGAGGCAAACGTACAGGAGGCTTCCGCAAGCGCTCCTTAAGAGAAAGTCTCTCTGAGTCTGGAGTCAATGAGGATGGCAAACGAGATCAAGCTCTCCAGCTCTGTGGGTATATCTCGGGCTGCTTTCTCATCCTTGATGGAATCTGACAGACCATGAGAAAAAGCAGCAACGAGGGCCTCATTGTTCCAAGCAACCTCTGCTGCCAGAGTACGGAATTCAATGGCGTAGTCGGCAACAGTTCTTGTACTCTGATGGACACGAGGCACTTGGCAGCAGAAGCGGAGCATGCAGGAATGTCAAAAACCCTTTTAAAGGAGGCCACAAACTGAGGGTAACTCAAGACAACAGGTTTTTGCATCTCACATAGAGGGTTAGCCCAGGCCAAGGCTCTCTCAGAAAGCAAAGATATCACGAAACCTACTTTGCTTCTGTCCGTGGGAAACGCCTGGGGCAACATCTCGAAGTATATCTCAACCTGATTGAGAAACCCTCTGCATTGAACTGGATCCCCCCCCCCAAATCGCTGGGGAAGCGGAGCAGAACCAGGCATACCTCTTATAGAGGTAATACTCAAGGCGGGTGCCTGCACAGAGACTGGCGCAGCAGCAGGGACGGCCTGCGACTCAGGTTGTACCGGAGCAACCACCGTGGGGGATTCCAGGTGAGCCGTGCGATTCAGGAGTGTTTGTAATGCCATGGCAAACTGATCCATGCGGTGATCTTGGTCATCCAATCTGGAAAAAATATTACCAACAAGTGGACTGACTGTATCTTCTGAATTCATGGCCTTCGCCTACTGTCAGAAACCATGAATCAGGCTGAGACAGAAGTACAATTAAATCACACTTGTTTATTAATAAAAATAAAAAGGTAAATAGAAAAAGCGTAGTCAGGCATAGCCAGGGTCCAGTAACCAGATCGAGTAGTCAGCCAAGCCAGAAGTCAGGGATCCAAGTAGAGCACAGCAAGCAGGATAAGGAGCCAGAAGGGATGTCAGCAAGCCAGTCTTTAAACAAACCGCAGGAGATGGTTTCAGTGATGTGACCAAGGCGAAGGCAGAGGTGAAGTGAGTTGGAAGGCTTTAAGTAGGCAGGTCAGACGAGCATCATCAGGAACAGCTGGTAACTGTGGAGAGAGAAGAGAGCTGGCAATTAGCCAACAGCTGAGCGGCCAGCCCAGAGAAGGAAGGGCTAAGCCAGCCCTGACAGGATAAGCGTCTGGTATGGATTTTGGGGGGGACCCCATGCAGTTTTTTTTTTACGTCTGGGTTCCCCTTAAAATCCATACCAGACCGGAGGTCATGGTATGCTCTTGGTGCGGGGAGCCCATACCGTTTTCTTTTTTAAATTTTGCGTGGAGTTCCCCCTAAAGATTCATACCAGACACAGTGACTGGTATTGTCGGGATCAAAGTCGATTTGAATCTGGATGCATGTCAGACTTCAAGTCGCAGGGCAAAGTCTGATCCAAAGTGGTATGACTACCGGGTTGTACCAGTGTGAACCCGGCCTAAAGGTGGGGAAGACTTTTCACTTTAAAGTGGAGTTCCACCCAAAAGTGGAACTTCTGCTTTAAGCACTTCTTGCCCCCTTACATGCCACATTTGGCATGTAATTTTTTTTGGGGGGGAAGTGGGTTCCTTTTTTTCAGAAGGACTTCCTGTCCCCCTTCCTCCTTTCAATTCTCGGCCACCTAGGCAACTCCTGCTCTCCCCCTAGGCAGCCCCTCCCTCCCTGCAATCTTCTGGGACACCTCACAGGTCCCAGATGATTGCCTGGCCAATAGTGGAGCACAGTGTGACTCGCACAGTGCATGCCCGGCCATGAAGCCATAAGCTGTCATGGCCGGGTGCCCACAGTTGCTATGACGGCGCCGCAGAGAGGAGGGGGGAGAGGACCGAGGCTCCATGCAGCATAATTGGAAATTGGAAATGTATAGAATAATGATACATAAATACATGTAAATGTGTATACAGAATAAAAACCTGTCAATGACAAATGAACATATCTCCCTGAACCAGATGCGTTTCGGAAAGATCATTTCCTTCATCAGGGTTTTTTATGGAGAAATTGTTATCTAAGGGGTTGTAAACAGATAATTAATAATCAATACAACAACAGACAGATTATAGCCTAGATATTTCCACAAATGAGGTTCACTTACATTTTATTCATTGACAATACACATAAGCATCCACATGGTTAAAAATAAGAACTGTGCAACCTTGCATCTGGCTCCCCACACACAGCACTCCAATGGTCAACCAAAGATCTCCATGAGTGACTTTTATGACATACCAAAAAGGGATTGAACATCCCAAATAGCATCAAAAGACACTGCGTACTGAGCCCAGGCGCAGTGCCTGTATGCGTGCTGGGGTCCAAGCGCAAAAAGCCTGAGAACAAAAGCACATAAATAACAGGGCTGACTTCAAAAAAATATAAGTCTATAGAAGTATCAAAAAGCTGTATAAAAAAAAAAAAAACCTACCTAGGTATAAAAATACCAACATATATCGGCAGGTGAGATGGTCAGTTTATAGAGCGTAGAGGATACTGTGGACTGCCTCAAAACAGCTGAGATGTACACATGGCCAAGTGAAGGGGTCACAAGAGAATATATACAGAGAGAGGAGGGAGAAGGGGGCACCAAGGCCAATATATTAGTACACATCCAAGATCAGAAGACCCAAAAGATATGAGAAAAAAATAGAATATATCATAAAACCCCACTCACTTTGCCACGCTTAGCACAGATCTCCACAGACCGTCCTCATCGATGCCATGTTTAGTAATGAATGAGCAGGGCTATTTGTAGCCCTGCTCATTCAGCCCTTGCTGATTTCAAATTGAAATCAGCTGGATAGATGTGCCCATGCCGGAAGTTCGCAGCGGGCCCCCTGAGTTTTCCGGGGCTGAAGTGGTTAAAGGAGAATTAGGCAAAAAAAAAAATTATTTAAACTCACAAGTGCTTTTTTTTTTACCACAATTATTCCTTTATATTGGCTTTTGACATTTACAAATGCAGCAATTTATAAATTGTTTGAAGGGTTTAGCACTGGGAAACACTTTTTAAAGGTAAATAGTGCATTTTATATACCATATATAGGTCAGAACTAAATGAGGGACAAAGGAGGAGGAAAGAGGGAGAGAGGGACTTTGTTCCATATCAGGGACAGCTGGGAGCTATGGACAGGCAGCAAAAATATCTACATTAGGACAAAAAAACAAAAAACAAATACAGTATGCAATACCTTCTCCATAAGCATATGTATAGGAGAAATTCATGAACAGAATTTATTGAAGGTGGATAGAATAGCGTCATAGAGATAAATAAAACTCAGGTATTTCGAGAGGGGTCTGGCTGCAGACTGGAGCTACACTTTTGACAGAAACATGTGGCCTCCACTCCACTTTTTTTCTTAGCGCTCCTTTACACAGATGTGTCCATGTACCGAGCCTGCTCTGCTTAGCGGGGGATCGCTCCATCAATCCCCACTGAGCAGGCAGATGAGAGGTCCATTTCTGCACACTGTGCAGGGACGGACCTATGGGGGATCGGATGAGGGCGAACCGTAAACGCCTTCATGGCAGCACACACTGGGTTGTGACTCCACCCCCACAACCTGACAGGATTGGTTTATCTATAAATTTGAAGGGGAGACACCCCGCTGCATTCTCTTTTTTTTTATCCTCACCTGACAGGTTGGATGGACAGGTTTCTCCTATTTACAAATCAAGGAAAAGAAAAAGCCTCTTATCGCACTCTCCCCAGCAGGTTCAAGCCTCTCCTGTTTGGAAGTCCCTCCGGTCTCTAAAGGAGCTTATATGGAGGGAACCCCCATTCTGGTTGTCTCAGGGGGCATCTGGATTTCTGGCACAGTAAGTTTTTAAAAAGCTTCATAAATTGCAGTGGACTCCACTATCATCTTTTCTGTTCTATTTTCTGTCTGCTTGGTATGCTGGTCCTTGTTGTCCACCGAACACTGGGCCGCCATGGCCGCCGTATACCTTTCCTCCGCTCTGCACATGTGCAGAGATGGGTAATTGCCAGCTATGACTGTGCCCTTCTCCAAGATGGTGCTGGGACGCTCGGGACGCTTCTGCGCATGCACGAGAGCGTCATTTTGCCACCGCAATCGCACCATTTTTAAATACAACGTTTTTTTTTCCTGTGTATTTGCTGAAACTGCACAGAAAAGCTTGATTCGCCCCTGTTTTGCAAAATTCGTTCAACTACTCAGGTAAGTCATTCAGCTACTCCAGGGCTCTCTCTTCAGCCCTTTCTTTTAAAAAATAAATAAATAAATAAATAATATGGGGGAAAAAAAAACTTGCTGGGTATCGGCCTTGCCAGATAAACTAGCCTGCCGTTCATGCTTCAATGAAGTGACAAAAGAAAAGGAATCAAGCGCAAGGATGGCTACAGAGCTCATAAGAGAATCGGTGCGGGAATCCATACTGGAGAAAACAGCACCGCTAATGGATAGGCCTTCTCCCAGCACATCATCGGCAGACCTCCATCAGAATTCTCCTCCGGAGATGAAGATCAGGCGATGTCCGCAGGGTTCGATTTTTCTCTAGTTGAGCCTTTTGCAAAATCAGTTAAGGAAGCGATCAGCTGGGAAGAAGATAAGGTGGAACCACAAAAGGTTTGAAATATTTCCCAAATTTAAAAAAGGATCCAGAATCCTTCCCTTTTATAGGTGAACTGGAGGATCTGATAAAAGATGAATGGGGGAGATCTGATAAGCGGTCGAGTCTTACCAACAGACTGGCAAAAATGTACCCCTTAAAAAAGTCAAATCATTGATTAATGCTCCCGTCGTTGACTCCTCCTTGATGCGTCTTGCCCGACATGTCACTCTGCCATTTGAGGACGCTGTCTCTTTTCAGGACGTTCCTGATCGGAAAATGGATCTAGAATTGAAGAAAGCATATTCCATGGCAGGGGACACCTGCTGGCCAGCGGTTACCACGGCGACAGTAGCTAAAGCCATCTCAGGATGGGCAACCAGGATAGAGAAAGGCCTTCAAGACAGCATTGAATTAGGAAAGATAATCTCCTCTCTTCAGGAAATTAAACTGGCAGGTGACTTTGTAGCGGAAGCCTCAGTTGATATTATAAGATCTTCAGCTAGAGCAATGCTAGCCTCAGTCACAGCAAGAAGGGCCTTATGACTTAAGCCGTAGATGGACGATACCGCATCCAAAACAAATTGGTGCAGAATCCCATACGATGGCTCAAATCTGTTCGGGGCTAATTTAGACTCCGCCATCTCCAAGGTAACGGGAGGGAAGTCAGGATTGATCCTCTCCAACATGAGACCCAAGGTCCAGAAGGGGCTATCCTACAGACATAACCTTCCTGATAAATACAGGGAATCTAAATCCTACCGTCCCAGTAGGGAATTTAGAAGGGACTGGAAAAATGCAAGGCCCTCCTTGAGGATGCAGAAGTCCAAGCCTACCCCGGCAGGGGAGCATCAGAAGTCCTTTTGAGAATTTGCCCACCCAGGTGGGCGCCAGGCTCAAAAACTTTGTACAGATCTGTTTGAATCATATAAAGGATCTATGGACACTATCCACAATCAAATTTGGGCACAAATGGAAGTTCATCGGCAGACTCCCAGGAAACCAATTCCAACCAACCAGACTGCCATCCTCGCTAAACAGAAGGGAATTACTAATAAAATATGTAGCAGAATTGAAGCAAAAAGGAGCAATCCTAGAAGTTCCATCATGTCAAAAAGGGAGGAGATTCTACTCCCCCTTGTTTCTGGTAAAAAAGAAGACAGGAGACTTACAGCCTGTATTGGATTTGAAAAACCTCAACAGGAACATCAAAACAGGGGCTTTCAAAATGGAAAGTCTCCAGTCCATACTTCTGGCAGTAAACCTGGGCGACTGGATGCTATTAGATTTGTCAGACACCTATCTACATATCCCAATTCATCCCGCCTTTCAAAAGTTTCTCTGATTAGCAATCAACCAGTGTCACTTCCAATTTCAGTGCTTCCCATTCAGCATCTCTTCGACCCCCAGGACACTCACCAAGGTCCTGTTACCCTTGGTTGCATTCCTCAGAGAGAAGGGACTATCAATTCACCATTATCTGGACCAGGGTTTCTAAACCAGGGTTCCTCTAAAGGTTGCTAGGGGTTCCCTGAGCAATGGTCAATTTCTACCTCTCAGGTAAGTTCTCAAGGACACCATTGATCTTTTTAGTTATCTGTAAGGGAGTAATTCTTCCCAATAACCACAAGTGTAAGAAGCATTCTTCTCATTGACCATCACACTAATGTATGATGAGTTGTAGATTTTTCATTTTTAGCAGGGGTTCCCCAAGACCAGAGAATTATTTCCAGGGTTCCTCTGTGTTGAAAAGGTTGAGAAAGGCTGATCTGGACGATATCCTGCTTTTATCAGAAAATCGGGAGACGCTGCTCTGTCATCTGAGAATTCTACTTATGACTCTCCAAGACTTTGGATGGCTAGTCAATTGGAAAAGAGCAGTTTGCAACCCACACAAAGTATGGTATTTCTGGGAGAAGATCTGAATACCAAATTGAAACAAGGTACTACTCCCTCAAGGGAAAGTTCAGCCCCTAATACAGAAGATGTGGAAATTGTTGTCAACAAGACATCTACCTGCCAGAGCCTGTTTGAATGTGCTAGGGTCCATGTCCGCAACCATACCCATGGTACAGTGGTCACAATGGCACATGAGAGTCCTACAGAGCTCCTTTCTAAAGCAGTGGGATGGAGTATCGATGCATCAGAGAATTCACATCTTCAGGTCAGTAAAACAATGGGTATGGTGGTGGACATGCCCGAGCAACCTCCGAAGATACAAACCAATAGTCCCACCAGACCCCGAAGTAGTCACTTTGGATGCCTTCCAGAGCAGTTGGGGAGCCCACTTTCAAGACCAAGCAGCTCAGGGCCAATGGCGCTTCCAGGCTCAGGGTGTAGTTTCAAACATACTAGAACTCAGGGCGGCCTTTCAGGCTCTCATGGCATTTGCACCAGTCCTGACTGAGGGGGAAGAATGTGCTTATCCGGATGGACAACAAAGTGGCAGTGTCCTATATTCAGAAGCAGGGAGGTACCAGGAGTGTCACGCTGATGGAGGAAGGCCGTCCTATCTTGGAATGGGCACAGGCACACCTAACAGACTTAAGGGCAGTATATGTCCCGGCGGCACAGAACATGTTACCCGACTATCTGAGTCGAGAGACACTCTCGAACAACGAGTGGCCTCCAGGCCTTTTCCCTTCTTACGAAGGCTTGGGGAATGCCAGAAGTCTACTTAGCAGCCACACCTGCGAATGCCAAGTGTCAGAGGTTTCTGTCAAGAGCTTTGTTTCCATCAACCGAGGGAGTAGACTGTCTAATTTACCCATGGAACTTCAGGTTGGAGTACATATTCCCTCCAACCCTGCTAATTGCGAGGTTCCTGTCCAGGCTCCGGAGATCTTCAGCTACAGTAATTGCTGTAATTCCGCTTTGGCCGAGAAGACCATGGTTCACGACCCTGTTGCAGCTCAGCCTTCAGCCTCCAATTCCTCTTCTGATAACCCCGGATCTGCTATATCAAGGCCAATTCTTACACCCAGTTCTGGAGAAGTTGCATCTGACGGCCTGGAAGTTGAAAGGGCTAGGTTAACCCTTTCATGACTAAGCCTAGTTTTGGAATTTGGTGTTTACAAGTTAAAATCCATATTTTCTACTAGAAAATTACTTGGAACCCCCAAACATTATATATATTTTTTTAACAAAGACTCTAGAGAATAAAACGGCGATTGTTGCATTATTTTATGTCACACGGTATTTGCGCAGCGGTGTTTTAAATGCAACTTTTTGGGAAAAGGGACACTTTCATGAATTAAAAAAAAAAAAAAAACAGTAAAATTAGCCCAATTTTTTTGCATAATGTGAAAGATAATGTTACGCTGAGTAAATAGATACCAAACATGTCACACTTTATAATTGCGCGCACTTGTGGATTGACGACAAAGTACGGTACCTAAAAATCTCAATAGGCGACGCTTTAAACATTTTTTACGGTTACCAGGTTAGCGTTACAGAGGAGGTCTAGTGCTAGAATTATTGCTCTCGCTCTGACGATCGCGGCGATACCTCACATGTGTGATTTGAACACCGTTTACATACGCGGGCGCGACTTCCGTATGCGTTTTCTTTGCTTCGCGAGCTCGCGGGGACGGCGGGCGCTTTAAAAAAATTTTTTTATTTTTTTATTTATTTTAAAATGACTAAATTGTTTAAAATAAAAAAAAAAAATTGATCACTTTTATTGCTGTCACAGGGAATGTAAACATCCCTTGTGACAGTAATAGGCGGTGACAGGTACTCTTTATGGAGGGATCGGGGGTCTAAAAGACCCCCCACCCCTCCTTTAGACTTCAGTGTATTCAGATCGCCGAAAACGGCGATTCTGAATACCGGATATTTTTTTAAAACCGGCGCCATTGGCAGCCGAGTAAACGGGAAGTGACGTCATGACGTCGCTTCCGTGTTTACTATGAGGAGACTGGAACGAAGCCGATTACGGCTTCGTTCCAGTTCCTCCCCAGCGGCCGGAGGCATTGGATGGCGAATCGGTGCTCCCGATCGAGCGGGAGCACCGGTAACAGCGGCGGGAGGCGGCGGGAGGGGGGGACGTCCCCTCCCGCTCCTCCGGCATAACAGCCGAGCGGCTTTTAGCCGCATCGGTTGTTATGCCTGGATAGCCAATCGCCCGCTGAACAAAACGGTACTGGGATGATGCCTGCAGGTGCGGGCATCATCCCGGTATACCCCCCGGAAGCCGAGTACGCACATCTGCGTACGCTCGGCGGGAAAGGGTTAAGGGAGCAGGGCTGTTCTCAGGAAGTAATATCAACCCTGATGCAAGCTAGAAAATTTACCAACACCACCTATACAAGAATTTGGAGGAAGTTCTTTTCCATGGCCCTGCAGAAGGGATGGAATGCCATTTCTCCAGAGCCTCCTCAGATTTTAGAGTTCTTCCAGTCAGGAGTTGACAAGGGCTTAAATTCAAGTACCCTAAAGGTACAAGTATCTGCTCTGTCTGCCAAAACAGGCACCAGATGGGCATTACACCCTCTGATAATCCAATTCCTGAGAGCCTGTCTGAGGATCAAACCTCCAAAGAAACCAGTTTTCCCATCATTGGACTTCTCAGTAGTTCTCAATGCCTTCTCCAATCCTCCTTTTACTCCATCTGAATCAATCTCACTGTGGGATCTAACTCTGAAACTATCTTTTCCTGATAGAGTGGTTCTGAGACCTTCAGACCGCTTCATCCCAAAGGTAGCAACTTCCTTCCATTATAACCAGGACATCGTCCTCCCATACTTCACTAATGATCAAGGTGAATCTCATCCGCTGGATGTTAAAACAACCATCATTGGTTACCTGGCGGCTACAACTCCTTTCAGGAAGGCAGATTCCTTCATGGTCAATCCTCATGGAAACAGATGCCGTCAAGCGGCTACTTCACGTACTGTTGTAGTAAAATCCATCAAGAAGGCATACTCCATTCAACATCTGGCAATTCCTGTGGACATCAAGGCTCACTCGACCAGGGCAGTGGCTACCTCCTGGGCAGCATGTTGCAGAGTCTCACCGGAGACAATTTGCAGGGCGGCGACGTGGTCCTCCAGACACACTCTGCTCACTTAGCTGTGGCAGACTTCGGTAAATCCATTGTTAGAGACCATTTTTCTGCATTATAAGGAATAAATATTATTTTCTTGCACCCACCCACCTGGCGAGTTATTTCCCAGTGTGTGCTGCCATGAAGGCATCAGGAAAATGGAAAATTGTATACTCACCATTCCCGTAATTTTCCTTTCCTGATGCATCTTCATGTCAGCACACAAATTCCCACCCAGTTTTGTGGTGATATATACAGAGAATGCAGCTGGGTGTTTCCCCTTCAAATTTATAGTTAAACCAATCCCGTCAGGTTGTGGGGGCTGCCATACAGATACATCAGGAAAGGAAAATTACGGAAAGGTGAGTATAGAATTTTCAGTCTTTCGGCCTGAAGATTACATAAAACCGGCCGAACATATTTTCTGAAAACAGACACTCTAGAGAATAAAATTGTGGTAGCTCCAATTTTTTATGTCACTCGATATATGAGGGGGTGGGGGGCCTCCAAATATTTTTTTTTGGGAGGGAGGGGATTTTATATGCTTGGGTGTAACTTTCTTTTTCTGAAATTCTCCAATTTTTTATGTTACACGATAGTACCGCAAAGGTACTAAAGTGAATTTAAAGGGAAACAAATGCAATAAATTACCCACATTGTTGGTAAAATATAAAAGATCAGGTTGCACCGAGTAAATAGATACCTAACATGTCAAACCCTAAATTTGCATATGCCCGTGGACTGGCGACAAACTTCAGTACCCTGTATTTTCTATAGGAGATGCTTCAAAAGCCCCCTAGGTCATGTGTTTAGTGTTACGGAGGAGGTCTTGTGTTAGAATTATTGCTCTCAATCCGGCGATATTTAACTTGAGTATTGCAATAAATGTTTTCAAGCGTAGATGCCCTAATGCACGTGTTTGCATTTGTACATGCGTATATGTGGGGGTGTGGGGCCTCCAAATTAATTTTTTGGGAGGAGGGTATTTTATTATTTTTGCTTAAAGCATAGCTCCACGCAAAAGGAGTAGCTCCGCTTGTCATATATGTCATGATACATTTAATTATGGCCCTCCCTATGCTACTATGCTAGATATAGTTTCCAATGGCTCATGTGTTGAAACTACTTTCTTGGAATGTTAGGGGTCTGAATACACCCCGCAAGCGGTCCCTGGTATTCTCCTATTTAAAAAAAATATAAACCTCATATCATCTGCCTTCAAGAGACTCACCTCAGTACTACACTATATACCCTTAAACGTCCCTGGCTGGCTACACAATACCACGCCACCCATACTAACTACCCATGCAGGGTCTCTCTCTTGCTAGCAAAGTCCCTCCCTGCAGAAATTCTGCTGGTAAAGACAGACCCTGAGAGGAAATTCATTATAATTACTCTGTATTGTTTTTACAGTCTTTACATTAGCAAATGTATATGTCCCACCTCCATTCTCTCCAGAATTACTCTCTCACTTGTCCCTTTTATTACTGTCTAGATCCCCTGCTCTACTGTTCATAGGAGACCCTAATGCTGTACTTGACCCTGCCTCAAACGTCACCCGCTGATAGGCAACATCATTAAAATTTGCACACAACTGATGACCCACTCCTCTCTCTCTGCCCGAAGTTCTCCATTGAGACCCATAATCGGTAACCCCCAATTTGAACCGTGAATGTCAGACAAGAACTTCCGAGACCTGAGTGAGGGGGGCATACACCAAGCATCTCATTTCAGCACTGGGGGCAGGTGGGAAACACTAGCGGAGCTTTCAGACCCTGACGGACTGTACCGACTGGACTTTATGAGAGCGCTACAGCTCACTCACTTTCTTAAAAGCCTTCCGCTCCCCAATGATACAAACCAGCCCCTCACGCTTTTTGAGGAGCTCTGCCTGGAGACGGGGTGCTGTTACACACAGTCTCCCTTACATATGACATGCTCATCACACCAGCCGAGGACTATCAACTCCCAAGCCTTATCAAATGGGAAAGAAACCTGAACTGTCATTTCACTACCAACAAAAAACAACATATAATCAAATCCCCACACCCTTCGACCATTGAACTGTGGCTCAAAAAAGTTGATGACATTAGTTGGATTGAGGACCTAATCCTCATTCGTCAAGATAGACAGGAAACATTCTCCAAAATTGTGGAATATATTTAAATATTCAGATGAAGGACAGGCCCTCAGAGGAGGAGGACCAATAGCCTGAAAGCTTGATCAAAATTCGCTCACATTCAGAAACCCGCACACTAACATAAGACAATTAGGCAACAGCATCTACTGGACGGAAGCCATATTCCATGTTCATGGATTCTCCCCCCATCCCTTTCCCCATCACCCATTTACAGGGGTGTACCTAGAGCATTTGGCACCCAGGGCGGATCCTATATCTGGCACCCCTACATTAAAATGTAAAAACACCCCACTATGTCCCCTGCATCCTTCAATATCTCTTTGTCACTACTATGTTCCCCCTCTCCACAACTGCACCTCTGGGCCCCTTTACCTTACACAGCCCCCTGCACCTCTGGAGCCCTTTACATTACACAGCCCCCTGCACCTCTGGAGCCCTTTACATTACAGAGCCCCCTGCACCTATGGACCCCTTTACATTACACAGCCCCTGCACCCCTTTACATTACACAGCACCCTGCATCTCTGGGCCCCTTTATATTACATAAACCCCTGCACCTCTGGGGCCCTTTACATTACACATCCCCCTGTGTCTCTGGGCCCCTTTACATTACACAGCACCCTGCACCTCTGGACCCCTTTAGATTACATAGCACCCTGCACCTCTGGACCCCTTTACATTACACAGCACTCTGGACCCCTTTACATTACACATCCTCCTGCATCTCTGGACCCTTTTACATTACACAGCCCCCTGCACCTCTGGACCCTTTTACATTACACAGCACCCTGCTATTCTGGACCCCTTTAGATTACATAGCACTCTGGACCCCGTTACATTACACAGAACTCTGCACCTCTGGACCCCTTTACATTACACAGCCCCCTGCAGCCCTTTACATTACACAGCACCCTGCACCTCTGGACCCCCTGCATGTTACAGAGACCCCCTTCAGTGTAGCCCCCATTCAGTGCAGACCCCCTCTTCAGTGTAGCCCCCTATTCAGTGCAGACTCCCTCTACAGTGTAGCCCCCTCTTCAGTGCAGACCCCCTCTTCAGTGCAGACCCCCTCTTCAGTGTAGCCCCTGTTCAGTGCAGCCCCCCTTTCAATGCAGACCCCCCTTCAGTGTAGCACCCTGTTCAGTGCAGACTGCCTCTTCAGTGTAGCACCCGTTCAGTGCAGACCGCCCACTTCAGTGCAGACCCCCTTAGTGTAGCCCCTCTTCAGTGCAGCCCCCCTCTTCAGTGTAGCCCCCTCTTCAGTGCAGACCCCCTCTTCAGTGCAGACCCCCTCTTCAGTGTAGCCCCTGTTCAGTGCAGCCCCCCTTTCAATGCAGACCCCCCTTCAGTGTAGCACCCTGTTCAGTGCAGACTGCCTCTTCAGTGTAGCACCCGTTCAGTGCAGACCCCCTTAGTGTAGCCCCTCTTCAGTGCAGCCCCCCTCTTCAGTGTAGCCCCTGTTCAGTGAAGCCCCCCTTCAATGCAGACCCCCTTCAGTGCAACCCCCCCTCTTCAGTGAAGCCCCTGTTCAGTGCACCCCCCTTCAATGAAGCCCCCCTTCAGTGCAGACCCCCCTTCAGTGCAGACCCCCCTTCAATGCAGACCTCCCATTCAGTACCTCAGATCAGCGTGGCGGTACATGTTCAGCAGATCCCCTCCCCTGTTTACACATAAACAGAGAGGAGGGGGGAGGCGGCTTCACTCTGCTCGGCTGTGCCTGTGTGACATCCGGGATCAAACAGACAGACAGCCCGTGGCCACGAGAGGAGGGGATGGTAGGTGCAGCGGTGTCACCCTGCACCCCCCCGCACACCCTCTCCCCCTTGCATCACAACTATAGCGCTCGCCTCTCCCTGTCTGTGCCTGTCACTGTCTAAACCCGTGGCGCCGCCACCGCTTCAATTGGGTGCCGGTGTCTAGTCAAATAGCGTCCTCCATCAGATAGTGTCCCCTGCGTACTGCGCATGCGCAGTACACAGGAACACAGATTCCGAAAATTGCCGAGGATGAACGGCGCCTGCGCCGTGAGTCCAGGTTCTATCCCCACTATCCAAGTGGACATAGAGTTAGAATAAAAAAGAGCTGAGCGCAGCGAGGCCGAGCCCGAAGCGTGGCGAGCGAAGCTTGCCCGCGAGGGGCCCTCTAAAATTCACAACCCTATGTCCGCTTGGATGGTGGGGCTACCACCTCCACTCACGGCGCAGGCGCCGTTCAGCTTCGGAGATTTTCCGAAGCTTCGTCTGCTCCGTACTGCGCATGCGCAGTACGGAGTGGACACTATGTGATGCCCGGACTCTATACGCCAGAACACCGGCCTGACACCCAGCCAGTGTGTGGTACCGGGGTGGCCCGCCCCCCGTCCCCCACTTAGTATGCCTCTGCCCGTTTATCCTCTTCTATCACAATCACACTAACATTCTTTTACTTTTTCCTGCAGTTTAGGGCACTGCCCATTTTATAATTACCTCTATTCTCTGTATATAGTTTAAATATTTTGAAAAGGAAAGGGAGCTGGGCCTGCAGGGCTACAATATTCTAGCCTATCCCTTTCAAATACACGAGACAAACACATAGATAGGTGGAACTACTATTGTCCACACATGAACAAACCCCATGCGGAGATACACTCAGGAACACTACCACACCTGCACTGTACCCACGGACACGCCTACTCAGGAAAAGGTTCCATCCTAAATCAATATTGCCAATGTTGTGTGATACATGCATATATACCTCTACTTATACAAATGTTATTTTGAATATTTTGTTGTTGTGATCTCTGTGGACCAGTTTCCTGGTATAAATAAAAAATGTCACACAGAAGATGTTTGAACATGGCATACTCCTAGACCCAACTCGACGAATATTTAACCCAAACAGCACTTCCCCAATTGTCGGACCAAGACTGTGCTGACCTAGACAAACCTCTCTCTACAGAGGAGCTCTCCCTTGCAATTTCGCAGCTACCGACACCAGGCTTGAATGGTTTCACAGCTGAATGGTATACAACACACTTTTGGCACCTCCTGAGCCCTATCCAACTCAATATATATAATGAGGCCTTGAAAGACAGAGTACTTCCTCAATAAGAGAGGCATTAATAATTTTGATACTTAAACCCAGAAATATCCCCTTACATGTGACTCCTATCGGCCGATATGCCTTATCATTGTAGATGTCAAAATTCTGGCCAATCACCTGAACAAAGTGGTTACGAAATTGGTTGGGAGCGACCAGGGGGGCTTCAAACAGAATGGATATCCGTAGACTATTCCACAACTTGACTTACCCTCATGACTGTTCGCCTACCCGTGTTGTTATGTCACTGGACACCTGCAAAGCTTTTGACAGTGTGGAATGGCTTTATTTGTTGTGGGTGTTACAATTATATGGGTTCGGACCCCGACTCATAGCATGAATATGTCTCATCTATAACTTACCAATAGCTCACATACAAATCAATTCCCTGAGGCATTCCCAATCACCAGAGGCACCAGACAGGGATGTGCTTTATCACCCCTTTTATTTGCTTTGGCTATGGAACCCCTTGCTGTATGGACCCGTAGCTCTCCATCAATTAAAGGCCTCCCCATAAATGATATAGAGGAGAGTATATCACTATACGCAGATGATACCCTAGTATACCTAGCAGATCCCCACAACTCCCTCACCAACCTCTTAGCTGAAATTAACACATTCGTTGACTTTTCTGGATTCTGAGTGAATTAGGAAAAATAAATCCTTTTTAGGAAAAATAAATCTCTTTTCTCCCAGACCAAGTTGTATATACGTAGCAGGCATGTTGTAATGCAACGTCTCATTTTGGTAACAAGATGGAGACAGAGAGATGCCGACTTATCCTTGCAGAAAACAGAGCGAGAGAGAGAGAGAGAGAGAGAGAGAGAGAACACTGGGAAAAAGGGGAGTTTCAGGAAGTTCTTAGTGTACAGAAGAGAGGGAAGTACTGAGGTAAAAGGGAGAGAGAGTGCTGACAGGAGACAGAGGGGAGGAGATTGCTTAAAAGAGAGGGAGATACCAAGGCTCAAAAAGTCCTAGTGACAGAGTATTACTGAGAAACTTGGACATCCCTGGGAAACACAAACTGGCTGAACGGTGGAAGTCGCAGCCCTACATCATCTGCAAGCAGTTGCCAGGACTGAAAATATACCAGATTTGCCCAGAAGGAAGCACGGGCTCACTAAAGACCTGGCACCGGAATCATCTGCTACCTTTATCATAAGAAGTTCGTATACCTCATCAACCAAATCAACAGCCTACCCAAACCATCTCTCAGGAATTACCTCCAGTAACCAGGTCCCAATCCCTGCAACCAAAAATGGATGCAGAAGACAGTGAGGATGAAGAAAGGGGCATGGATTGGCTGTGGCAGTCTACGCTGGCAGAGACTGCCACTCCCCTTTCTCCCAGAGAAGCAGATGTGGGAACCCTCAGGCCTGAGGCTCCAGAGTTCATCCCACAGAGACAACCCTTTGCAAGCCATGGAGACTTTCAGAGTTCCCCAACTGTAGAGGACATAGAAGCTCCTCAAACTTCTGCCGCATCAGAGGAAGAGGCTACTATACCTGAAACACCTGAGCCCAAAGAGCAGGGAGGAGAGCAAACAATTTGCCCACCAAAAAGGCTGACATATGATATTTTAGGCAAAAGTTCTGAAGAAGCAATCCTCACATCTCAGAGAACGCACAGCCTGCCGACCCTTCTAACTACAGATTTAGTGGAGGGCGACTCCAACTCAGCCCCTGGCACATCTAGGTGGGCCATACCAATATTGGTGGCTTATGGGCAGAACAACCTTCCCTCTTATGACAAATGGTGGGAGGTGCCTCTGTCAGATTCATACATGCATGCAAATTGTTTGTTCTCTTACATGTACTAAACTGTTTTTGCCTCCCGTTGTATTTTGAAAGCATGTAACAGGTTGTGGACATTATTGTTGATAGACTCTGTCCTTTCTTTGGGGACTTTGGCGGGGGGGGGGGGGGGGGAGGGGGCGAGTATGTAGCAGGCATGTTATAATGCAATTTCTCCTTTTGGCCACAAGATGGAGACAGGGAGTTGCTGACTGGTCCTTGCATAAAACAGAGAGAGAGAGAACGCTGGGAAAAAGGGGAGTTTCAGGAAGTAGCTGAGGGGACAGAAGAGAGGGAAGTACTGAGGTAAAAGGGAGAGAGAGTGCTGACAGGAGACAGGATTGCTTAAAAGAGAGGGAGATATCAAGGCTCAAAAAGTCATTTTCTGGGACACTTTAAAGTGAGGAGAGGAGGAGTATGTGAGAGGAAGGAACTGAGGTGCCATAGAGAGGAGAGAGACACGCTGACACCAGGGACTGTGTGCCCCAACAGAGGTGGAGGAATATCCTGAAGCCCAGAAAAAAGAGTCTGTGAGGAGAATAAGGAGAGCAGTCTGAAGAGAGAGAGAGGGAGAGAGATAGAGTGTGGTGAGGTGTAGGGATGAGCCGAACACTCCCCAGTTCGGTTCGCATCAGAACATGCGAACAGGCAATAATTTGTTCGAACATCCAAACACCAAAGTCTATGGGACTTGAACATGAAAAATCTAAAGTGCTAATTTTAAAGGCTTATATGCAAGTTATTGTAATAAAAAGTGTTTGGGGACCTGGTTATCCCAGGGGACACATCAATGCAAATGTTTTTTTTAAAACGGCTGTTTTTTCGGGAGCAGTGATTTTAATAATGCTTAAAGTGAAACAATAAAAGTGAAATATTCCTTTAAATTTCGTACCTAGGGGGTGTTTACCTGTAAAGTTTACCTGTAAAGTAGCGCTTGTTTCCTGTGCTTAGAACTGTCCCTGCACAAAGTGTAATTTCTGAAGGAAAAAAAGTCATTTAACCACTTGGGTACCGCGCTATTGCAAAATGACGGCAATAGCGCGGACCCACATTTCCGGGACTACGTCTATTGACGTAGTCCCGGTTACGAGCGGCCTGCGCGCCCCCTGAGGGGCGCGCGCGGCGCGCTCTGTGATCGGCGAGTCCGTGAGACTCGCCTGATCACCGATCCGTGTAAGGGGTCGATCCCGACCCCTTATCACGTGATCAGCTGTCAGCCAATGACAGCTGATCATGTGATAAAACGGAGCCGGTAATCGGCTAGTATTCCTCCTCGCGCTGACAGCGCGAGGAGAAAAAAAAAAAGCCGATCGCCGGCGGCCGTGTTCGGGACATCAGTCCCGATCACGGCCAGCAATTTAAACGGACACCTGCCCCCTGCCAGTGCCCACCTGCCACCCGCAGTGCCATCCTGAAATAAAGTAAGTGCCCCCCTGTCAGTGCCACCCAGCAGTGCCCATAGTGCCCACAGTGCCACCCAGCAGTGCACCACAGTGCCACCCAGCAGTGCCCACAGTGCCACCCACAGTGCCACCCAGCAGTGCCACCCACAGTGCCACCCAAAATCTGCCTCAAAGGTGCTGCACCCCAGTGCCGCCCATCAGTGCCCAGCAGTGCCGCCCATCAGTGCCCAGCAGTGCCGCCCATCAGTGCCCAGCAGTGCCACCTATCAGAGCCACCTATCAGTGCCACCTATCAGTGCCCATCAGTCCCATCTATCTGTGGTACCTATCAGTGCCCATCCGTGCCACCCATCCGTGCCACTTATCCGTGCCACCCATCCGTGCCATCTTATCTGTGCCCATCTTTGCCCATCAGTGCCGCCTTATCTGTGCCCATCGGTGCCGCCTTATCTGTGCCTATTAGTGCCGCCTTAACTATGCCTATCAGTGCCCACCAGTGCAGCCTATCAGTGCCCACCAATGCAGCCCATCAGTGCCCACCAATGCAGCCCATCAGTGCCCACCAATGCAGCCTATCAGTGCCGCCTAATCAGCGCACTTCAATGAAGGAGAAAAATGACCCGTTTGCAAAATTTTATAACAAACTATTAAAACATGATTTTTTTTTTTTTTTTTTTTGCATCTTTTTTTGTTTGTTTAGCAAAAAATAAAACTCCGAGCTGTAACTAAATACCACCAAAAGAAAGCTCTATTTGTGGGAAAAAAATGATAAAAATTTCATTTGGGTACAGTGTTGTATGCCCGCGCAATTGTCATTCAAAGTGCATCAGCGCTGAAAGCTGAAAATTGGTCTGGGACTGAGGGGGGTTTAAGTGCCCAGTAAGCAAGTGGTTAAAAGCACTCGCGGCTTTAATGAATTGTTGACTCCTGGTAATACAGAGAACAGTCATTATAAGTCATTGATAAAAAAAAATAAAAAATTGCGTGGGGGCCCCCCAATTCAGTTACCAGGCCCCTCAGGTGTGGTATGGATATTAAGGGGAACCCTGCATCAAATTAAAAAAAAAATGATGTGAGGTTCCCCCAAAAATCCATACCAGACCCTTCAGGTCTGGTATGGATTTTAAGGGGAACTCCATGCCAAATTTAAAAAAAAAATGGCGTGGCATTCCCCCCAAAAATCCATACCAGACCCTTTATCTGACCATGCAACCTGGCAGGCCGCAGCAAAAGAGGTGGGGCGAGAGAGCAGGCCACATGCCCTCAACATTGGGAGGGTGCTTTGGGGGTAGCTCCCCAAAGCACCTTGTCCCCATGTTGATGGGGACAAGGGCCTCATCCCCACAACCCTTGCCCGGTGGTTGTGGGGGTCTGCGGGCGGGGGGGCTTATCGGAATCTGGAAGTCCCCTTTAACAAGGGAATCCCCAGATCCTGCCCCCCGTGTCTCCGTTGGAGACAGGATGCACTGGACATCATCGTTGGACCCTGGACCTGGAGAGGAGAGATCATCCATTGATGATCATCCATCCATTTGATCCGGTTCCCCTTCATTTCATTTGTATTTGGGGGGACCCCCACGCATTTTATTTTTTTATCAATGACTTTCAATGACTGCTCTCTGTATGACCGGGAGCCAACAATTCATTATAGCCGCGAGTGTTTTTAAATTACTTTTTTTCCTTCAGAAATGACACTTTGTGCCAGGACAGTTCAATGCACGGGAAACAAGCGCTACTTTACAGGCATACTATACACCCCCTAGGTAAGAAATTTAAAGGAATATTTCACTTGTATTGTTTCACTTAAAGCATTATTAAAATCACTACTCCCGAAAAAACAGCTGTTTTTTAAAAATAATTTGCATTGATACATGTCCCCTGGGGCAGGATCCAGGTCCCCAAACACTTTTTATGACAATAACTTGCATATAAGCTTTTTAAAATTAGCACTTTAGATTTCTCCCATAGCCTTTTACAGGGTGTCCGCGGCTTTTCGAATTTGCCGCGAACATCCCAAATTGTTCACTGTTGGGCGAATTTGAAGCTCATCCCTAGTGAGGTGACAGGTGTGAGGAAAACCGCTGAGACTAAGGAGCTAAAGAGAGAGAGACTCTGGCAGCATCAGATGTGGGATAAACAAGCTTTTCCAGAGACTGCCAGGAGAGTGTTGCCTGGAGACAGTGGAGTGAGGACGTCTGAGGGGAGCCAGGAGCAGAGACAGCCACCTGGTCCACTACTTTTTAGTCCAGGGACCCTACTCAGCAGCCTAGCACCACTCAGCTCAGCAGAGACGACCCACGCCTTTCAGGGATTGAGATACCCATCCGGGTATCGGGCCAGCCACTGCCTGTTCACCTTGCGAGTTTCGATACCAGTCATCTCGATCGGCAATCAGCAAAAGATCCAGTGCCTTATAACATCACTAGGAGCATCTGGAGCTTGAACCAGCACCTGGGACTACAGTTGTGTCATTGCACAGAGGACTGGTGAGCGGGTGTAAACCCAACATCCTTCTTGACACCATACTGACACTGCATCCAGACACCAATTTCCCAGGATGCTTGTTTGGAGCTGCCATCTATAGTAGTTTGCCCTTTTAAATCTCTACCGGAACATTCTACAGGATTACTGCTCCAGGGATGAGGATATTCTTATGCCCGTGCACACGATCAGACTTTCCGACAACAAAACCATGGATTTTTGTTCGAAGGATGTTGGCTCTAACTTGTCTTGCATACACTCGGTCACACAAATATTGGCCAACAATTACGAACGTAGTGATGTACAAGACGTACGTGATATCTCCATTACGAATGCTAGTTTTACAAGACCGAACATGCGTAGACTTTTGTCCGACAGACTTGTGTACACACGATCAGAAAGTCCAACAAAAAACATTTGTTGGTGGAAAATTTGAGAAAGCCAACATTTGTTGGTGGAAAGTCTGACAACAAATGTCCGAAGGAGCATACACATGGTCGGACTTTCCGCCAACAAGCTCACATCCAACATTTGTTGTCGGAAAATCTGATCATGTGTATGCTGCATTAGAGTTGAGGCGGAGATCAGAGAATCCAAATTCACCAAGCGTCTCCTTTGGGGGTGGCGCTACATATACACATGGATGGAGAGCAACTGAGCATGTGCAAAGCAGGGTGAGACCGTGTAATATTAGATTTTAAACAATATACCTGCAAAAGGGTCCAGCCTGAAGTCATCTAGCAGGACTTCATTTTCTGACTAAATTTCCACTTTAAGACCACTTTTATACTGAGTCAGTTTTCTGGCTTTTTAGCACTAGAAAAAGTGCCTGTAAAGCACCTAAAAACTGCCTCCCATTCATTGCAATGGGTGCTTTCACACCCAGTCATTGCGCTTGCAGTACATTAAAAAAAGTCCTGCAAGCAGCATCTTTGGGGTGCTCCCAAAATGCCCCTGCCCATTGTAATAAATGGGGAGCGCTTCAGAAGCGTGTGAAAAGCGATTCAAAAGCAACGTATAACGGGAGTTCTTAACTCCTTTTTTGGGCTTAAAAGCACCCTGCTATTGGCCAAAAAGCGCTGCTTAAACAGCAGTGAAGTGTCACTAAAATAAGCTGCACTTTACCACGACTACACGGGTAGCCCCAGTGTGAAAGTGGTCTTAGTGTAAGTTCCTTTATCTTGTATAGTAATTGTTCCATATGGCTTAAAGATTTATAAAGAACTGGGTTTTGTGAACATGTGTTTATAGTGCAGATGGAATGTATGTTGCAATATAAAAAAGTGGATTATTGTATTATTGCAACTGAAAGTGAATTTCACTCTCACTTATTGAATTTCACCTATTGGCAGCTCCCTGGCCAAGAAGTCTGCCATGTTCACATATTGTGAGACATCAATCTAGTGAATTTCTTAGTTTCTTGACAGACTGCAGGATGTACAGTATTTAGACTCTGCAAACTATGGGAACTTCTGTTCACTTACAAGCAGATCTCATTGCTAGGGATGGCCTTGCGATTTGCCCGGTGGGAGGTTTGCGGCAAATTTTGCGTGTTCACAATTCACCAAACCGGCGGAGTTCTGGAGCTGTTCGCGCAGCGGACATATGCGTTTACATTGTGAAAGAACTTTGACCCATGATGACACATCTATCATGGGGTACAGGACAGCCAATTGAGACATTTCAGCACATGGACAATTGGACATTCCCTCTACCTTATAAATAGACCTGACCTGGCGGCCATTTTACATTCTGTCTTTTGTCAGTGTAGGGAGAGGTTGCTGTGTGGAACAGGGACAGACTGTAGTGACACAAATCACTAGCTATTAGGTCCATAAAAGTCCTTTAAAGTACTGGTATAGGTGTACAGTATATAGGGTTCTGGTGCACTGCTGCTGACTGCTGTGCTGCTGATTGCTGAGTGCACTGCTGACCGATTCTGCAGCTGTCTTTTGTCAGTGTAGGGACAGGATGCTGTGTGGAGCAGGGACAGTCAGTTTAATCACTAGCTATTACTATTAGGTCCACAAAGGTCCTTTTAAGGACTGGTATAGGTGTACAGTATATAGGGTTGTACACTTATAATATACTTTCTTTCAAATATAGAAAGCCTATTATACTTGACTGCTGAGCTGAGTGTTGACCGATTCTGCAGCTGTCTTTTATCAATGTAGGAACTAAGGGACAGTCTGCAAATCACTAGCTACTAGGTCCACAAAGGTCCTTTTAAGGACTGGTATAGGTGTACTATTTGGTGTGAAGTATATAGGGGTGTAATACACATATAAAATACTTGCACATATAGAAAGCATAGTATAGTGAATTTCCACTGTACAGCATTGTGACTGTTGAGCGGTTCTGCAGCGATACTACAAAGAGTGACAAACGCAATTAAAAGGCAGACTATCTCCCCAAAGACCAAAGCCAAGAGTCTCGGGGTTATTTTAGATGCACAAATGTCAATGGATGTGCAAATAGGATCTGTAGTCAGTGGATCTCACCATCTGCTGTGCATGCTTCGCAGACTCATCCCTTTTATCCCAAAGAATGACAAAGCAGTGGTAGTTGGAACAATCATTAATTCACGACTGGACTACGCAAATTCGCTTTACATAGGATTACCACAATATCAACTTGCGCGATTACAACTGATCCAAAACACGGCGGCAAGGCTGATAACAGGAAAAAAACCCTGGGAATCCATCTCTCCTTCGCTGAGGAGCTTACATTGGCAAACCGTAAAAAATTGGATCACGTTCAAGACCCTTTGCCTCACCCACAAATGCGTGCATAGAGAAGCTCCGCAATACCTAATGGAGAAAATAAATCATTACACACCAAACCGCAGTCTTCGATCAGCCAACAAAAACCTCCTCCTCATGCCCAAAGCCCGGTATAAATCCAAGGGGGATCGGAGATTCGCTGTCCAAGGGCCTCGGCTATGGAATGCTCTACCAACCAACATCCGCCTGGAAGAAAATCACCTGGCTTTTAGGAAAAAACTCAAGACCTTCCTCTTTTAGCAGATGATCAAAGCTCGCCACAGCGCCTAGAGGCGATTTAGTTCGCATTGTGCGCTATACAAGTATTTCATTCATTCATTCAAAAGAAAGTATTATAACTGGTGTGATAGACCAGTGGCCCACAAAACGACAGATTGAAGTGGGGTGTTATATACCTTCTTCCACATACATACTGCACTTCTCTAGAGACTTTTGTCACAGGGTCATTTAAAAAATGACTGGCAGAGGAAGAGGCAGGCCCTTCTGCAGGGGTGGTAGGGGTAGGGCAGGAGCAACAGACTTGAGCCTAAGTGGCAAATTGCAGAAGGTGCGTGCGATTACGTCAAAGGACGTACCAGACTTGTTGAGTGGCTCACTCACCCTTCCTCTTCTGAACCCTCCTCATCCTCTCGATCTGCACCCTCTTCACTCTCTGCACCCCCAAAGACACTACCACCAACAGTGCTCTCTATCATGGTGCTGGTGTCAGTGCTCTCTATCACGGTGCTGGTGTCAGTGCTCTCTATCACGGTGCTGGTGTGGTGTCAGTGCTCTCTATCACGGTGCTGGTGTGGTGTCAGTGCTCTCTATCTTGGTACTGGTGTGGTGTCAGTGCTCTCTATCTCGGTGCTGGTGTCAGTGCTCTATCACGGTGCTGGTGTCAGTGCTCAGTCTCTATTGCGGTGCTGGTTTCAGACAGTGAGGGAGATAGCAGCGGAGAAGCCAATGAGCAGGCAGTGCCAGCACCATGGCTGAGGATCAGCACTGGACTGGCACCTCCAGACCACCGCAGTGGAGCCCTGCATAGGTGGGGGTAAGGGCTGGGCAGAGGGAGGGGCTTAAGCACAGGTTGGGACACTGGCACAGGACTGCGCTGCCCTGATTGTGACACTGATCATCTCCTGCACCCCCTTCATAGCCTGCCCTGACCTTGCCTCTCCTCCATGGCCTTCATGCGCTCCTGAATTGTCAAAATTTCACCGATAAAAAAAGAATGCTTGTCGGTGTCGATCCCAGACTCACTTAATACTTTTGTTATGTCAGTGTCCATGTTGTGGGACTATGTGTGTACAGCTAGTAAGTATTTTGTGGCTAAAAATATGAACTGTGGTTTTTTAAGGTTCGCCTGCCATTAAAGTCAATGGGGTCCTCCGCAAACTTTGCGGTTCGCGAACTTTTGGCCGTGTTCGTGGTTCGCGTTCGCAAAACGTCCCGTTGGAAGTTCGTCCATCACTACTCATTGCCATATCTACAATTAGATGCTTACCTATTTTGTTAGATTGCAGCCTTTAGTTCAATGTTTTTTAATCTGAATTATATCTGATGGATCAGAACACTATAGTCTAAGTTGGTGAAGTAAAATTAGAAAAATATATACATAATACTATTTTTCAGAAATAAAAAAATGATAATTGGCATGTGCATATGTATTCACCCCCTTTGTTATGAAGCCCATAAAAAACTTTGGTGCAACCAATTACCTTCAGAAGTAACATAATTGGTTAAATGATGTCCACCTGTATGCAATCTAAGTGTCACATGATCTGTCATTACATATACACACCTTTTTTTGAAAGACCCCAGAGGCTGCAACACCTAAGCAAGAGGCACCACTAACACTGCCATGAAAACCAAGGAACTCTCCAAACAATTAAAGCCCCATACACACTATCAGATTTTGTGCTGAGTTTTTCCTTCAGATCTACCAAAACCATATAATATGAGATCAAACCTTAGGAGTTTCAATGTGTATGCAATCAGGCAGGCCCTTGCACTACATGGTTTTGGTAAATCTGAAGACAAAAAAACAGCAGAAAATCTGACAATGTTGAGAAGTACAAGTCAGGGTTAGTGTGACGGAACCTATCCCCCACACTCCGCTTGTGTGTTTCCGTCAGTATACCGCTTCCTAAGTCCTGGAACACGAGTCCAATGGATCTGGCTATAGGTACCCCCAAGAACTAGATAACACCAGTCTTGGAGTACATCAGGAATCGCCTTTTATTTGAGATCTCCCACAGATATATATATCGCAAGATGACTAAAACCTAACCTAATTAGCATGACCCAGACTAGTTGACTGAGAGATAAGACTTTTCAGGGTACGTCTTCTAGCTCACTGACTGACTATTCAATACACATTACCATAAACATCAACACAGGGTTAATTAGCACAACATTGTATGGAATATATTTACAAGCCAGACTAGACTCATTTACACAACAGACAGGTGGCTGGAGTTGATGTCATTGGCATCTAACAGTTTGTGTCCCAACAGTGTGATTCAGTCTATTACTAATATGGCATATACATATGCAGAGTCTGTGTGTCTTGGGGGGCGGCATGGACCTGAATCCAAGTAACACCTCAGGGGCCCCCAGGCATACAGCACACAAAGAGCACCGTTCCCCCAAATGCCAGGGCCCATAATCGCAAGGAAAGAGGCTGGCATTCAGTCCCCTCCAACAGCCTCTGTCCCGGTTAGGTATGTCACAGTTAGGTTATAAATAAATATACAAATCTTTGATGATCCGTAGGAGTACCATAAAATATATCATAACCAAATGGAAAGGACATGGCACAACAGAAAACCTGCCAAGAGACGGCCACACACCAAAACTCAAGGACCGGACAAGGAGGGCATTAATCAGGGAGGCAGCACAGAGACCTAAGGTAACCCTGGAGGAGCTGCAGCATTCCAGAGCAGAGACTAGAGTATCTGTACATAGGATGACTATAAGTCATATGCTCCATAGAATTGGGCTTTATGGCAAAGTGGCCAGAAGAAAGCCATTACTTTCAGAAAAAAAACAAAATGGCACATTTTGAGTTTGCAAAAAGGTATGTGGGAGACTCCCAAAACGTATGGAGGAAGGTGCTCTGGTCGGCTGAGACTAAAATTAAACTTTTTGGCCATCAAAGAAAACGCTATGTCTGGCTCAAACCCAACACATCACATCACCCGAAGAACACCATCCCCACAGAGAAACAAGATGGTGGCAGCATAATGCTGTGGGGATGTTTTTCAGCAGTCAGGACTGGAAAATTGGTCAGAGTTGGGAAAGGGATGGTGCTAAATACAGGGATATTCTTGAGCAAAACTTGTACCACTCTGTGTGTGATTTGAGGCTAGGATGGAGGTTCACTTTCCAGCAGGACAATGACCCCAAACACACTGCTAAAGCAACACTTGAATGGTTTAAGAGGAAACATGTAAATGTGTAAGCCCTTGTACACACGGTCAGAGATTCCGACGGAATGTTTCTTATCGGACCGTTTTGTCGGATATTCGACTGTGTGTGGTCTGCATCGGACTGTTTCCGTCGGAATATCCAACGGACCAAGTTTTCCAACTTGCCGGTAAAATTTTCTGACAAAATGCTCCTATCGGACATACTCCGATCATGTGTAGCCTACTCCAACGGACAAAGTGCCACGCATGCTCAGATCAAATTCCTAGACCAAAGCTATTGGCTACTAGCCTGAACGTAGTCCCGTCGGAACGAAATAACGTGAATACTTTTGCAAGGCACTGTACATGAATAGGGTCCATTCACAAGCTCTGTCATGTGTTACTAAGTCACCCCTATGAGGAATTGGTGCTTTGTTCAAATTTTACATTTCTTAGCATTTGTTATCTTCAATTCACACTAAATGTGTATTATTAACCACTTCAATACAGGGCACTTAATCACCTTCCTGCCCAGACCAATTTTAAGCTTTTGAAAAAAAAATGTTTTTTTTTGTTTCAGTTTCAAAACCTTGTAAATAAGTAAGTTTTCTCCTTCACTGATGGGCACTGATGGGGCTACACTGATGGGCACTGATAAGGCAGCACTGATGGGCACCGATGAGGTGGCACCAATGAAGTGGCACTGATGAGGTGGCATTAATGGACACTGATAGGCGACACGGATGGGTGACACGGATGGGCACTGATAGGTAGCACAAATTGGCATGGATAGGCGGTACAGATGGGCATGGATAGGCGGCACAGATGGGCATGGCTAGGCGGCACAGATGGGCACTGATAGGTGGCATGGATGGGCACTGATAGGCGGCATTGTATTGTTTTATACTGTACTAATGGATGCCAATCTGTGCCAAACAATAATGCATGCCAATCAGTGATGCCCATTGTGGGCACTGATTGGCATCCATTGTGGGCACTGATTGGCATCCATTGTGGGCACTGACTGTAATCCCTGGTGGTCTAGAGTGGCATACCTTGTTCTGGGCATCCCTGGTGGTCTGGTGGCGTCCCTGGGGGTCCAGTGTGGGCATCCTCGGGGGGGGGGGGGCTGTGCTGATAATCGATCAGCACAGACCCCCCCTGTCAGAGGAACAGCTGATCGGCTCTCCTCTACTCGTGTCTGACAGACGCGAGTAAGGAAAAGCCGATCACCGGCTTTTCCTATTTACACTGTGATCAGCCGTGATTGGACACGGCTGATCACGTGGTAAAGAGTCTCCGCTGGAGACTCTACCGAGATCGTAGTTGCAGGGTGTCAGACTGACACCCCGCAACAACGATCACCGTGATGCGCGCCCCCGGGGCGCACAGCGGCTCAAAATCCTGATCACGTCATATGACGTCCGGTCAGGATTTTGAAACCACTATGCCGCCGTGCTTTTGTTATAGGGCGGGCGGCAAGTGGTTAATACAGTCACACTGAGACTTTTTCTTTTCAATCATGACCATTGTCAGTAATATCTACAAGGATTACAACTACATATGGTTATCATCAGTGCATTCTATCTTTCTTATATGTTCTCATTAAAGCGCAGTTCCACACTAAAATTGAACTTCTGCTTTTCGGAACCCCCCTCCGCTGTCACATTTGGCACCTTTCAGGGGAGAGGGGGTGCAGATACCTGTCTAAGTCTACACCTCTTCCTGTCCCTACGCCTCTTCCTGTCCCCCTGTGCCATCTGCTGGGACACACAAGGGTCCACGAGACAGCAGGGACCATTCGGATTGCGCAGCGCAACTCGCGCATGGGCAGTAGGGAACCAGGCTCCCTTACCGAAGATGGCGGCGGCAGCATCCGAGAGCCGAGAGAGAGATCGGCTTCGGGTGCCGACATCGCGGGTGCCCTGGACAGGTAAGTGTCATTTTAAAAGTCAGCAGCATTTGTAGCTGCTGACTTTAAAAAAAAAAAAAAAAAAATTGGGGTGGACCTCCACTTTAAACAAATTGTTGGATTACAAAAAATTGTGGTTCTTGCAAGGATTACAATGTATCTAAAAACATAATGAAGTGCAAGTATATTGGCACTATTTATTTTACTATAAGTATTTGAAACTGGTTGGAGCTTTGGGACTGTTTGGATGTTTCATTGAGTTACAAACAAAAGTGTGAAGGGGACTCTAAGAAGATATTGGATGAAGTTGAATATGTATACAGTATGGGCACTATATTGAAGAAAAAAAATCCATAGGTGCTTTTAGAAAATATTCCTTTTCTTTACATACAGAATGTTGGAAACTATGTAATGGGTGTTGTAAATGTCCCCTTTGTATAAAAGTTATGTTAATGCATACCTCCCAACTTTCTGAGATGGGAACAAGGGACACCTATTAGCAAAAGTATGTAGCCATAGGACACACCCTCTGCCACGCCTCACTCAAAGGAGAATCGTACAAAAGAAATATGATTGGTTAAACCCACAAGTGCTTTTTTTTTTTTGTCTACAATTCCTTTATATTGGCTTTTGCAATTTACAAATACAGCAATTTAGAAATTGGATGAAAGATTTAGCACTGGGAAATACTATTTGAAAGGCAAATTGTGTATTTTATATACAACTATATAGATCAGACCAAAATGAGGGACAAATGAGGAGGAACGAGGGAGAGAGGGACTTTGTTCTGAATGAGGGACAGTCCCTCGAAATCAGGGACAGTTGGGAGCTATGTTAATGTATGTGAAAGAGCAAAGAGAGAAGTTGGTCAAAACTTATAAGGATCCTTTCATTTGTTGTATAGTCTGTACAGTGTGAAGTATTCCACAAATCAAGCTCTGTTTGTGCCAAAATGAAGATGAAATGTGTTGTATTAAAACCTCTTTAAAGCACCAAGCCCCGTGTTTTTTTCGGAGATGCTGCAATGTATAAATTGCACAGTGGTATTTATAATCTTTAAAGAGGAATAAAAGGCACTTAAAAAAAAAAAAAAAATGCAACCTGCAAGGCAAAGGCATAATGAGCTAGTATGCATAGCATACTAGCTCATTATGAATAACTTACCTGAGAACGAAGCCTCCGAAGCGGTCCTCCTCCTTTATCTTCACCACTGCCATGTATCCCAGAGTGACTTCCGGGTCTCGCTGCTCTGGCGTTGTGATTCGCCTGAGCCGCGATGACGTACGGGAGCCGTCACGAGCGGCATATCGCCGCGATCTGCGGCGCGCTCAGTGCCTGTCTTTTTGTAAATATCTCCTAAACCGTGTAGGTTTAGGAGATATTTCTTAATCTATATAGATTTTCTTAATCTAGGTTTACCTGTAGGTCAAAGTGGTTTGTAAGGGAATACGGTACGGTTATTAGGATATACTGATTAGAGTACCGGAAGGGGAATTGAGGGCGGGGGGGCGGGGCTCTAGTACTTGCCATACCGCTCTCATATAGAGCAGGATAAATACATGATGTTGGTATGTGTTGATTTAATTATTCTTTGGGCTATCTTTTAAGCCATGCATATGCGGACAGACTCCCTTTTTTTCTTTTTGTTTGTCATCATATGGGTACTGTTATGCAATAGGAGTTATATTGTTATCAGACTTCTGTTTCTCTGTGTCTTAATGATGTCAATTACTGAGATTGTTACTTCAAAGTTGAAAACTTGAATAAAAATATTGAAAGAGAAAGTGGTTTGTAAGGGTTTACAACCACTTTAATGCTGCATGGAAAAATCTCTTCAGAATACAATTCTTCAAAGACTGTAATTCCAACTAGACTGTATTCCATTAAGGGATTATAATGCACATGTGATCATTTGAAAAAGAAATCACAATATGGACTGTTCCACACATACAGTATAGCTCTTAAACCAAAATGCAAATGGAGTAGATAGAGCAAACTTGCATAAACACCTCATAAGAGTGCAATGCTCAATGTTATGAGAAGTATCTCAGCTATTGAAACACACAGCAGAATTTATAAACCCTGAAATGATGCAGAGAAGTCTTTCTAAAAAAAATGTTCAATGCTGCCTAAAGGCTAAGAGCCGAACTAAACGTAGTGAAAAAATTTGCAATTTGAGGTTGATTTACGAAAGGCACGTACCTGTGCGTGACCCTGCAGTTCCGGGCCTGGGACACGCATGCGACAGGCCGCGCACGTGCGTGCCCCAGACCTAGAAGTGCAGGATCACTCGATGTCTGGCCGGGACTAAAAATTAAGAAAATTTCATAAATATATCCCATAGTTTGTAGACGCAATAACTTTTACACAAACCAATCGATATACGCTTATTGGGATTTTTTTTTACCAAAAATATGTAGCAGAATACATATTGGCCTCAACTGATGAAGAAATTAGATTTTTTTTTTATTGGATATGTTTTATAGCAGAAAGTAAAAAATATTGTTGTTTTTTTTTTTTCAAAATGAATGGTCTTTTTTTGTTTATAGTGCAAAAAATAAAAAACGCAGAGCTGATCAAATACCACCAAAATAAAGCTCTATTTGTGAGAAAAAAGGACATACTTTTTATTTGGGCACAGTGTTGGATGACTGCGCAATGATCAGTTAAAGTAACGCATATCACAAATAATGGCCTGGTCATGAAGGGGGGTAAATCTTCCAGAGCTGAAGTGGTTAGTTTAGTAAATTTGAAGTGATTTAAAGTCTCTGTTGACTTCCATCACCCAATCATGTGCAAACAAAAGTGCTTTTTTTTTTTTTTTTTTGCATGTTAGTGGGTATTCTTTGTAAAGTGAATTCTCGCCACATTTACAAAGCTAAGGAACAGTTTCCTTGCAAAGTGAATAGCCTATTTGCTTTTAGTAAATCAAACCCATGGCCTTATCCAGTGGCTGGCTTACTAGGTGCTTGAGAAATAATAATTATAAACCCGCGCTTGGAAATAAAATGTGTCCTAGGGCTGCTGCTGAAGTGAGAGGTAAATACCCCAATATAGTGAAAATTTAAAAATAAGCACTGCATCTGCTACTGCAAGGGTTGACAAATTTGCTTTGAATTAAGGAGCCAGTTTAAAAAAACAAAACAAAACTGGCTCCTAACTTTTTTGAGTGGTATGGATTGTCAGCTCCCAGGGTAAGGCCACTCATTTTCACCCCATATCCTTAACTCACAATGGAGCACCCAGTCAATAACTCCATTGAAAAGCTGTTACATCAGGGTTATGGGCTGACCAGAAAGAGTAAGGCTGGCAACAGTTGGAACTGGCTGGCACTGGCAGGTGGCACTGGTTGCCACTGGCAGGCACGTGGAACTGCCAGATGGCATTGACAGGTGACACTGGTTTGGAACTGGCAGGTGGCACTATTGGCACTGGCTGTGGCAGGTGGCACTGATTGGCAGGTGGCACTGGTTTGGAAGTGGCAGGTGGCCCTGGTTGGTGATGGCAGGTGGCCCTGGTTGGCGGTGGCACTGATTGGTGGTGGCACTGGTTGGCGGTGGCACTAGTTGGCACTGATTGGCGGTGGCACTGATTGCCAGTGGCGCTGGCAGGTGGCACTGATTGGTAGTGGCAGGTGGCACTGATTGCCAGTGGCACTGGTTGGCACTGGCAGGTGGCACTGATTGGCGGTGGCAGGTGGCACTGGCTGGCACTGGCAGGTGGCACTGGTTGCCACTGGCAGGCACGTGGAACTGCCAGATGGCATTGGCAGGTGACACTGGCATTGGCAGGTGACACTGGTTGGCATTGGCAGGTGACACTGGTTTGGAACTGGCAGGTGGCACTATTGGCACTGGCAGGTGGCCCTGATTGGCAGGTGGCACTGGTTTGGAAGTGGCAGGTGGCCCTGGTTGGCGGTGGCACTAGTCACTGGCAGATGGCACTGATTGACGGTGGCACTGGTTGGTGTTGGCAGGTGGCACTGGTTGGCAGTGGCACTAGTTGGCACTGATTGGTGGTGGCACTGGCAGGTGGCACTGATTGGCGGTGGCAGGTGTCACTGATTGGTGGTGGCAGGTGGCACTGGTAGGTGGTGGCAGGGTGCACTGATTGGTGGTGGCAGGTGACACAAGTTGGCACTGGCAGGTGGCACTGATTGGCGGTGGCAGGTGGCACTGATTGGCGGTGACACTCGGCACTGGTAGGTGGCACTGACTGATGGTGGCACTGGCAGGTGGCACTGGTTGTCACTGGCAGGTGGCACTGGTAGGTTGCACTGATTGGAGGTGGCACTGGTTGGTGGTTGCAGGTGGTATTGATTGGCGGTGGCACTGGTTGGCACTAGCAGGTGGCACTGATTGGTGGTGGCACTGACACTGGCAGGTGGCACTGATTGGCGGTGGCAGGTGGCACTGGCAGATGGCACTGGCAGGTTTCACATGGAGCACTCTGTTACTGAAATGTAACAGAGGAGCTGTCAGAATTTACCTTAATGTCGGAATGGGCGGGACCCGGCTGGGGTGTAAAACTGACAAGTAACAGAGAGGCGGATATGTCAGATTTGAGCTTGATGTCGGGGTGGGCGGGACCCGGACGGGGTGGGCGGGACTCAGCAGCTATCAAACTCCAGCCAACGATTAGGCTGCTTAAGAAAAGGGGCGGGGCCACATACACATAGCGGCCCGCCCAGATCCCATTGGCTGGTGTTTGATAGCTGCTGGGTCCCGCCCACCCCGGCCGGGTCCGCCCACCCCAAAAATCAAGCTGAAATCTGACAGATCCTCATCTCTCCCTTGCTTGTCAGTTTCACACACTTAGCGCGGCACCGCTGAGTGTGGAGGAGGACGGCAGTCAGTGTTAATGCTGCTGCATGTCTGGAGCATCAATAGTGAGTCGGCTGGTGGCAGCTTAGGCGCCAGGTTGCGATTTCTGGTCGCATTGGCGACCTGGCGCCTGGGGTTTGTCGAGCCCTGTGCTACTGTATCAATTAGTATCAACAAATATCACACATTAATACGTGTACTATACAAATAACCAATTAAAGTGCAATGTAAATGAAATATGGTCACTAGACCAATTAAAGTGCTATGTGCCAGACTATAACATTGCACTCAGTAAATAAAAAATACTGTATTTATCGGTGCATAACACGCACTATTTTCGCCTTAAAAGCAGGGGAAAATCGCAGGTGCGTGTTATATGCCGATCCCCGCTGTCTGTGGGGGCAACAGGAGCGCTGCGGACATTGGCTGAGCCGAGCCGAGTCTACTGTGTACTCAGCTAGACTCGGCTCCACTCACAGTGATGCCCAGTCCTGCCTCCTAGCCTTTACATCCCGCCATTGGCCCGGTATTGTGTCCATCATAGGAGCCGGGCCAACGGGTGGGACGGGGGCATGACTGCGAGCCGAGCCGAGCAGCCGAGTACACACTACACTTGGCTTGGCTTGGTCTATGTCGGCAGCAAGAGGAGCCGAATATCGTGGCGGCAAATACAAAATGCAAACATGCTGCAATTTTTGGGTAGGCTGCAGACGGACAATGGGGAAGGCTACGGATGTACATTGCAAGGCTGCAGACGGACACTGGGGCAGGCTACAGATGCACATTGCAAGGCTGCAGACGGACACTGGGGCAGGCTACAGATGCACATTGCAAGGCTGCAAACAGGCATTGGGAAGGCTGTAGATGTACATTCCAAGGCTGCAGACGGACACTGGGGAAGGCTGCAGATGGACACTGATAAGGCTGCATTCATGGGCATTTAAAATGTAAGTTTTTTTCCTTAAACTTCCCTCCTAAACTTGGGGTGCATGTTCTACCCCGCTCGTGTTCTACGCCGATAAATACAGTACATAAATATCCTGTGTGATCAAAGAGAGTTCATCCAAATGTATCCTATGTACATATATCAAAGCTGTGCTTGGGAGAGTTCATCAAACATGCAGTGCACTATATTAAAAAGGGGGGGTGTGTGCGCTAACTTTTAAAACCAAAAATCAGAAGAAATAACAAACAATGTCCTAAATAGCAACCAAGTGTAAATATATGTAAAATATGTGGACCAACACAGGCAATTAAAAAATAAATAAATAAGTGGACATATACATAGAATATGTGAACCAACACAGGCAATTAAAAATAAAAAGTAACTTAGTGCAAAAATTTTTTTAAACAGGTTACATATTTAGAGTTACAGAGGAGGTCTAGTGCTAGAATTATTGCTCTCGCATTAACATTCTCGACATATGTAACCTGTGTGTATCTGGCTCTGATACCAGCCAGTGCTTCACCAGGCACTGACCTTACTGCAGATCCATGGCCTACAGCAAAACAAAGCTTGTAAAAGACAGGTCATGTTGAACATACAGTATCTGTGCAGCAATACAGATGGTAGGATCCCACACCAGGTGGAAATATTTACTATACCAAATATGGTATTCAAGATTGCTGCCATATGGTAGAATTGACATCCAATTCACAAACAACTGTCAGAATGTGACTGCTATGTATGAGAGCAGGGTGGGTAATACTAGCCTCATGCAAACAGTTCCTTTCAAAAATTGCCGGAAATACTATAGCATTGCTGGCAATACAAAAAACAACACAGGGTTGTCCCCCTCCGAATCCATACCAGGCCTTTTGGCCCCCAAAAATCCATACCAGACTCTTATTCGAGCATGCAGTTGTCAGGAAAGGGGGGACCCCTCCTGAAGCATACCAGGCCACATGATATCAATATGGGGGGCTCTGCCCCCCACCCCAAAACATCTTGTCCCCATGTTGATGGAAAAAGGGCCTCTTCCCAACAATCCTGGGAGGTGTATGTGGGGGTCTGTGGGCAGGGGTCCTATCAGAATCTGGAAGCCCCCATTAACAAGGGGCTCCCAGATCCCACCCCCCCCATGTGAATGAGTAGGGGTACATTGTACCCCTACTCATTCACTAAAAAAAAGTGTCAAAAATAAAGACAGGAGTTTTGACAATTCCTTTATTAAAAAAATAAAAATAAAAAGTCCCCCGATGTAGATACATTGTCAAATCACAGTGCCTGCTGCACCCCCAATCCTAAAAAAAAAATGCTCCACCTGCAACTAAGGTTAACTGCCGAATCCCCGCTCTGCCATTTGTCAGTTCTTAACCACTTGCCGACCATAGCCAAATGACAGCTACAGCGCAGTCGGATAATTCTAGGGAGGCATACAATGACGTCCTCCCAAAATCGTGCTTCCCCCTAGGGCGCGTTCCCAGGAATGTCCGTGACTGTCGGGTCTTCCGGACCCAGTGCATCACGGATAGAGGTAAAGGGCCAGCTGCCCTTTACCACGTGAATGCTCCGTCCAATGTCAGCTGCCCTTTACCACGTGAACGCTCTTTTCTTGCCCTCTCCTCAAACTGATCATTACAGTGTGTGAGGAGAGGAGGGAGCCGGTGCAGTAGCACTGTGGGCTGAATGTGAAGTGCCCACAGCATTGATCTGTGCCAATACAGGCTCATCCATCCTCATTAATGCTCATCCATGGCTCATTAATGCTCATCCATCCCCATCCATAGCTCATTCATGCCTTATTCATGCTCATCCATGCCACATCAGTGCTCATCCGTGCCACATCCATGCCACATCAGTGCTCATCCATGCTACATCCATGCCACATCAGTGCCACATCTATGCCACATCAGTGCTCATCCGTGCTACATCCATGCCACATCCATCATCCATGCCACATCAGTGCTCATCTGTGCTACATCAGTGCTCATCAATGCCACATCAGTGCTCATTCATGCCACATCAGTTCTCATTCATGCTACATCAGTGCTCATCTGTGCCACATCCGTGCCACATCAGTACTCATCCATGGCACATCAGTGCTCATCCATGCCACATCAATGCTCATCCGTGCCACATCAATGCTCATCCGTGCCACATCAGTGCTCATCTGTGCCACATCAGTACTCCTCCGTGCCACATCACTGCTCATCCGTGCCACATCAGCGCTCATCCATGCCACATCAGTGCTCATCCGTGCCACATCAGTGCTCACCCGTGCCACATTAGTTCTCATCCGTGCCACATTAGTTCTCATCCATGCCACATCAGTTCTCATCCGTGCCACATCTACGACACATCAGTGCTCATCTGTGCCACATCCATGCAACATCAGTGCTCATCCATGCCACATCAGTGCTAATCTGTGAAACATCCAAAACACATCCGTGCTCATTAGGGATGAGCTTTGACTTCGAGTCGAACATCGCCTGTTCGGGTGTTCGTCGAATTGTGAACGTTAAATTCGAGTGGAGTGTCATGGCCCATAATTCACTGCAGCATCACAGTACATTGCTGGTTGATGATTGGACAAGCATGCACTAGGACCCGCATGCTTAGCCAATAACAACGCCGTCTGTACAGAGAGCCGTAATTGGCCAAAGCCAGGGTGGCTTTGGCCAATTATGGCTCAGGGGTTTTAGTACACTCCCTATAAGGCCGCCTGCGTGATGGCCTTGTGTAATGTGTTGCGGTGGTGGAGATAGACAGAGACAGTGTCATTTGATTTTCAGTTAGATAGAGTAGGCAGTGTGTGTGTGTGTGTGTGTGTATGTATGTGTGTGTGTGTGTATGTATATATATATATATATATATATATATATATACACATACACACACACTGTATTCAGTTTAGCTAGATCCATTCCTGTTATTCTCTTCCTAATATGCTGACAGGCAGGCAAGTGATTGTGGTAGTTGCAGTATTTACAGTTAGTGTACTGTGTCCTTTGCACACAGTGTGCACCTAAAACTACCCGGAGACAATTGTTGGCGTTCTTCTGATCCTATTAATACCACAGGCAGGCAGCTGCAGTATTTACAGTTAGTGTACTGTGTCTTTTGCACAGTGTGTGCCTAAAGCTACCTGAAGACAATTGCTGGTGTTCGTCTAGGCAGGCAGCTGCAGTATTTACAGTTAGTGTACTGTGTTCTCTGCACAGTGTGCACCTAAAGCTACCTGAAGACAATTGCTGGTGTTCTTGTGATCCTATTAATACCACAGGCAGGCAGCTGCAGTATTTACAGTTAGTGTACTGTGTCCTCTGCACAGTATGCACCTAAAGCTACATGAAGACAATTGCTGGTGTTCTCATACTAATAATACTACAGGCAGGCAGTTGAATATGCTAGCTGCGGTATAATCAGTATATATATATATATATATACATCTCACTGCAGGCCATTAGTATGTCTGAAAGGCCAACAAGGAGAGGCATACAGTCACAAGCCAATAAAAGAGGGCAAGCAGGCTCTGTATCTAGAGGAAACAGTGCTGGTCATGGACATGGTGCATCCTCATCAGAACGTGGCCGTGGGACATGCTTGTCCTTTTTTTCAGCAGCTGGCCGCGTTGAGCCGCAACATGCTGAAGACTTGGTAGAGTGGATGACCAAGCCGTCCTCATCCTCGTCATCCTCTTTCACCTAGGCTCAGGGTACTTTGTCTGGCAAAGCAGCTGCCAATGCGGCCTAGCCCCGCCATGTCCTCCTGAGGAGTCCACTGAACTGTATGACCACAGTGTTGGGTACATGCTCCAGGAGGATGCCCAGCACTTTGAAGGCTCCGATGATGGTAACCAGCAGTCGTGTTCCCCCAGCTGCAGAATACACCAGGTTTGCTCCAGTGATGAGGAGGGAGGGGATGATAAGGTCACTGAATCCATGTGGTTGCCTGATAGGAGAGGGGAGGAGGAGGAGGCACATCTCCAATGAGGCAGGATGTCCTCCAGGGGCCAGCTTAAGGGCAGCACACTGACAGCATCACACCACAGAGCTCCCCATGTGCAGGGCGCTGCTGTCTCTGTGCGTTATTGAAAAAGTTCTTTGGTGTGAGCCTTTTTTGAGATGAGTGCATCAGATCGCACGGCTGCTATTTGCAACATATGTCTCAAGCATATCTCGCGTGGCCAAAACATTACCCTCTTGGGCACCACATTCTTGGCCAGACATATGTCGACCTGCCATGCAGTTCGTTGGCAAGTGTACCTAAAAGACCAAAGAACAAAGCGTACCTCTCCTTGCTCCTCATCAGCTGGTATCTCCATTCCCACTATACCTTCAGTCCTCTCTGAAACCTGCACTGAGAGGAATGAAGGTGTAGAATTAGGTGTGTCACAGCCAAGTACTTGTGGACAATCTGCTATCGGTACACCGACATCAGATTGTACAAGGCAAATTTCCCTGCTCCAGCTGCTGCACCGCCGAAAGAAGTTCGCTCCCAGCCATCCACATGGCCAGCGGTTGAATGCTAGCTTGGCTAAATTGCTAGAACTTCAACTGATGCCTTTTGAGTTGGTAGACTCTGCCCCCTTCCGTGAGTTTGTGGACTGTGCGGTTCCTGAGTGGCAGGTTCCCATATGCCACTTTTTCTCACGGAAGGTGATTCCGGCTCTCTACCGGCATGTGGAAGGCAATGTTTTGGCCTTGATGGCCAGGGCGGTCAGCGGTAAGGTGCATATTACTGCTGACTCATGGTCCAGCAGGCATGGACAGAGATGTTACCTATCTTTCATGGTGCATTGGGTGACTCTGCTGGCAGCTGGGAAGGATGCAGGACAAGGTGCAGTAATGTTGGAGGTTGTTCTGCCACCACGCCACCAGAATGCTACTACTGGTGATTATGACACACCTCTCTCCTCCACCTCCTCTTCTTCTTCCTTCATGGCCTCTTCCTGTGCTTTTTCCTCAGAAGCAGCGGTGCTCCGTAGGCGTTCAAGGGGCTACGCAAGTACACAGGCAAAAAGATGTCATGTGGGGCTTGAGCTGGTGTGCTTGGGGAACAGGAACCACCCTGGGGCAGAGATTCTGTCAGCTCTGTAGGGGCAGGCTCAGAGGTGGTTGACGCCATGCCAGCTTAAGCCAGGAATGGTGGTTTGCGACAATGGCACCAACCTCCTTTCTGCCCTCTGACAGGAACACTTCACCCATGTTCCCCGTTTGGCTCACGTCCTTAACTTGGTGGTGCAGCGGTTCATGGGCGGGTACCCGGGCTTACAGGATGTCCTGAGGCAGGCCAGGAAAGTCTGTATGCATTTCTGCTGGTCATATAATGCCAGTGCTCGGCTGGCTGACCTCCAAAAGGAATTTAACCTGCCCAAGAACTGCCTAATCTGTGACATGCCCACCAGGTGGAACTCAACATGGGCCATACTGCAGTGGCTGCACAGGCAGCAGAGGGCCATCAATGAGTACCTATGCGACTATGGCACCAGGACAGGGTCAGGGGAGCTTGGTTTTTTTCCCCACGCCAGTGGGCTATGATCAGGGATGTATGTACTGTCCTGTCACCATTTGAAGAGGCCACAAGGATGGTGAACAGTGACAGTGCATGCATCAGTGACACTGTCCCTGTTGTGCACCTGTTAGAGCACACATTGTGTGGAATAATGGACAGGGCACTTGAGGCAGAACAGAGGGAGGAAGAGGAGGATGTCCTTACCTCTCAAGGCCCCTTTTATCCAGACAGTGTTCCTGCTGGCCCGCTGATCACACAGGAAGAGGACGAGGAGGAGGAGGAGGATTGTGTCAGCATGGAGGGGGTGCCTAGTACTCAGCATCAGTAGCAGTCTTCAAGGGATCATTTACAGTCCCCAGAAACCCATGGACTTGTACGTGGCTGAGAGGAGGTGGCTGTGGATCATATCGTCCTTAGTGACCCAGAGGACTCCGGACCGAATGCCTCAGTAAACCTATGCTGCATGGCCTCCCTGATCCTGCAAATCCTCATATTCGTGGAATCAAGGAGAGGGATCATTACTGGCTGGCAACCCTCCTTGGTCCACGTTACAAGGGTAAGGTTGCAGACCTTATCTTGCCATCGCAGAGGGAGCAGAGGATGAAACATCTTCGGGAGGCCTTGCAGAAAGGTTTGTGCAACGCGTTTCCAGAGACTGGGAGGTAAGAAATTCCTGGTCCTGGACAACGTGTTGCTGAGGCTTCGGTCAGTCACAGAAGGAGCGGTGGAGAAGATGGCCGTCTGACTGATGCGTTCAGAAATTTTCTTAGTCCACAGCCCCAAGTTATGATCGGTTCCAGCAACCATCGCCAGTGTCTGATTTTACATGGTGCAGGAATACCTAGGGGCAAGATCAGACTTGGACACCTTTCCCACCGAAAACCCTCTGGGTTACTGGGTCTTAAGGATCGATCACTGGCCAGAGCTTGCACAGTATGAAATTGAGCTACTGGCCTGTCCTGCATTCAGCGTTCTATCAAAATGCACATTCAGTGCTGCTGGAGGTTTTGTAACCAATCACAGGGTGCGCCTGTCTACCGACTCGGTCGATCGACTAACCTTCATAAAAATGAATCACTCTGGGATCACCACCAGCTATCACGCACCTGATGCTGATGTAACCGAATACATTTTTTTGAAATGTCAGATCCCTTCAAGCCTGCCTATGCTGATGCTGAGTGACTATCCTGTTTTGCTGAGTGACTATCTTCCTCCTCAATGATCATGCTGATAGCTTGTAAGAACATTTTTGGTTCTGGGCGCCGCCACAAGTGGCTAAAGCCCAATCTTTCAGCCCCTGTTTAACAGGGGCATGTAATTACAATGTTTGATGCAATATTTTGTAGGAGGGTTTGTTGCTGCTCTCAACTACAGTATCTGTGAGGGGTTACAGTGTTGTGGCTCCAGCACCAGTGGCTAAGGCCCAATTTTCCAGCCCCTGTTTAACAGGGGCTTGTAATTACAATTTTTGAAGCAATAGTTTGCAGCAGGGCTCATTCCTGCGCTCCAACTAGAGTATCTGTGAGGGGTTGCAGTGCTGTGGCACCAGTGCCTAAGGCCCAATTTTTCTGCCCCTGTTTAACAGGGGCATGTAATTACAATTTTTGATGCAATACTTTGCAGCAGGGCTCATTCCTTTGCTCCAACTAGATTATCTGTGAGGGGTTGCAGTGTTGTTGTACCAGTGCCTAAGGCCCAATTTTTCTGCCCCTGTTTAACAGGGACATGTAATTACAATTTTTGATCTAATATTTCACAGCAAGGCCCATTCCTGCGCCCACCAAGAGTAAGTGTGAAGGCTTACAGTGTTGTGGCAAAACCACCACCAAAGGTCCAATTTTTCTGCCTCTGTTCAACAGGTGCATGTAATTACAATTCTTGATATAATATTTTACAGCAGGGCCCGTTCCAGCGGCCACCAAGAGTAACTGTGAGGACTTACAGTGTTGTGGCACCAGCACCACCCCCACCACTACCAAAGGCCCAATTTTTCTACCACTGTTCAACAATGGCACGTAATTACAATTATTGATATAATAGTTCACAGCAGGGCATTCCAGCACCCACCAAGAGTAACTGTGAGGGCTTACAGTGTTGTGGCAACACCAACACCTAAGGCTCAAATTTCTGAAGAGTGTATGCAGGCCCCTACTTTCAAACATCCAACTTACAAAAAAACTCCTACTTGCAAAAGGAAGAAGACAACAGGAAGTGAGATGAAATCTACCCCAGGAAGGGAAATTCTCTCCTGGAAGAGTTAATATGGGAAACACGTGTCTCCTTGCCACTGATGCTTTATCACCAATCCTTGTTTCACTAAAAACCCCAAATTTTCAAAAAACATTTGTCATTGGGACAGAAAGTGAGGTGAAATCTTCTGAAGAGGTGCACAGACAGCAAAACAAATGTTACAGGGGTGATAACCCTTCCTTATGTTTTCCAAAAAGCCTAAAAATAGATTTTTTGACTGGAGCTACACTTTAAAAATGTACCAGTTCAAAATTACAAACAGATTCTACTTAACAACAAATCTACAGTCCCTGTCTTGTTTGCACTGCCTGTATACTGCTGTTCAGAGTATATAGGCCCTGGGGGCACCACGCCTTTCCTTTTTTTAATTTGGGTGCGGGGTTCCCCTTAATATCCATACAAGACCCAAAGGGGCTTGTAATGGGCTGGGGGGTACCCATGCCATTTTTATTAATGATTTTCATCCATATTGCCAGGACCAGAAATTACATTAAAGCCGAAAACTGTTTTAAATTACTTTTTTTCCTTTAGAAATGTAACTTTGTGCAGGAACAGTTCTAAACGCGGGAAACATGTGCCACTTCACAGGCATACTATAGACACCCTCCAGGTATGCTATTTAAAGGAATATTTCACATTTTTTTCACTTTAAGCATCATTAAAATCACTGCTCCCGAAAAAACTGACGTTTTTAAAACTTTTTTGCATTGATACATGTCCTCTGGGACATGCCCCCAAACCCTTTTTAGGACAATAACTTACATATTAGCCTTTAACCACTTCAATACCGGGCCATAGTCAAATGACGCCCACAGATGGGATCTCCCATCCTGAGTGGACATCATATGACGGCCTCTGTATTTTGCCGCTCCTGCGGCCCCCGGGGGCCCGCAGCGCGGCGATCGTGGATGAGGTGTGTCCCTCGGACACAGCCCATCCCCGATCTGTGTGGTTGCCAGCCCTATCAACCCCTGATACACGTGACCGGCCGTGTCCAATCACAGCCGGTCACATGTACTGTGCACATTCATGTCGCTCGTGCACGCACCTAGGATACGTGCAGAGCGGCGATCGGGGATGCGGCTTGTCACCCTGACACAGCCCAACCCCGATCGCAGTAAAGAGCCAATAAAATTGGCTCTTTACCATGTGACCGGCTGTGTCCAGCCAGTCACAGAATGTAAACAAACTGTGGTAACGAGATGTTACCGGGTTCTCCTCCTCACACACCGATCGTGTGTGAGGAGAAGATTGCGGTAACATCTCGTTACCGCCTAGTGTACACCAGTCACAAACTGATTACCCCCCCAATAAAGAGGACCTGTCACCAGCCATCAAAGTACCTGTCATCACCCATCAAAGTACCTGTCATCACCCATCAAAGTACCTGTTATCACCCATCACAGGCCATCTGAGAACCCGAGTACCTGTCCCAGCCCATCTGAGTATCCGAGTACCTGAGTACCTGTCAGCCAATCTGAGTACCCGAGTACCTGACTGCCTGTCAGCCCATCTGAGTACCCGAGTACCTGAGTACCTGTCACAGCCCATCTGAGTACCTGATTACCTGTCACAGTCCATCTGAGTATCCGAGTACCTGAGTACCTGTCAGCCCATCTGAGTACCCGAGTACCTGAGTACCTGTCCCAGCCCATCTGAGTACCTGTCCCAGCCCATCTGAGTACCCAAGTACCTGTCCCAGCCCATCTGAGTACCCAAGTACCTGTCCCAGCCCATCTGAGTACCCAAGTACCTGTCCCAGCCCATCTGAGAACCCAAGTACCTGAGTACCTGTCACAGCCCATCTGAGTACCTGTCACAGCCCACCTGAGTACCCAAATACCTGTCACCACCCATCTGAGTACCTGAGTACCTGTCACGGCCCATCTGAGTACCTGTCACAGCCCATCTGAGTACCCGAATACCTGTCACAAGCCATCTGAGTACCCGAGTACCTGTCACCACCCATCTGAGTACCTGAGTACCTGTCACAGTCCATCTGAGTACCTGTCACAGTACATCTGACTACCCGAGTACCTGAGTACCTGTCACAGCCCATCTGGGTACCTGAGTACCTGTCACAGTTCATCTGAGTACTTGAGTACCTGTCACAGTCCATCTGAGTACCTACAAATAGAAAAAAGAAGGAAACTGAGCTATTCTAAAACCTGGCCTCTAAGCAGCAGCTCAAATCGTTATACCTATGACAGTCAAAATTGTATACAGTGGGGAGCTGCGCTAAATGTATACACAAAAGGTTTTTGTGTGACCCCAAAAACCCCCAAAAAATTTGAACTCAGCACTTACATTCAAATGGGTGAAAAGTGATTTAAATAATTAATTTAAATAAATAATAATAAAGTGTATGGAAAAAATCAATTCCTCATGTAAATAAATAATCATAAAAATATATAAAAAAAAAATCATAAAACACCAATCACAACTAATTGATATGTGAAGGGAACATCACAAAATGTGCTAACACAATATTATCACAAATTAATAAGTGAATAAATGCAAATAGATAATACATATATAAGGATCAAAAACCTCATCAAATATATAAAAATAAATAAAAAATAAAAGTTACATAAATAGATTTCATGCAGTGTATATAAAGCAAGAAAAACACAAAATAGTCCACACAAGTCCCAAAAGAAAATTTCTTTCTCAGTTGATCTAATGTGCAATGGAAAGTGACACCAATAAGAAATCGTGTGACAGGGATTCCACTGAAGCACCTCCACCAATGGATAATATGAGCCGCTTACCAGAGCGTAAGATCTCATTGTTAAGTGAGATCAAAAACGTATTTGAAGATATTCTAAATAGACAGTCCTGAGAACCTCACCGAGCCTCCCTTTCCAGACACTCCAACCAGTTAGAACGTTAATGCCCCAAAAGCATATAAAAAACAAGGGAACACATACATAGTGTAAAACCCCTTCAATATACTAATAGGTAAAAAGCAAATAAACTCACATAATCAGCATATAAATCAGCAATTTACAAAATGGAGGCAGCCGGCTCTCGGCTACCGCCCGCACTTCCGGGTCTTTGTAGAACGCGGTGACGTCAGCACGCCGTTCCTACATAAAAATCATGCATTATCGATGAAAGCATTCACATCCACCTCTACGTTTAGGCCAAAGGGGGTATAACATTTCAGTGTGTGTATCCAAGTCATCTCTAGTTTGGAAATACTTCTAACAAGATGAGTACCCCTCCAATTAGGCTTGAATTTATCAATCCCTAAAAAGATCGTATTGGAGGCGTCTCTATTATGTGCAACAAGATAGTGCTTGGATACTGAGTGTTTGGTAAAACCCCTACGTATGTTTCCTATGTGTTCGTTAAGCCGCACATGTAGGGGACGTTTAGTCCAGCCCACATACTGGAGACCACAAGGACACTGAAGTAAATACACCATCGCTTCCGTGGAACAGGTAATGAAGGGCTTAATATTATAGACCTTGGTGGTACTAGTCGACCTGAAGGTCATACTCCTCCTAGTCCTACATCTATTAAGGCTGCAAGCAGGACATTTCCTACATTGATAATAACACGTAAGGTCTGAAAAAAAGGAAGGCCTATTTACAGGAGGGTCTAGAGTGTTAGGAGCCACTCTGTCCCTCAATGTTGGTACTCCTCTATAAACCACCTGTGGCCTTTCAGACAAGATGGTTTTGAGTATAGGATAATTTTTTAATATATGCTAGTGTATATTAAATATGTGTTTAACACTGGAATATTGGCAAGAATAATTGGTGACAAATGGATTGCGAAATGTATCATTTCTATGACCATCCCCTTGCTCCTTCAGTAGATCTGTTCTGTCCAAGCGACCTACCTGATCGACTGTAAGGGTTAAGGATTCAGGAGTGTATCCCTTATCTATAAATCTTTGGATCAAAGAGACTGCTCCAAAAAAACTTCATGATCCGTGGAATTGTGCCTAAGCCTCAAAAACTGCCTCTTAGGTACCGACCTCCACCAAGCCGGGTGATGACAGCTAGAAGTCGGGATAAAAGAATTCCTGTCAGTGGCTTTGAAAAAAGTTGACATAACAAAACGCCCTCCACTGACAGAGATAGTAAGGTCGAGAAAATTATTTTTTTCCGCACTGACCTCATATGTAAGATGTATTCCTCTACTATTGTGATTGATTGGTATGGTAAGTTGGAAAACCGCTCTAGTGAATCAGAGACAGCTCTAGTGAATCAGAGACAGCTTCCAAACCTAGGTGAGGGGGTATAACTGTATAGAGTGAAGTGACATCTGCCGTCACTAATAAGGTACCTTGTCGGGGTTGGTGCTTACCGAGGAGATTGATAATATGCCTAGTATCTTTAATGTAGGGTGGCATCCTCCGCACTAATGGTTGCAAATAAAAATCTATATAATCTATATATGCCCCAGTGAAAAATATCAAAAAATTCCAGACATATGGATATTCATAAATATATCCGGAAATTGAACATTCAACGTTATGTGGCTTCTAACCCTACTAATTTCCTCAGAACCGCCTCAAACTATTTTTTACATTCAGGATTATCGAATGCATCTCTCTTTAACCCACCAGGACATCTCTCCCCCTCTCTTAAGGTCTTTAGGGATTTGGCCCTGAAGGACCTTGATGACTTGCGTATTAAGAAAGCGAGGAATAGGGAGGAGATAGATACTGGTATTGAATCTATATGCAACAATAAGAATATAGTTATTCGTCCAGCGGATAAGGGGGGTGGCATAGTCGTCCTTGATAAGGCCGACTATGTACAAGAGATGAATCGCATTCTTAGTGATGATGCTACATACTCTCTTTTGCCATGTAATCCAAATGATCAATATAAAAGGATCCTTGAGGATATAGTGACTGATGGTTTTGCTATGCAGATCTTAAATAAAAAGTAGAAGGCTTTTTTGATCCCTAACCTGCCCCCCGGGACATCCCATTATTAGTGGGATAGATTCTATCACTTCCTGGGTGGGCAGGTATATAGATTTTTATTTGCAACCATTAGTGCGGAGGATGCCACCCTACATTAAAGATACAAGGCATATTATCAATCTCCTCGGTAAGCACCAACCCCGATAAGGTACCTTATTAGTGACGGCAGATGTCACGTCACTCAATACAGTTGTACCCCATCACCTAGGTTTGGAAGCTGTCTCTGATTCACTAGAGCGGTTTTCCAACTTACCATTGGAACAGATTAATTTCATTATGCGGCTTTTAGAATTTGCAGCTACCCATAACTTTTTCTGGTTTGCCGGTAATTTTTTCCGCCAGACCAGAGGTGTGGCTATGGGGGCTAAATATGTCCCCAGCTTAGCAAATCTTTTTATGGCCAAGTGGGAGGATGTCATCTATGCCCAACACAGACCGCAGGTGGTCTTGTGGGCTCGTTACATAGATGGCATCCTCCTCCTTTGGGATGGAGACGAGTCGGATCTGTCTTCCTTTATGGAAGAACTCAATCACAATAGTAGAGGAATACATATTACATATGATATCAGTGCAGAAAAAATTCATTTTCTCGACCTTACTATCTCTGTCAGTGGGGGGCGTTTTGTTATGTCAACTTTTTTCAAAGCCACTGACAGGAATTCTTTTATCCCGACCTAGCTGTCATCACCTGGCTTGGTTGAGGTCGGTACCTAAGGGTCAGTTTTTGAGGCTTAGGCGCAATTGCACAGATCATGAAGTTTTTTTGGAGAAGTCTCAGGTTTTGATCCAAAGATTTATAGATAAGGGATACACTCCTGAATCCTTAGCCCTTACAGTCGATCAGGTAGGTCGCTTAGACAGAACAGATCTACTGAAGGAGCAAGGGGATGGTCATAGAAATGATACATTTTGTCATCCATTTGTCACCAATTATTCTTGCCAATATTCCAGTGTTAAACACATATTTAATAAACACTGGCATATATTAAAAAATGATCCTATACTCAAAACCATCTTGCCTGAAAGGCCACAGGTGGTTAATAGAGGAGTACCAACATTGAGGGACGGAGTGGCTCCTAACACTCTAGACCAGTGATGGCAAACCTTGGCACTCCAGATGTTTTGGAACTACATTTCCCATGATGCTGCACTACAATGCAGAGTGCCAGGGCATCATGGGAAATGTAGTTCCAAAACATCTGGGGTGCCAAGGTTTGCCATCACTGCTCTAGACCCTCCTGTAAATAGGCCTTCCTTTTTTTCAGACCTTACGGGTTATTATCAATGTAGGAAATGTCCTGCTTGCAGCCTTAATAGATGTAGGACTAGGAGAAGTACGACCTTCAGGTCGACTAGTACCACCAAGGTCTATAATATTAAGCCCTTTATTACCTGTTCCACGGAAGCGGTGGTGTATTTACTTGAGTGTCCTTGTGGCCTCTAGTATGTGGGCCGGACTAAACGTCCTCTACATGTGCGGCTTAACAAACACATAGGAAACATACGTAGGGGTTTTACCAAACACTCAGTATCCAAGCACTATCTTGTGGCACATAATAGAGACCCCTCCAATATGATCTTTTTAGGGATTGATAAATTCAAGCCTAATTGGAGGGGTACTCATCTTGTTAGAAGTATTTCCAAACTAGAGATGACTTGGATACACACATTGAAATGTTATACCCCCTTTGGCCTAAACGTAGAGGTGGATGTGAATGCTTTCATCGATAATGCATGATTTTTATGTATCTTATTCGTGTTATAGTTTGTGAACTTGATCTAGGTTCCATGGGCCAGTTTATCGGATACGGTATTTCTAATAAACGGGGCAGTGTCCCCCATGGTTTTGATGGTAGAATTTTCTATTTGATCCCTTTTTCAATTTTAATTTCAATTTTTACCAATTTTTATGTTTTCTATTTTATTTTATTTTTCCCTCTTGCTTATTTTTCACTGGCCTGATAACAGGGTTTTGTGGATTTTTTGGTTTGTGCATCTGGAAGAGGCCTTTTTTTGGTCTCTTTCCAATTCACTTAACCTAGAGATAATTTTCTTTTATTTATTTTTATGTATTTTTTGTTACTCATTTCTCCCCTTATTTTTACATTAGGGGTTATTAAGATAAATTTAGCTTTGGTTGCTGCCTTTAAATCATAACAGCTTCCTTATTATTTATTATAATTTATATTATTGCTTTTTATTTTTATTTTATTTTAGTTTATCTTATAATTTTTATCCAATAATTAATACCTACATGGATAGAATACATTTCTTATGAATAAAAATAATTTTTTATGAATTATATTTTATATAATATTTTTTATAGTCTTCCATAGTCATGCTTGTAATTAAATTCTAGAGCAGGCTAATTAGTCATATTGCACAATTATCACAATGTCTAGTTGGCTCCATGATATTGTGACTTTCTATCCTGATTTTTTTTTTTTTGGGGTTAGTTTGTTCTCCTGCTTCTGTTTTCCCATAAACAATATGGTGGATCGGCGCGCCTATGGAACTCAGATCGAGGCATGGTTTTATTTGTTTGCTATTTAAGAGGTGCATCAGGGAGCCGTCCCGTATCCCGTGACCACGTCCGTCTAGTGACGAAACGTGTAGGGAGAAAGGGCGTGCTGACGTCACCGCGTTCTACGTAGACCCGGAAGTGCGGGCGCTAGCCAAGAGCCGGCCGCCTCGATTTTGTAAATCGCTGATTTATATGCTGATTATGTGAGTTTATTTGCTTTTTACCTATTAGTTTATTAAAAGGGTTTTAAACTATGTATGTGTTCCCTTGTTTTTTATATGCTTTTGGGGCATTAACGTTCTAACTGGTTGGAGTGTCTGGAAAGAGAGGCTCGGTGTGGTTACCAGGACTGTCTATTTAGAATATCTTCAAATACGTGTTTGATCTCACTTAACACTGAGATCTTACGCTCTGGTAAGCGGCTCATATTATCCATTGGTGGAGGTGCTTCAGTGGAATCCCTGTCACACGATTTCTTATTGGTGTCACTTTCCATTGCACATTAGATCAACTGAGAAAGAAATTTTCTTTTGGGACTTGTGTGGACTATTTTGTGTTTTTCTTGCTTTATATACACTGCATGAAATCTATTTATGTAACTTTTATTTTTTATTTATTTTTATATATTTGATGAGGTTTTTGATCCTTATATATGTATTATCTATTTGCATTTATTCACTTATTAATTTGTGATAATATTGTGTTAGCACATTTTGTGATGTTCCCTTCACATATCAATTAGTTGTGATTGGTGTTTTTATGATTATTTTTATATATTTTTATGATTATTTACATGAGGAATAGATTTTTCCATACACTTTATTCATTTATTTAAATTCATTATTTAAATCACTTTCACCCATTTGAATGTAAGTGCTGAGTTCAAATTTTTTGGGGGGTTTTGGGGTCACACAAAAACCTTTCGTGTATACATTTAGCGCAGCTCCCCACTGTATACCATCTGAGTACCTGTCACAGTCCATCTGACTACCCGAGTACCTGAGTACCTTTCACAGCCCATCTGAGTACCTGAGTACCTGTCACAGTTCATCTGAGTACCTGTCACAGTCCATCTGAGTACCCGAATACCTTTCACAGTCCATCAGAGTACCCAAGTACCTGTCACCAGCCCGTCGGAGTAACGGAGTACTTGTCACCAGCCCGTCAGAGTACCCGAGTACCTATTTACAGATCATGCCTCATAGAATACACGTTGAGGTGTTTGCTTTCCAAAATGGAGTCATTTTGGGGGTAATTCCATTGTCCTGGTGCTCCAGGACCTTCAAAAGTGTGATAGGTAGAAACGAAATGAGATGTGTAATTTATGCTCCTATTACGCCTGAAGGTACTACTTCAATGTTGGACCTCTGTATATAACCAGGCTGTGTAAAAGTCTCACACATGTGGTATGGCCATACTCAGGAGGAGTAGCAGAATGTGTTTTGCTATATACATGCTATGTGTTAGAATTATCTTATAAATGGACAACTTTGTGTAAAAAAAAAATGTTTTAATTTTCTTTCCATGTTTTCCGAAGACTTGTGGAAAAAAATGAACTGTTCAAAAGACTCATTATGCCTCATAGAATATATGTTGGGGTGTTTGCTTTCCAAAATGGGGTCATATTGTGGGTAATTCCATTGTCCTGGTGCTCCAGGGCCTTCACAAATGTAATAGGTCTTTAGGAAATTAGAGGTGTCATTTATGCTCCTAGAACCCCTGACGGTGCTCCCTGCATTTTGGACCTCTCTGTGTGGCCAGCCTGTGTAAAAGTCCCACACATGTGGTATCGCCATACTCGGGAAGAGTTGCAGAATGTATTTTGGGGTGTAATTGGAAGTATGCATATGCTGTGTATGAGAAATAACTTGTTATTATGACAATTTTGTAAAAATAAAATAAAAAAACCCATTCTTCTGTTTCCCAAGAATTGTGGGAAAAAATTACAACTTCAAAAAACTCAGCATGCCTCTTACTAAATACCTTGGACTGTCTACTTTTCAAAAAGGGGTCATTTGGGGGGTATTTGTACTTTCCTGACATTACAGAGCCTCAAGAAATTAGATAGGCCGTCAGTTCATCAGGTGTGATCAGATGTGATCAATTTTCAGTGATTTGCACCATAGCTTGTAGATTCTATAACTTTCAAAGAGACTAAATAATATCCACTAATTTGGGTTATTACCATGGGTTTACCAAAGATATGTAGCAGTATAAATGTTAGCCCAAATTTATGAACATAAATGACTTATTTGCAAAATTTTATCATAGAAACTAAAAAAAAAGTGTTTTTTTTTCAAAATTTTCGCTCTTTTTTCACTTATGTCGCAAAAAATAAAAAACCTAGTGGTGATTAGATGCCACCAAAAGAAAGCTTTATTTGTATGAAAAAAATGATAAAAATTTTGTTTGGGTACAGTGTTGCATGACTGAGTAATTGGCATTCAAAGTGTGAGAGCGCTGAAAGCTAAAAATTGGTCTGGGAAGGAAGGGTTTATAAATGCCCTGTATTGAATTGGTTAAAGAATTAACCACTATTGCCATCTAGTGGTTTCCTTTATGTTTGCAGGCAGGCTTTACTTGATAATCGATGAGATCTTACCTGACTCATCTACCCAACCCTACTTACCAGCTGGTTGGTGGTTCTTACTGGAGAATATTGAATCACACCAGTAGGATGAATAGTAAGTGCTCTAATACTGGGCACCCTATTAAGGGTATATCGGTGGCTGTGAGATTTATTGATATTTTCGATATCTACTGCTACAGTACATATAATTGATAACCTTTATTAAGACCCAAAAATCTGTGTGGTGGGTTCCGTTTTCCGCATTGTCAATCTGGGGAAAGAGTAGTGTTAGATGTACTAGCAGATTTAGACTAACAAATTAAAGGCAAACTTCAGCTCATTAAAGTGGTAGTGAACCACCACAAATATACAAAAAAGGACCCTCAGCAGGTTTAAGCCATTATGTACTAGTATGCACTGCATACTAGCACATTATGACTAGGGATGAGCCGAACACCCCCCGTTTCGTACCAGAAACTTCGAACAGACCTAAAATTCGTACGAACTTTAGAACGCTATTAAAGTCTATGGGACTCAAACGTTCGAAATCAAAAGTGCTAATTTTAAAGGCTAATATGCAAGCTATGCAAAAGACAACACCGGCAATAAGGGGTATCTTCAGGTGTATACTGTGCTGGAGGCACACAACACCCACTTTAACTCCTGCAGATGCCTGTATTAGAGAACACCAGCAATAAAAGGTAGATACAAGTGTATACTGCGCTGGAGGCACACAACACCCACTAACTCCTGCAGATGGCTGTATTAGAGAACAGCAATAAAGGGTAAATACAGGTGTATACTGCACTGGAGGCACACAACACCCACTAACTTCTGCAGATAGCTGAGAAAAGAACACACTGTCCCTGCCTATCTAGCTCTTTCCCTGCACGCCAACACACTACACAAGGCTGCCACGCTGGCGGCCTTATATAGGGTGGGGCGTGTACTAAACCCCCGAGCTATAATTGGCCACAGGCAGGACTCTCCTCGATGCCGGAGCTGTGATTGGCCAAGCATGCGGGGTCACAGTGCATGCTTGGCCAATCATGAGCCAGCAATGCACTGCGATGGCGTAATGCATTGTGGACCATTCGTGCCACACGAATTTGGTGTGAACGGTCCACAAAGTTCTGAATTCGCCAAACAGACGAACGGCAGATGTTCAAGTCGAACATGCGTTCAAATCGAACACTGAGCTCATCCCTAATTATGACAAACTTACCTGCATATGGAGTCCTCTAGCGCAGTGCTGTCACGTCTTCCCTGTGCTTCCATCTTCACCCTTCTGGGTTTGCAGGCTGTATGAATGCTCTGGGTAGGGTTTGCCGTCCCTTCAGAGCGCATGCACTGGTGACATCACTGGCTGAATCCCATGTGAATTTCTCCTAAACAATGCAAGTTTAGAAGTTTTTCACTGTACTTACAGGTAAGCCTTATTATAGGTACAAGTTAAAAAGTGGACTTTCCTTCCTCTTTAAAGCCTGCCTAGGAAGACCCACTCCTCCAGATTGCCATCCGTGTATCAAGGCATTTTTGCATAATTTGTTTCAAGAGCCAACACACTGCTTGCATCAGGGCTGAGGGTTGTTGGAAGAGTACTGAGGGAGGGTGCGGTGATGCTTTCAGGAAGCTATGTACAGCTCCCTGCCAGCACCTCGCACCAACCATGATCTGCCTGCATTGCATAAAGAAGCACAGAAACACAAAAATTTAATATAATGACATCTAAAATAATGAATGTAATGTCATTTCATTAGCGTCTCCGAATGGTGGTCAGGTGTTATAACATGATTTATAAGTATATCTGTGTTTGCTGGTGCTTCCTCTCTATTTGCTAAAATTACCTGGAAAGTCAGTTCCTAACATCCCCCAAATGCACCGCCTCAGTGTGAAAAGACACACACTGAAATGAATGGGATGTGGTTTTCAGGGGCTATTTAGAGGCTATTTCTATCGCTCAACCGCCTCAACATTAAAGGGGTCTTAATGTGCAACTAAAATCTCTCAATCACATTAACTATTTTAAATGTTTATGCTGCTAGCATGAGTAAATCTGGCCTAGGCTCAAATGATGTCATACTTCCCAGGAGTCTTCATGGGTATTTTCTTCTTTCATCTGAAGGAGGGAATGAGAGGCTTTCTCAGCTAAGCACACACTCTTGCCTGCATGCCTGAACTAAGGGCAGATGGATTCCAGGAAGTAAATGCTACATGAATCATTTGCCCTTACTCAAGATGGTCCTTGCTAAAAATGCTGAAGATGTTTTTCAAAGTGATTTCTCAACAAAATAAAGCATGGAGACAAATATGTATGAGTGAGTTTACTTTGAATATTAATTCAGAAGTATGGATTTTTTTTTTATCCCATGTTCATACTTATCTAGATGGATGCAGCATGGAACCAAATGAGCCCAGGCTGGTCTTCTCCTTTAACCGCATCCAGACTGCCCTATACCAGCTTTATCGCTACAGGGTGGCAGCTGTGTGCCTAGGGCCGCTGATAAGCCAGTACAACTGGCCCTGATGTACCGGGCGCAGCCAGCAGGGGGGCGCGGCAATCAGAGAATAAAAGAATGCAGGGTAAAAAAAAAAAAGTCTCTCTACAGCCAGCATCCGACTTATCTGAGGTTTTTTTCTTCTTTCTGGGTGCCTCCGTATTCATGTTCTTGTGGATGAGTGGTGGATGTGAGGTACTATTTTTTTCTATTTCGGGCGCACATCACTTCCGCGGACGCTCCACAACTGGCTCAAGTCCCGCCCTGCATATTCCCTTCCCATGTGGAGTGATTCATCTCCCTCTGCTCAAGGCAGGGGCAGACATATAGGGGTCACCATTGAGCCTGGGCCCCATGCTGCAGGGGGCCTGTGTTGCCCCCCCCCCCCATGCCTGAATTGTTAGAGAGGTGGCTGCCTGATCCTCAGCCGATGTGTAAATCGGCGATGCAGGAACTTGATCTCACTGTTCACAGTTACACAGAAAGTGAAAACAAAGGGAGAGATGTCTTGCAGTGTGTGCTGTGCTCTCTACCTCCCCCTACAGCGCAGTATCCGGCATGGAGATTGAAGGTATAGTGCTGCAGCCAATTCTAAAAAAAGCAATCTGTATATGTCTGTAATTATGCATGTGTGTGTGCTCAAAATCAGAGGGCAGGGAAGAGGGATTTAACCGACTATAGTAGATGGTAAATTCTCACAGTATCCCCTCAGGAAAGGAGACAATAGACCCTTCAAATGCACAGATTTTGGATATACAGTAGAAGTGAGGGGCCAATTCTGTTGAGAAAGCATAGCCAGAAATCTGTAATTTTTGTCCCCCTGTCCCAAAAAAAACGTTGCCTGCTGCTATGTAAATCTAGCCTCATGACCTCTGCCATGTGTAACAACAGGTCCTCCTTAGCAGACAGCTACTGTTTAAGAGATGTGTCTGTGTGTGTGTTTTTATGTGTGTGTGTGTGTATTTATATGTGTATGTATATGTGTGTGTATTTATATCTGTGTGTATTTATATGTATGTGTGTGTATTCATATGTATATGTATTTATATGTGTATGTGTGTGTATGTGTATATGTGCATACATGTGTATTTAGATGCGTGTGTGTGTATACACTACTTTTAAACCTGACGCCCGTTTTCTGTACGTTCAGAACTGATTTTCTTAGAGCGGTTCATAATACCAACAAGAAAGCACCATTCCTCTGAAAAGCAATCCAGGCTCAGATCGCATTTCAGAGGCAGTTGACAGGTAGTAAAGAGGCAATATATTGCAACATGACTGGTAAAATGTTGAGAAACCCTGATCTAGAGGAACCGATCTCTCCAATTTCCTCCTGCAGCCGCTGAAAACCTGGAAGAGGATAGGGGTGGGGCTAAAGGGGGCCCCCGACAGGTAGGCTGTACAGGCCCCATGATTTCTATCAGCGGCCTTGTGTGTGCCGCATCATGTATAAATACAACAGCCCGCTTCATTATACACAGCAGAAGCCAATTGACGGGTGCAAGGTACTAGATGTCCGCCAGCCGATCATCAGGCAGAGAGGCAGAACTCTGATATGCCTATGTAAACAAGGCAGGATGCCGTTCTGACAGGGGGAAGGGATGGCGTTTGTGTCCCTGCTACATTCCATCTCTTCCCCTAGTAAAAGCACCTCACAAAGTTCATATAAACACTGGTGAGCAGTGCCGGGACAAGGTCATCCAGAGCCCAGGGCAAACATGCCAAACTGCACCCCCGCCCCCAAGGTGTATGAGCATTATGCGTCATCCAAAATCCCCCCCCACAAAAAAAACTGAGCACTAATATTTTTACCCCCCCCCCAAGCATAAATTCCCCCTCCTCCCAGTGCAAATCTGTTCCCCTGCTGAAATCCTCCCCTATCAGCGGAAATCTTAACCTCCATCCCCCCACAAAATCACTCCTCTTAGCACAAATTATCTACCCCTAAGATTACCCCTCCCAATAAATCCACTGGAAATCCCCCTTCCAGCACAAAGCACCCCAATCATCCCTCCTAGCACAAATCTTCTTCCCCCATTCCTTCTCCCCCTAAATTTTACCAAACGCCCCAAATTTCCCCTCCTAGAACAATACTTACTCCCTGCTGCCCCAAAATCCCCCTTTCCAACATAAATCCCTTCCCCCCTATTTCCTTGTGGTGCCCCCCCACCTCACATGATACCACAGTGCCCAGGGCAGCCGTCCCTCCTGCCCACCCCTTGTCCCAGCCCTGCTGGTGAGGCACACAGTTAACCCTTTGATCCTCCTGATGTTAACCCCTTCCCAGCCAGTGTCATTAGTACAGTGACAGTGCATATTTTTAGCACTGATCACAGAATTATTGTCACTGGTCCCAAAAAGTGTCAGTGTCAGAATGTCCGGCGCAACATCACAGTCCACTATACGTCACTGATCACCATCATTACTAGTAAAATATAAATAAAAATGTCTTATTAAAATATAAAAATATGTAGCAGAATACATATTGGCCTACATTTATGAAGAAATTCATTTTTTTTTCAGTTTTTTTTTTTATTGGATATGTTTTATAGCAGAAAGTAAAAAATATTGTTTTTTTTAATTGTCAGTATTTTTTTGTTTATAATACAAAAAATGTAAAATGCAGAGGTGATCACCACAAAAATAAAGCTCTATTTGTGGGAAAAAAAGGGCATTCATTTTATTTGGGTACAGCGTTGCATTGACTGCGCAATTAACAGTTATAGAGTATACAGGTAGGTACAGTATATATGTGCAGGCTCTAATTATACACAGTATACAGGTAGGTACAGTATATATGTGCAGGCTCTAATTATACACAGTTTACAGGTAGGTATATATGAGTAGGCTCTAATTATACACAGTATACAGGTAGGTATATATGAGTAGGCTCTAATTATACACAGTATACAGGTAGGTATATATGAGTAGGCTGTAATTATACACAGTATACAGGTAGGTATATATAAGTAGGCTCTAATTATACACAGTATACAGGTAGGTATACATGAATAGGCTCTATACACACAGGATACAGGTAGGTATACAGGAGTAGGTTTTATATATACAGTATATAGGAAGGTAAACATGTGGGTGCTCTATACACATAGTATACAGGTATGTATGTTTTAGGGGGCTCTATACACATATAGGGTTATGTATTACACTAGGGTTGCCACCTGTCCAGGATTCACCCGGACAGTTCGGGTTTGGAACCATGCGTCCAGGTTTCAGACTGCCTGAAACCCGGACACATTATTCAGACTGGACCATGGCTTCCCAGCAGGGTTACCGGCTGCAGTTATCTAAGCACCCTCTTTCACACTGCCTAAAGCCAGCACCCCCCCCCCCCCAACACACACACACAGACAGGAAAGGAGAGAGGGCTTGATCTGTATCTCTTACTCTCTTAATTAGAAGTCCAACAGCCTCAGATACATCTGGGTGAGAGGTGCTGACTGGCAAGGGGTGAGTGAGCTCACCATCCATCCCTGTCTGTGACTGAAGTCTCCCCCCTTCTCTCTCCTGCCTCTGAGAGAGTACACTTAGGTAAATCAGGGTTCTCAGAGCACCCTTTACATCAGAGTTCCCCTTTACACTAAAGGGGACAGTGTTCCTTCTTACATCAAAGTCCTCTCCGTACATCAGAGTTCTCAGTGTTCCCCCTTAAATCGGGGTTCCCAGAGCATCCCTTATGTTAGAGTCCCCAGAGTTCTCCCTTACATCAGAGTCTGCAGAGTCTCCCCTTACAGTGAAAGGGAACTCTGCAAGTTCAGATGTAAAAGGGGAACTCTGTGGACTCTGATGTAAAGGGGAACTCTTGTTATTAATGTCATAAGATTAGAAATGTTATTTAATAGCAAAATATATCTATAGATTATACTATAAAAAAAAAAAATATGCAGTGCGCCGATAAAGTGTTCGGGTTTGACTTGAAGAAAAGGTGTCAACCCTATATTACACACATGGATGAAGTGTATACACCGTTGCTATGGTTACCAGTGACACTCAGGCCTCTCTCAGATATGGAAGGGCTCAGTCACCATACAATATGAAAGCCAAGCCTGCCTGCAGACAGAAGTGACCCGGGTCTCCTCCATACACAGCACTACACAAACAGAACACAGATATATGTACTGACTGGATAAACATTCAGCCCAACTCCATTCATAACACACTTCCTGGTCCCCCTAAAGCCCTCAGGACCCCACAAAGGATCCCCAGTCTGTCCTTCTAACGGCCTGATACCAGAGCAGCAACTGTCACAGTTCCTTTATGTTATGAAATTATCAAACCCAGTGTTTATTAAATACCATAATAAAGCTATATTTGTTTAATAACAATGGAATAAGCTCAATTTCACCTGGGGACTGTGTTGTATGAGCCAGTATATTTCAGGCAAAGGATCGGGCAGCTAGCATGAGAAGGCCAGTCCTGTGATTGGTTGGCAGTTGATCTCTGCATAGGTGCAGATGTTTGAGGCTCCTCTAGGGGTCCTTGACAGGCAGACGGTGAAGAGGATCTCGACTGAGACGCATCTCTGAAGCCAGACTCCAGCGATTACCTTCATAAACCACTATAATTCTACATTTCTCTTATTATTATAGTGCTCTATATTATTATTAGTATTAATATTATTTCTTTTTAGGTAACCCTTCATTCACCTGTGATACCATCTTGTACCATCAAGATGCCGCGACGTCCACGGCGCAACAATCGTGACATACCACCACGTGACCCAACAGGTATGACAATTGTACCATATTAACCCCTTCATGACCGCACAACACATATATGAGTCATCCAGGAAGTGGGCTTTAAACCTGGGTGCTCCATCTATGTGTTCTTACAATACATATATACACTATTGTTTCTTGGCTCTATTATGGGCACAAAAAAAAAATCACACACACATATGTGGTATCGCTGCGATCGTCAGGAACAGGAGATTTATTGTGCAGTTTTTTTTTTGGTGGTGTTGCATTGTAATCTCCTAAAATATAAGCTAAACTACTTACTGCCTGTAGGACATCCATTGAAGTCCTCGGGTTGAAGTAGTTATACCGGGATGATGTCTGCACCTACAGCCCTCATTCCAGTATGGGTTTTTTCAGCCAGCAATTCTGTTTGTGGCAGAAGTGATTTGAGTGGCTAAATAGCAACTCAATCACTTCTGTGGGTGGCGGAAAGAGGCCCCCCTCCCTCTGCCGCCTTTCCCAAGCTCTAAGTGTAAAAAAAAAAAATATATATATATATATATATATATATATATATATATATATATACCGTATATACTCGAGTATAAGCCGAGATTTTCAGCCTCTTTTTTGAGGCTGAAAGTGCCCCCTCGGCTTATACTCGAGTCGCCGCTGTCTGACTGCTCGATCAGCGTATCGAGCAGACAGACGGCGGACATTAATTTTCAAAAGCCGCGCCTCCTTCTCCGCCTCCGCCTGTGATAGGCGGAACACTGAATTTCCCAGCAGTCAGTGTTCCGCCTATCACGGACATCCGCTCATTCTCATACTACGGACGAGTATGAGAGGATGTCTGTGATAGGCGGAACACAGGCTGCTGGGAAATTGAGTGTTCCGCCTATCACAGGCGGAGGCGGAATTTTGAATTGTAGAATGGCCGCCGAGAAGAGCGGCGATCCATCGGCACGGGACGGAGGAGGCACGGCACGGCACGGGACGGAGGAGACACGGGACGGAGGAGGCACGGCACGGGGGAGGCACGGCACGGGACGGAGGAGGCACGGCACGGGACGGAGGAGGCTCGGGACGACGGCGGCTCGGGACGGAGGCTTGGGACACAGGTAGGCTGGACACACACACAAGGCTGCACGGACACACACACACACACACACACACACACACACACACACACACACACACACACAGGGATGGATGGATGGATGGATGGATACACACACACACACACACACACACACAGGGATGGATGGATGGATGGATGGATGGATACACACACACACACACACACACACACACACACAGGGATGGATGGATGGATGGATACACACACAGGGATGGATGGATGGATGGACACACACACAGGGATGGATGGACGGACACACACACAGGGATGGACGGACACACAGGGATGGACAGCCATGTCTCACCCTCGGCTTATACACGAGTCAATAAGTTTTCCAGTTTTTTGGGGGTAAATTGGGGGCCTCGGCTTATACTCGGGTCGGCCTATACTCGAGTATATACGGTATATATATATATATATATATATATATATATATATATATAAATATATAAATATATATATATATATATATATATTATATGATATATATATATATATATATATATATATATATATTATATGATATATATATATATATATATATATATATTATATATAGATATGATATATATATATATATATATATATATATATATATGTGTTTGTATAAAATAAATAATACTAATTAAAAAAAAGAATTAAAGCACTCCCATCCCACTGTGCTTACACGCAAATATGAACACATATCTAAAGAGTGATCATTCCACACATGTGAGGTATTGTCACAAACATCAGTGTGAGAGCAATCATTTTAGCACCAGACCTCCTGCATAACTCTAAACTGGTAACCTTTAAAGGTATTGAAAGCGCTACCTATAGAGAATTTTAAGCACCATCGTTTGCTACCATTCCATGGGCAGATGTAATTTTACCGTGTGACATATTAGGTATCTATTTACTCGGCGTTCACATGATACAAATTGGAGTAAAAATTGTGTTTAAAAAAAAATAATAAAAAAAAATCATTATTTCCCCCCCAAAAAGCGTTTGAAAAAATGCTGTACAAATACCGTGTGCTATAAAAAAAATTACAACACCCATCATTTTCTTCTATAGGGCCTATGCTAAACAATATATATAATGTTTGGGGGTTCTAAGTAACTTTCTAGCACAAAAAAGTAGATTTTTACATGTAGGAGCGAAGTGTCAGAATTAGCCCGGATATGAAGTGGTTAACCGCTTAAGGACCGCCTCCTGCACATTTACATTGGTAGAATGGCACGGCTGGGCACAAGCACGTACAGGTACGTTGCTCTTTAACTGCCCAGTCATGGGTCGCGCGGTCCTGAGCTCCGTGACCGTGGGACCCGCGGACCCGATCACCGCTGGTGTCCCACGATCGGGTCACAGAGCTGAAGAACGGGGAGAGGTATGTGTAAACAAACCTCTCCCCATGCTTCCTAGTGAGACTGTCACTGATCGTCTGTTCCCTGTCATCGGGAAAGAAGATCAGTGATGTTGAATGCCAAGCCACGCCCCCCACAGTAAAAAAAACACACATGTCACACTTAACCCCTCCCCCTAGTGGTTAACCCCTTCACTGCCAGTGTCATTTACACAGGAATCTGTGCATTTAAATAGCACTGATTGGTGTACAAATGACAATGGTCCAAAAAATGTCCGATATGTCCACCATAATGTAGCAGTCACAATAAAAATCGCTGATCGCTGCCATTACTAGTAAAAAAATAATAATAAAAATGCTATAAAACTATCCCCTATTTTGTAAACGCTATAACTTTTGCGCAAACCAATCAATAATCGCTAATTGCGATTTTATTTTTTTTTTACCAAAAATATGTAGAAGAATACATACCGGCCTAAACCGAGGAAAAAAAATGTTTTTTTTATATATTTTTTGGGGATATTTATTATAGCAAAAAGTAAAAAATATTGCATTTTTTTTCAAAATTGGCGCTCTACTTTTGTTTATAGCGCAAAAAATAAAAACCACAGAGGTGATCAAATACCACCAAAAGAAAGCTCTATTTGTGGGAAAAAAAGGATGCCAATTTTGTTTGGGAGCCATGTCGCACAACCGCGCAATTGTCAGTTAAAGCGACGCAGTGCTGAATCGCAAAAAGGGGCCTGGTCCTTTGGCTGCAAATTGGTCCGGGGCTTAAAGTGGTTTGGTACCTAAAAATGAAAGTTCATGTTATTAAAATCAACAGATAGCATACTTACCTAAACAAACCCTGAAAAAAAAAAATATTATTTACTTACCTTTTATTTCTGATGTTTCAGCTGACTTCCGGGTTGTCCTCCCGTGGGAGTAGGCGTGGCTATCGTCCTCGCAATGGTCCCTGGGAAATTTCCCAAGAATCCATGGGGTACAATGAAAGTTTTTCTTTCCTTGTCACTGCTCTCACTGAGCATGTGCAAGATGGAGCGGAGCATGCTGGGAGCTAGACGTCATCATATACCAGGAAGTAAATGCCTGTGGGCTTCAGACGCCCACAGTTAAAATGGAAAACGCCAGAGCAGGTTTTTATAAGTCATCCTGAGGAAAAGATTTGTCGCGCCGGGGGTCAAATAAACGCCGGACGTGGATGCCAATCGAAGGTAGCACTCGCCCACCAGTGAGACAGGTAAGAAAAAAATAAAAAAAGAGTGGAATCCCGCTTTAAGTGGTTTAATAATAATTATTTTTTCTACTTTTTTTGGACCAGTTTTCCCTTTGATAATAATAAAAATCAAGAGATATCCTTTAACATTTCCCACCTAATGAAAGCTGTCTTGAAAAAAAAACAAGGTACAGTATAATCCACCTGGTTGTGATGATATGCACAGCATTACCAACACATGTCAAAATTGCTAAATTAGGATTGGGCCTTGACTCTGGTCATAAGCCCTGGTTCACATTGCTGCGATTTGGCATGTGATTTGACATGTCAAATCGCATGCAAAATTGGTGGTTATTGCCAGCAATGGCAACGTCTGAATCAGTGTGACAGTTTCTGTACTACTTTTGTGGATATCGGGGTGCGATTTCAATAGACATCTGTGCAGAAACCCACACAGATGTCTCTGAAATCGCACCAATGCCGTGACTAACATGCGGTAAAAAGAAATCGATTTCATTCCGGCTGTCAGTGTGAACCTAGGCTAAAGGGGAGAAGAATTCCTTTTCTACCCTTGTTAAATTATTTAATTTTGCTACCAGTTTAAAATTGTTTATTTACAGTTTATATGTTAACCAATTGCCATTCAGCATACGTATATATACTGGCAAGTGGTTATACTAGGATTATGGGTGCAGCAGCAGCCATGATCCTGTTATCAATTTTTACAGCCACCTATACACTTTTATTTATTTTTAAAATATGAAAAAAATGTAAACCACCCTGTCCCCTGTTCACACAACCAAATGCGCATGTAGGTCTTGCACACATATGTAAACAGTGATTGCATCATTCAATGAGGTACCTCTGTGAACATAAGAGTGACAACAATCATTTTAAATGCCAGAACTCACCTTTTACTATAAATGTATAACCTGTAAAGGCTTTTAAATCATTGCCTATCGACAATTTTAGGTAGCGTACTTTGACGCTATTTCACAAGCATTCACAATTTTGCATTTTTAATTGTTTAGCATATATTTACCTGACGCATCATTATCTTTTATATTTTAGGGAACAAAATGGTGTATTATATTGTGTTTGTGTGAAGTAAAAAGCAGACCTCTATCTAATCAGCTGTCTTGTAGGGCAGAGGAGTACCATAAAGAGTACCTGGCTGTCACTGCCCAAAGCTATCACAGGGTGTCTTGTCCACTCTTGTAATAGCAATAAAGTTGAATGAAAAAAATACATTTAAAAAAAGTTTAAAAAAATAATAATAATAATTGCATCACACATGTGAGATATTGCTGTGAACCTCATAGTGAGAACAATAATTCTAGAGCCAGAGTTCACATTTAACTCTAAACAGATAACCTATAAAGGCTTTTGTGTGTGGCCCATGGACAATTTCAGGTACCTTAGTTTGTTGCCTTTTCACAGGAGTGTGCAATTTTAAATCTTGATGTTTGGTAATGAATTACCTGACACAACATCATCTTTTATATTTTACCAGCAATATTGGGTATTATTTTGTGCACTAAACTAAATGAAGTGTATTTTTCATGAAAATGTGCAGTATGATGTATTATAGATGTCTCTGTTCTCTGTGAATAGAAGATTAGGAAGGTCTAATTTTAAATTCAACTAGTCATCATTGGACTTATGCATGAATCTGATCATTAACCACTTACTGGCTGTCACACAACGATGTACGTCAGTTTTTTGAAGAGGGATATCTCAGTAACGGCAGCAGCTGCTGCCACAACCGAGGTATCCATCTCTTCAGGCGGCAGTTCGGTAAACGATAATGGTGGTCTCTGCGGCGGATTCGCTGCGAGATCACCGTTATCAGTGGCAGGAGAGGTGCCACCACCCACCCGCCACTCTCCCGCGCCCTCGCCACTTACTAGAGCCGACGGCAGTGGCAGAGGCGATAGGGTCCTATCACTTCTTTGGTATGGAGACGAATGAGGCTAAGATGGCCACCACCCATCTCCATACCATAGCAGGGTGAAAGCGACGTCAAAACTTCACTTTCGCCCATACATCTTAAAGGCACATTTTTTCAATGTCATTTTTTCAAATGACAATGAATTTTTTTATTATTATTGCATTTAAGTCCAAATATGAGATCTGAGGTCTTTTTGACCCCAGATCTCATATTTAAGAGGACCTGTCATGCGTTTTTTCTATTACAAGGGATGTTTACATTCGTTGTAAAAGGAATAAAAGTGACCCAAATTCTTTTTTTTTTAAAAACAGTGTAAAAATAAAATAAAGAAAAAAGATTTTTTAAAGCGCCCCATCCCGACTAGCTTGTGCGCAGAAGCGAACGCATACTTGAGTAGCTCCCGCATATGAAAGAGGTGGTCAAACCACACATGTGAGCTATCACCACGATCGTTAGAGTGAGAGCAATAATTCCATCCCTAGGACTCCTCCACGAATGGGTGCAATTTTGAAGCATGACATGATGGGTATCAATTTTGCAGGCTCCTCTCACAATTCCGATCTCTGCTGACTGGGAGCGGAGATGAGTGCACGCGACATACAGAAAGCTGAGTGTATTCGGCTAGACTTGGCTCCTATCGCAGTCCCGCCCCTGACTGTGAGCAGGGCCCGAGTCTAGCCGAATTCACTCAGCTTTTTGTATGTCGGCAGCGCTCGCTCATCTCCGCTCACAGTCAGCGGAGATAGGCGGGACTGAGAGAGGAGCCGAGTCTAGCCGAGTAAACTAGGCTTTCTGTATGTCGGCGGCGCTCGCTCATCTCCGCTCACAGTCAGCGGACATTGGTACCAATATTAAATAATCAGTGGCCGGGCAATGCTGCACAGAGACTGGCAAGGCTGCAAAGGCACTGGGCAAGGCTGCAGATGGACACTGGGCAAGACTGCATTGATGGACAAGGCTGCAGATGGACACTGATAAGGCTGCATTGATGGGCATTTAAATGTAATTTTTTTACATAAACTTCCCTCCTAAAAGTTTTTTCCTTAAAATGTCCTCCTAAACTTGGGGTGCGTGTTATATGCCGAGAAATACGGTAAGCCAGTATTGAATTTAACAGTGTAAAGTAACTATTACACTCAGAACCCCAATTAAAAGGGATTATGTGACAAAAAAAAAAAAAGACAAAACATGTAAAAACAAAGATTATAGTGAAATCAAAAATATAAACGGTATCCAGTACATTTACACTTGAAATGCGCATAGGATCGCTTGTGGATCGAAAATTCTGGTAAGCGGCCATTTCGTTTACTTAGAACACGGTGGTAGAGCACTGACACTTTGCATTTGTTGAGCACAAGGACACTGTAATACCATGGATATGGATGGACAACTTTAGTGGACTTTTATTCACCTGTTTATGAACATTTTTTATTTAACTATAATCTTCGTTTGAATTGTTTTTATAATTTTTGTCACATAATCCCTTTTAATAGGGGATCTGAGTGTAATGGCGTGTACACACGACCGGACTTTGACAGACTAGGTCTGACGGAACGAATCCTCCGGACAATTTGATCATGTGTGGGCTTCATTGGACTTTTGTTGTCTAAAAATCAGACGGACTTTAGATCTAAAACATGTTTCAAATCTTTACGACGGACTTGAGTCCGGTCAAAATATTTGTTCGTCTGTATGCTAGTCTGACGGACAAAAACCAATGCTAGGGCAGCTATTGGCTACTGGTTATGAATTTCCTTATTCTAGTCCGGTCGTATGTCATCACGTTCAAATCCGTCGGACTATGGTGTGCTTGTGTGTGGCCAAGTCCATTCGTTCGGAAAGTCCATCGGAACTCCGTCGAAAGTCCTTCGGGAAGACTGTCGGACCTAGTCCGTTCAAAAGTCCGGTTGTGTGTACGCGGCATAATAGTGATTTCACACCGAATGTGCCTGTGTATTTATGAATTACTTGTAAATCTTTTTTTTTTTTTTTTAAATAACATGTCATACTTACCACCTTCACTGTGCAGTTCGTTTTGCACAAAGTGGCCCCGGTCCTCCTCTTCTGGGTTACCTCAGTGGTGCTGGTGGCTCCTTCCTGCATTGAGTTTCGATGTTGGAGAAGGCTCTCCTTGGTAGACACCCGTGTGGGCGCACTCCTGAGTCCTGCATCTGTGTCCATTTACACAGAATGCAGGACTCGGCCCACCCCCTGGAACCGCATCATTGGATTTGATTGACAGCAGCGGATGCCAATGGTTGCGCTGCCATCAATTTATCCTATCAGGTCATGAGACAACAACTAGATCTGGTGTGCTCGTTCCCGGCCGGAGAATGACAGCGTTCAGGTAAGTAAAACGGGGGGGGGGGGGGGGGGGGCTAGGGGGCTGCTGCACTACAGAATGTTTTTCACCTTAAAGCATAGAATGCATTAAGGTGAAAAACCATGAGGGCTTACAACCCCTCTAAGTACATTCAGTTATTAACTGACTAAGGTTTTAGTGTAGCATGTGTTAAATTCTATACTGATTTATATATTTACAAAGTTGATTACTTTGGATTTTTATTTATACTTTGATGCACATATGACATACTGTTTATTAGACAGCGCTCTATTTATGTTTCACAATTATTTTGGATCTAGTACCTAGTACTCCAAGGATTTTCTGTAAACAGTCCCTAGATTATGAGAGGCTGAGAGCAACATTACATACCGTATTTATCTGTGTATAACACGCACCGGCGTATAACATGCACCTTAAAGTGGTTGTAAACCCTTACAAACCACTTTGACCTACAGGTAAGCCTAGATTAAGGCTTACCTGTAGGTCCAAGAAATATCTCCTAAACCTATACGGTTTAGGAGATATTTACCCGAAGACAGCCACTGCTGTCTACGGTGCATGCGCCGTAAGACAGCGGCGCGCAGGCGCACTGGGCAAGCCGCAGATCACGGCGATATGCCGCGAGTGTCGGCTCCCGTGCGCATGCGCGGGAGTGACGTCATGCGCAGGAGTGACGTCATCGCGCCACCAAGAAGATGGACGCTCGGAATGACAGAAAGAGAAAGTAAACACATCAGGGTTTACTTCCTCTTTAACTTTAAAAGGTAAGTTTCAGAAAACAACTTAAATAATAAAATAAGGGTCTGTGCCCTGCAGCCTCACCAGTGTCCATGCAGCCTGATCTATGCCCATCTGCAACCTCTAACATGCCCATCATTGCAGCCAATTATAATACCAATTATATTGGTATAAAAGTGTTCTAAGGAGGGTAAGTTTGGTTTACCCGAGCTGTCTTTCATTGTAGTGCTGTGTTAGGTCTTCTATCCTGCTCAGTCCATTCCTCATGATGTCCTCACTTCTCAAAATGTCTCCAACATACTGCAGATGGTTCATTCTCACTGATACTGTAGCAGTGTTAGTCCGTTGCTGTCATATATGTGTGTGTGTGTCCCAGAAGGCTGTGGGGGAAGAGAGGAGGGGCTGAAGATCCTCATAGATCCTACCCGAAACTGGGAACAGATACCTGTCAAAACTAGGTACCCGCCCCCCCAAAAACTACCAAATGTGGCAGTGGAGGGTGCAAACAAGCATAGCTTCCCCTTTTGGATGGAACTCCACTTTAACCACTTCATCCTTTGGCCAGTTCTGACATTCCTCTCCTACTTGTAAAAATCATAATTTTTTGCTATAAAATTACCTAGGACCCCCAAACATAATATATTTTTTAAAAGCAGGGGCTTCAGGGGATAAAAATAGGATTTTTTAAACGGCTTACCTGTAAAATCATTTTCTTGGAGTAAAACATAGGACACAGAGCCTTAAGTATTTACTTAGTGGGTTATAGCTACCTTCAGGTGTTGACACTGGCAAACCCAATACAGGAAGTTGACTCCCCTATATAACCCTTCCTCCTTCCAGGAGTACCTCAGTTTTTGTAGCCAAGAAATATAAGCAATACACTTACACCCCATAAAAAAAGGAGCCGGACCTCTGTGTCCTATGATGTACTCCAAGAAAAGTATTTTTCAGGTAAGTTGTTTTAAAAATCCTATTTTCTTTATCGTACATCATAGGACACAGCGCCTTAAGTATTTGCTTAGTGGGATGTCCCACAGCAATGCTACTTGAGGGGAGTGAGACACAGCCCGTAGGGCACCCCCAGACACTGAGGGCTTATACTGCTGCCTGCAGAACACTGTGCCCGAAGGCGATATCCTCATTCCTTCTTACATCCACTTGATAAAATTTTGTGAATGGATGGACTGAAGACCAAGTTGTGGCCTTGGAGATCTGAGCAAAGGAGGCCTGGTGACGCACGGCCCAAGAAGCACTAACCGCTCTGGTAGAGTGCACCTTAACTTAAATAGGGGGAATCTTACCCCTTAAATCATAAGTTTGAATTATAACTTGCTGAATCCACTTAGCAACAGTGGATTTCAACGCTGCCTGTCCTTTCTTAGGACTCTCTGGCAGAATAAATAAGACATCAGACTTACAAATCTGAGCAGTTTTCTTTAGATTGTCACTGTTCTCACTACATCAAGACAAATGTAATGACTTTTTTCCCTGGAACATGGCAGCACAATATCTTCATTTGGATGAAAGCCTGAAACCACTTTTGGAAAAAAGCCTGGATGAGGTCGCAACACTGCTCTGTCCTCATGAATAATCAAATATGGCTCTTTACAAGGAAGAGCAGCCAATTCTGATACCCTCCTTGCTGAGGATATCGTAACCAAAACTATCAGCTTCCTAGTCAGAAGGACTAAGGGAATATGCTGTAATGGTTCAAATGGCTGTTTTTGTAACACTGACAAAACTAAATTCAAGTCCCAAAGGGTTAAAGGTGATTTTTACGAGCGGATTAATCCACATTACCCTTGCATAAAACCCTTGACTAAAGAATGCGTAGCAAGCGGTTGTTGAAATAAAACCAATAAGGCTGAGACTTGGCCCTGAACAGTACTTAGGGCCAACTTCATCTCTATGCCCAATTGTAGAAAGGCAAGAATTCTGCCTATAATATATCTCTGAGGGTGTCAACCCTTTGGATTCACACCAGGAAACGTAAGCTTTCCCAACTCTATAATATATAGCTCTTAACACTGGTTTTCTTGAATTGATTAAAGTTGAGATAACTGACCTGGAAAGCCCACAATTCTTCAGAATGTGGGTTTCAATAGCGAAGCCGATAAATTTAGCGTTCGTAAAGTAGGATGGAATATCGGCCCCTGCGAGAGCAGGTCTGGCCCCTTAGTGAGAGAGGCCAAGGACCCTCCACTGCCATTTTTACGATCTCTGTGTACCATGACCTTCTGGGCAATGCTGGTGCTACCAGAATTACCAGCTTTCTTTCCAGCTTGATTCTGCAAAGAAGTCGAGGCAGCAACTGAATTTGGGGAAAAGCATAGATCAGTGAGAAATGATCCCACGGGGTTACCAGCGCATCTGTTCCATATGCCAGTGGATTTTGACTTTTTGACCAGCAGCTGACCTGATTGTAATTGTTTCTTTGTTGGCCTGCAGGCTACATATTCCAGCAAGGGATAAACAAAAGCATGCATTTACCACCTGCCTAGACTCAGGAGAGACCTTCCAAAACTTTGGGGATGCAACGGCAGAAGTTAGAGTTGTCTGCTGATATTACAAAGCATGTGCGACTCACAGAACGTATGTTCTTGTGGGTCTGAACTATCTGGTAAGCCTACATCTGTAGAGGTGTTGGTACTGTCATGTTGGTGGTTGCATGTTGCATCCTTGGATCTGGTGGTCTATTCATCATCCAGCATTTGATTCAACACCCGGGACGTTTCTTGCACAAAAAAAGGACTTTTTTTCACATTCTTATTTTTTATTCATTTTTTGTTTTTGGTTTGATGTCAACATATGTTTGGGCACATATAAGTGCAGTATATGCGGGTTTAATGTTTCATTATATTAGCCACACTATCACGAATTGTGCACGATATATATTTGATAATATAGATTAACTACTATATATTTATTTATATTTTTTTACACATATGTTGCTTTTTTTTACACTAATTTAGTTAGGTCACCAATTTGATTGTTGTAGCGCTACACTTTATGTAACTCTTCCATATGCGAGTGGATCCCTTGTTCTGGACACAAAGTTGACTAACTTCATGTTGAATCTGAACGCTAGAAGATCTATGTCCGGAGTAGTCCCCCATCTTTGGCAAACAGCCCGAAACACTTTGGGGTGAAGAGACAATTCCCCTGGGAATGACTGCTGGTGACTTAGATAGTCCGCCTGACAATTTTCTACTGGTGGAATGAAAACTGCCAATAGTGATGGGACATTGCTTTCTGCCCAAGTTAGAATATGGTTCACCTCTCTCTGAGCTGAGAGACTCTTGGTGCCCCCTTGGTGATTGATATAGGCCACAGCGGTGGCATTGTCGGGTTGAATCCAGACTGGACAATTCTTTAACCTGGAGGTCCAGGTATTCAGAGCCAGATACACTGGCCAAATCTCTAGGATGTTGATGGGCAGAGCTCTTTCGAGTTTTGACCACTGTCCCTGGACAGTTGTCTCTGCTAGTAACGCTTCCCAGTCTGAGGGGCTGGCATCTGTCATTACTACTTTCCAGATTATTGGTCTGAAGGATTTCCCCTTCAGCAAATTCTGGCTTTGTAACCACCTACTGAGGCTTTGAGACACTCTTGGGGACAGCCGCATTGGCAAGTCCAAAGCTTGGATCGTCTTGTTCCATGCAGAGAGGATTTTTTTTGTTTTGCAACAGTCTTGAATGGAACTGGGCATAAGGGACTGCTTTGAATGAAGCTACCATCTTTCCTAACAACCTCATGCAAAGGCGAATTGAAGGATTTGCTTTTCACCTGACCATCCGAATCAGCTCTCGTATGGAGCTGATCTTTGCTGAAGTCAAGAACACCCTTTTCTGGGCTGTATCTATGATTAGGCCTAAGTAATCCAGCCTTCTTACTGGTTTTAAGGAGAACTTCTCTAGGTTGAGGATCAAACCGAGACTGTCCAGATAACTGGTTGTAATCCATAAGCTTTGTTTTAAGCGAGTTACTGACTGGTCTACTAACAATAGATCGTCTAGGTACGCCAACACTGTTATGCCCTGTGCCCTCAACCTGGCTAGAGGTGGGGCCAGTATTTTTGTGAATACCCGTGGTGCTGTGGCTAGCCTGAACGGTAAGGCCGCAAACTGAAAGTGCTGTTGTTCCACTTCCAATCACAGAAACCTTTGGTGAGCGGAAAATATAGGGACATTTACATAGGGGTCACTGATGTCGATGGACGCCAGAAGTTCACCGTCTTGTAGGATGGAGAATACTGAACTGATCGACTCCATTCAAAATGAGCAAATTTTTAGGAACCGATTTAGATTTTTTAGATCCAGAAAGGGCCTGACATCTCCATTCGGTTTTCGTACCGTAAACAGGTTTGATTAGAAAGGAAATATGAGCAAGGTATTAGAAAACTAAAATCCCACTCCCTCAGCACTCACGGTAAGTGCTAAACACTAGCTGCTGCTATATTACTCCAAAATTCTTAAATCTGCTACCAAAGAAAGTCACCAATGGTGAACATAACAAAGGCACTAGCAGCGCTTTTAAAAAAGCTTAAACCTAAAAATATAAATATAAATTTAAAATGTAAATGCAAAGTCACCTAAGTATATATGAACATCAACCTACACACAGTAAGAAACCTTATAATATAAAAAATATATATAAATAATTACTTTCAAAAAGAAAGCATAAATACTGTATGTTATTTAAACTTAACTCGTTCCTCTCTGGATCACTATGCATACATATTCCTCATATTCAATAGGCATATGTCTATTCATATATTTGGTTGCAATGAAAGATATAAAAATACGAATGCAAAAAAACAAAAAGTCCGTTACAAATGCCAGAAACAAAAATGTCCATCAATGTTTCAATAATAATTCATAATCAAAACAAAACTAATGCAAGCAAAAAAATATATATAAAAATGTAGCAAGTGTTGCTAGCAGATCATTCAGAATCTCTGTAGTCCACCACCACACCTCCTATGCAAATCCCTATGGGTTATACACTTACCAGAAGCACCTGGTTCAAAAGCACATCTCTTATCAACAGATGACCGATCGTATCTTCAGCTCTCACATATAACAAGGCATCGGATATATCCCATCGGTTATATCTTAATCACTTTTCCAAAAGGTTTTTGTTTTGTTTTGATTATGAATTATTATTGAAACATTGATGGACTTTTTTGTTTCTGGCATTTGTAACGGACTTTTTGTTTTTTTGCATTTGTATTTTTATATCTTTCATTGCAACCAAATATATGAATAGGCATATGCCTATTGAATATGAGGAATATGTATGCAGAGTGATCCATAGAGGAGCGAGTTAAAGGGGTTGTAAAGGTAAATGTTTTTTCACCTTAATGCATTCTATGCATTAAGGTGAAAAAACATCTGACACTGCCTGCGCCCTGAGCCCCCCGTTTTACTTACCTTACCCCTCGAAAATCCCGCGCTCGCCCCCGCTGTCCTTCTTCGCCACTCAGCCTGGCCGCTGATTGGCTGGAGTGGATGGATGGAAAGCAGCGCAGCCATTGGCTTGCACTGCTGTCAATCACATCCACTGACGCGGAGCGCCGGGGGGCGGGGCCGTGTGATACAGCGAGCGGCTATAGCCGCCGGCTGTATCACAGGGTCGCGCCCGCAGGTGCTTCTCACCATGCGAGGGAGCTCGCATGAACGTGAGAAGTACCTACAGGAGGAAGCCGAGACAGCCGCTGAGGGACACCAGAAGAGCAGGTTCGGGGCCACTCTGTGCAAAACGAGCTGCACAGTGGAGGTAAGTATAACATGTTTGTTATTTTAGAAAAAAAATAACTTTACAATCCCTTTAATTTTAAATAACATACAGTATTTATGCTTTCTTTTTGAAAATAATTATTTATATATATTTTTTATATTATAAGGTTTCTTACTGTGTGTAGTGTAGCAGAGCATCCCAGAGAGCCAGGAAAAGTCCTGTTCGGGGTTTATATGTCTCCCAGGCTCCTCTCGTACACATTCAGAAATCTCTGATCCATGATCCAGTTCGGGTCTTGGTTCTCTTTCCCAGGCTAATTTAAGCTCACCTGAGCAGACAGCCTTTGCTCTCTGCCTGGGACATACAAAGTTGGTCTGTGAAGAGAGAAAGTTTGGTAAAAGCTGTTAAGCAGTTTATGTAGTGAGGGCCTGCATATTGTATAGTTAGAGCCGAGACACGGCTAGGATTTGTGTTTTGCTATTTTTGTCCTTTATTTGTTTTCTGGAACACTGTACAGCACCTGTATATAACACAAATAAACATAGCACTGTTTGTCACTACATCACTGGATTTGGTATCTGTGCCTGAGCAACTGCTCATCCCAGGGAGCTTTGTACATGCTACCTGTTCCCCAGGTTACAGTAGGTTGATGTTCATATATACTTAGTTAGGTGACTTTGCATTTACATTTTAAATTTATATTTATATTTTTAGGTTTAAGCTTTTTTAAAAGCGCTGCTAGTGCCTTTGTTATGTTCACCGTTGGCGACTTTCTTTGGCACCAGATTTAAGGTTTGAATAGAAACCTAAACCTTGTTCTTCTGTGGGGATATGTATGATTACCCCTTGAGTCAATAATTGGTCTAATGGTTGAAACAGGGATTGTCTTTTCCCTGGATCCTTGGGAACGTTTGATCTCAGAAAGTGAGATGATGGAAACTCCCGAAACTCTAGTTTGTATCCTAGAGTCACTGTGGAAAGCCCATCTGTCCTGAGTTTCCCTCTGCCAGACTTCTGCAAAATGCAGAAGTGTTCCCCCCACCAAGACTTCACGAAGAGGTCTTAGTTTTCTGCTTTGTAGTCTTGTGGCTCCAAGTCTTCCTTTGAGCCTGGGTCTGACGCTGTGATTTTCCTCTGGAATCTGACGATGGAAGCCGTCACCACTGCCTAGAGGCGGATGCGCTTGGCACAGCAGAGAAAGTCTGTTTAAATGAAGGACGTTTATACTTTCTTTTGACTGGCAAAAGAGTACCTTTTCCACTGGAAATTGGATGTATTTATCCGATTCATCGCCAAATAGTCGCTCCCCATGAAATGGGAAACTAGACAGTAAGTTTTTGCAGGGTGCTTTGGCAGACCAATCCTTTAGCCAAACGGTCCTATGCATGTGTACTAGCACAAGTGCAAGGCAAGACGCCTGGTGAATAGAATCCTTTATAGCATCTATGGCAAAACATAATACTTTTGGTAAATTGGCCAACTCACTGGCCTGTTGTGCAGGGAGCTTGTTAAGGGCCTCTGCGAACTGCTCTTTTAACCACTAAAATACAGAGCACTTTCACCCCCTTCCTTCCCAGCCCAATTTTCAGATTTCAGCGTTCTCGCAATTTCATTGACAATTGCGCGATCATGCTACGCTGTACCCAAATTAAATTGTTATCATTTTGTTTGCACAAATAGAGCTTTATTTTGGTGTTATTTATTAACGACTTTTTTTGTGATATAAGCGAAAAAAGAGCGGAAATTTGGAAAAAAAACGATATTTTCTTTCTATTTTAAAACAAATCCAATATAATCGAATTTTGTCATAAATTTAAGCCAAAATGTAATCTGCTACATGTCTTTGGTAAAAAAAATTTGTTTAAGTGTATAATAATTGGTTTGTGTGATCACGGACATATGTACGCAAATGATCATGTACATATGTGTGCAGGTGATCATGGACATTTGTGTACAGATAATCATTGGGACATGTGATTTTAGTGGGACATATGTGGGGGACATGTGTTTTTATTATTTGGGGACATTGTGTTTATACTGTGTGGTGATGTGTGTTTTCACTAGACTGGTGATCAGTGAGTAAAAAGCTGTAAAAAACAGCTCATACTCACTGATCACCAGCCGGCTGCAGCGATCTGCTCTCCTCTCCTCAGCTAAGACTTCCATGTGCGGAGAGGAGGAACCGATTGCCTAGCAACCGGCTGTTTGTTTACATCACATGACGGCCGTGATTGGACATGGCCGTCATGTGATCAGGAGGGCCAATCACAGAGCCCTCCTGCCGATCCGAGATGCGCCGGGTCCGGGTGACACGGCGCATCGGGAACGCGCCGCTGCGCGGGCACGTGCGCGCGATCCACCTACTTTTGATGGATATTCAGGAACGTCCACTCAGAACTAGAGAGCTTCCACCCAGCCTTATATGTACATTGGCTGGGTGGGAAGTAGTTAAGGACTGACAGATGCCTACAGCTGCAATTGCAGGAAAATAGGATTTTTAATACAGCTTACCTGTAAAATCCTTTTCTTTGATGAACATCAGGGGACACAGAGCCATAGTAATAACTATGTGGGTTATATCGGTGTATCAGGTGGCGGACACTGGCACGCCCCTTAAGGCGTGAACTTCCCCCATATAACCCCACCCATTACTAGGAGTCCTCAATTTTGTAGCCAAGCAATCAAAGTGTATAAGAAGAAGAAGAAGGGAGGGACCTCTGTGTCCCCTGATGTACATCAAAGAAAAGGATTTTACAGGTAAGCTCTTTTAAAAATCCTATTTTCTTTTCTTACATCAGGGGACACAGAGCCATAGTAATAACTATGTGGGATGTCCCCTAGCAATGGCAACTAAAGGGGGAAGACAGAATCAAGGAAACAGGAGGCCAGAGGACTCATACTGCAGCCTGCAGTGTATGCTGTGCCCAAAGGCAATATCCCGATGACCTTTAATATCGATTTGATAAAATCGGATAAAAGTCTGCACCGAAGACCAAGTTGCGGTCTTACAAATCTAAGCCATAGAGGCCCGATGATGCACCACCCAAGAGGCACTAATTGCCCTGGATGAGTGCACTCCTAATATGAGAGGGAAGAATTTTCTTCTTTAAGCTGAAGCTTGACCAATCACTTGACAAACCCATTTGGAAAATAGTGGATCTTGACGCTGCCTGTCCATGTCTTGGACCCTCTGGCAGTACAAACAAAACCTGTGTTTTGCGAACCTGAGCAGTCGCCTTTAGATTCTGATCGCTCTTACTACATCAAGAGACCGTAGTGCTTTCTCTTCCCCAGATTAAGGCTTCTGGGGAGAAAGAAGGAGGAATAATATCTTGGTTTAAATGAAAACTTGTTACCACTTTTGATAAGAATTCAGGATGAGGACATCAAACCACCTCAACCTTATGCATGATGAAATATGGCTCTTACAAGACAGAGCCGTTAGTTCCGATAATCTTCTAGCAAAGAAATGTCAAGCAAAAAAGATTCCATCTTTCTTGTCAAAGAACCAAGAGATTTTCTCGTAAGGTTCAAACAGCTGATTCAGCAAAGCCGAAAAGACCAATTTTAAATCCTAAGGATTTAAAGGTGCCTTGATAAGGGGATAAACCGTGTTACCCCCTGAATAAGCTACGCACCAAGAGTGGGAAGCAAGAGGCCATAGGAAAAGACCTCAACATGGCCTGGAATTGGCTCTTGATAAAAGTCAAGACCAGCTTCATTTCAGATCCCATATGCAGGAATCCTGCCTATTGACATACTTCCTGGGGTGCCAACCCCTGAATCCATACCAAGAAACCTATGCCTTCCAGATTCTATAGTAAGTGATTCTGGAAGCCGGCTTCCTGGCATTAGTCAAAGTAGACACTACTGAAGGAGATCACCCACGATCTTTTATAGAGTGGGATTCAACAGTCAAACCTGTTAAACTCCTTGTCTGTAAAATGTAGGATGAAATACCGGACCTTGTGCAAGAAGGTCTGGCTATAATGGCAGAGTCCAAAGGACTTCTACTGCCCTCTTTATGATCTCAATTAATTAAGATCTTCTGGGACCCGGCTGGGGCCACCAGAATCACCTCCTTCTGTTCCTGCTTAATCCTGCGGAGAAAGTGCAGAAGTAGCAGAGCTGGAGGAAATGCATAGATCAGTGATAACTGATCCCCTGGAAAGACTAATGCGTCTCTTCCGCCTGCTAGTGGATCCCTTTTTTGACAAAGTTGTCGACCTTATTAATGAATCTGGAATGCGAATAGGTCCATGTCAGAGTAGTACCCCCTCTGACATATTGCTAGGAAGATGTCGGGGTGAAGAGATCATTCTCCCGGAAATAATTGTTGGCGTCTCAAATAGTACGCCTAAAATATTAAAATTGCCGATAGGCATGGAGTGTTGTGTTCTGCTAGAACATTTGTTCACCTCTTTTTTTGGGCTGCACGACTTCTTGTGCCTCCTCTGATGATCGATGTAAGCCACTGCCGTGGCTCTGTCAGACTAAATCCTGTCAGGACAGTCCCATAATCTGACCACCAAGATTCTATGGCCAGATGTACTGCCTGAAACTTCCAACAAAGTTGATAAGCAAGGTCCTCTAACCTGGACCATCTTCCCTGGACAGAATCTTCTTCCAGGCCTGCTCCCCAGCCTAGAAGGCTGGCATCTGTTGTTAACACCTTGCAGGGTAAAGATTTTCCCTCCTGCTGGATAACAACCACCAATTTAGGCTCTAACCTATGTTGAGAGCCAAGCATATTGGAAATAAACAAGGCCTGAATCCTCTTTATTCCAGACCGACAGAATGGTGTCTTGAAGCAGTCTTTGAATAAAACTGCGCGTAAAGGACTGCCCTGAAGGAGGCCACCATTTCCCCTAAAAATCTCCTGTAGCCGAATGAAGGAATTTTCCTTTATCCTGATAAGTTGAATTAGTCCTACAATGGAACTGATTCACATCTGGGGTAAGAATACCTTCTTCTGTATGGTATCTATAACCAGCCCCCAAGTAACCTCCTTGATGGTTTTAAGGAGAATCTTCCTATGCTGAGAATCCACCCTAGAGATTTCAGATATCTACAGCTGAGATCAGATTCTGTTTATAGACCTGAGACTGAATGATCTATTTAAAGTAGATCCTTTTAATAGGCTAGGACCGTTATGCCTTGAGCCCTTAACCTGGCTAAAGGAGGTGCCAGAATCTTTCAGAACACTTGTAGTGTTGTGGCTAATCTGAATGGCAGTGCCACGATTGAAAAAAAAAATACCGGTATTTCAAACCGCAAAAATTTCTGGTAAGCGGGAAACTTTGGCACATGGAGATATGCAACTCCCCTCCTTGCAGGATGGACACAGCTGATCGAATTATGAAAGGATTGGATGTTCAAGTGTCGATTCAGATCTCCAAGATCTAGAATGGGTCTTACCTCTGTTTGGCTCTGAGACCTTAAAAGGTTTGCGCCAAAAAAACCCTGTTCCACTAAGGGGATCTCTGATATCACCGACTGGGATAACAGTTGATCCAGAGGCCAGAAAGAGAGACTTCTCTTCTTTCCTTTTTTTTTTTTATGGAACCTTAGGAGCATTCTTTGAGGAGACGGACACTCTTGCATAAAGACTGCTGCATCAGTAACACCAAGGACCCCACAGGCAGCACCCAAACAGGGCCCGAACCCCGGACCCTCAGCGACTGGGCCCAAATACACAGTACGTCAAATACACCTGCCCCTTGCCGGGCCTGTTGATCAAGCAGAACTTTCAGGTATCTCACACCTGTTCCTTAACCCCTTGGAATCCATATTCCAATGCATTTGCGTGACTCAAAAATGTGCTCCACCAAAATAGTGGAGCAGGCATTAAAGGGCTAATGGACTGAGCTACTCCAATTGCAGCCAGAACTTGCAAAAGACATCTTGTCTTTAAAAGAAAAATCCAACCTTAACTTGCTGGATCCTTTAACATCAGTGCATTATCCACTGGACATGTGAGACTCTGCTCACTGAGGCGATTGCAGCATTAAAGCGGAGGTCCACCCTAAAGTGGACCTTCCGCTCATTGGAATCCCCCCCCCCCTCCGGCGCCACAATTGGCACCTTTCAGTACAGGTATCTGCACCCACTCAGATTTCCGCAGAATCTATGCCCCTTTCCGAAAGTCCCCCGCTGCCTGCTGGGAAACACACGGATCCCAGAGACAGCGGGGACCATCCTTATTGCGCAGCGCGACTCGCGCATGCGCATTAGGGAACCGGGAAATGAAGCCGAAAGGCTCCACTTCCTGATTCCCATACCCAAGATGGCGGCGGCAGCACCCGAGAGACGATCGAGAGATCGGCTTCGGGTGCCGACATCGCGGGCGCGCTGGCCGGGTAAGTGTCACTATTTTAAAAGTCAGCAGCTGCAGTATTTGTAGCTGCTGGCTTTAAAAAAAAAAAAACGGCGGACTCCCACTTTAATAGCTGGAACCCCCCATTTCTTTCATAGAAATGATCCCATTCAGAATACTTAGCTGTACATGAATAGGAAAAACATCCCCAGGTGGGGGAAGTTAAAATGAACCCTATTAGATGTAGATACCTCAAGAGCCTGTGCTGCAGGCAATAAAAGGGTTAAGTAAGGGAGTAGACAAACAACTGACTTGTGCGTCTACTCCCTCCCTGCTAGGATCCTCCGAAGAGGAAAAATAAGTATCTTCCAATATTTGGGAAGATCTACCTGATCCCCAGTCTCCTGCACCCTCAACAAAAGGGCCCAGAGGACTAGATGGGAATCTGCTATGTTTAGTCCTACTATGGAGAGACCTCATAGCAATAATCTTTTAAAAGGTAGAAGAAAAAAACTGTTTGTAAGAAATACACAGGGACAGAAGTGTTCTACTCTAGACGGCTCATCTGACTTGCTGTATTTTTCTTTTTACCTCTCAGGGGAGGAAGACATTCTTTTAGAAGGGTTTTTAGTTTGTTGTATACCATTAACCCCTTAGAGGAGTTCCTGGTCCCTTTGTCACTCATAGCTTACAGTACAAAGCAGAGGCAGTACCAGCAAAAGAATGTTACACTTGCTAGGCTATAGTACAGTACAAAAGCTGCTATTAGTCCCAGCTATACAGTACAATGTTGTCAACAAAAGGGGGATGCCTGTGTCACCAAACCTGACCAGCAGCCATGCTGCTCTGTCCCTCCACCGCCAGACTGCAGCTTTTACTGTATAGTTTAAAATACTTCCTCCCCCGTGGGCGTGGCCTGGACGGCGATGGAGTAGGTCGCAAGTGAGTTGCGCTCCGCTCCCGGTATATCCTGTACGCTTATCCTGCCCTCAGCGACTGCCTTTTTAGCACGGAGAATCGGCGGATAGGGGTCCGGTCATCCTTCCAGACATGTCTCCGTCAAAGAAGCACAGCTCGGCGGCGGCTTCCTTGGAGAAATTCCGTAGGCAGGATAGAGAGCCGGCCCAAGATGGCGCTTCCTCGCCTTCCGCAACCCCTCCGGCGGCAAACGACACGGACAAGGTGCTTGAAGCTATATCTGCCTGCCAATCTTCCCTTACAACCAAGATTGAGGAGATCAAAGTCGACATCTCTCTCATGCGGCAGGACATGTCCAAGATCAGGGATCGTGTAAAGGAGGCCGAGGACAGGCTTGGTCGGGTGGAAGACGAGCTACATCCGCTCCAGCAATCCCACGAGGAGGTGAGGCGCCAACTCCATCTTCTAGCTCAAAAGCAAGATGATCTAGAAAACAGGGCGCGCAGGTCGAACGTTCGGTTTATCGGCCTGCCGGAGGGAGCAGAGGGCCACGATCCGTCTACTTTTCTAGAGACTCTTTTGACCAACACCTACGGTCGGGAAGCATTTTCTAATACCTTCGTTGTGGAACGAGCGCATCGCATGCCAGCGAGGCGCCCGCCGGAAGGCGCACCACCACGTACGTTTATCGCCAAACTGCTCAACTTTCGGGACAGAGATGCAATTCTGCGCCTTAGCAGGGAGAAGGGCAACATTCCGTTTCAAGCAGGCCATGTTATGGCGTTTCCAGACTTCTCTGCAGAAGTGCAAAAACAGCGCGCCCGCTTCATGGAAGTTAAGAAGAGGCTGAGAATCCAACATTTGAAATATGCTATGATGTACCCAGCGCGGCTGCGAGTTCTGGGCGAAGACCGAGCTCATTTCTTTGATGACCCGGCGCAGGCGATGGACTGGTTGGAAAGGAGGGAGGCTGATAGGAACCGCCGGGTGCAGTGACTGGCCCGGTCCCCCTAATTTGGGATGTTGTCCTAGAGTTTCACCTCCCCGATATACTTACCTATCACCGGTGAAGAGGTACTTATCTTGGAATGGCCTACCTATTACCGAACATCATACTGATGATGACTGCTACCACTGTGGGCCTTCCCCAAGGCGGCCCGTGCCTGTTTTGTTCCCATTAGACTGTTGCGAGGGCAGTAGATGACCTGCACCTATTCTGGAGTGCCCTGCCGGACTGCTTACGGCTTTTGCTTCTCCTCATTCTACCTGAAATGGACTTGAAACTTTTTACAGCGTGGCCCCGAGTTTTCCTCGGGCTGCCCTTTACCGTGGGTATTCCGTGCTGGGACGTGTGCCCCCCTCTTTCTTCCCTTCTTTTTCCTCTCCTCTTCTCTTTTCCTCCTCTTCTTTTGCTCTGTTTCTGATCGCCTTACCTCAGTTCTTCGGTCTTCTCTGTTATTGTCCCCAATATTGATTTGCCTATTCCACATGTGTCGCTGATGGGATCACCCCTTTGTTTTTGTTGGCACCGGGGGCGGAGGCTGTGACCCTTGTTTTACGGCTTAGCCCGATGGGCTACTCTATGCGCCTTATGCAGCGAGTAGTCGCCCCCTGTGTAGTTAAACGCCCGACCTATCCCCGTGTGGCTGTGTGCAGTCCGAGCAGTGGAGGGAGGTTCTGCTGGCTGCATTCGCTACGGGGGATGAGGGCGAAGGTTTGGATGTTTGGGGACGTGTGCTCCAGTTCAGTTGGAAGGACTGAGAGCTGGGTGGGGGGTGGGGGGGTGGTTTGGGGGTTTGAGTTCATGTTATTTTCTTGGTTGTTGTTTTTTGGGGTTATGGTACAAAGGGAAATACTTCAATGTCTGATGATGAGATGGTGGGTGGGAAAATCGAGAGTTATGCTGGGCTCTGCACTGGGGGTCAGTCCGCCTAGCGAGTTGTATCATTTAAACGCCACTAGTAAATGGCCCCAGTTAAATTTTTGACGTGGAATGTCCGTGGGATTAGAGATAAGCTAAAGCGTACGGCTGTCTTTGCATGCCTCAAATCCTACAGAGCAGACATTATAGTGCTGGTGGAAACGCATGTAACGGGCCAGCTACAGCTGGCGCTTCGGAGGCCGTGGGTTGGCTGGACTTACCACGCTACCCACACTCCATATTCCAGAGGAGTTTCCTTATTAATAGCCAAGACAGTGCCCTTTCACCTCCTTGATTTGCGGACTGATCCCCAGGGCAGGTTTATATTTCTTAATTGCACTATTCAGGGCAGGAGGTTTCTGATCCTGGCAGTATACATACCGCCCCCATACTCGGCTGCTGTCGTGTCTGAGGGCATGTCATATATGGCCCGATACCCTGATACCCCGGCCATCTGGCTAGGGGACTTCAACCTTGCCCTTGACCCAAGCATGGATAGACTTCGGGGTGGCTCTGCCCCTGCGATCCATATGGGGTCTAGGCTGAGTCGCACCCTTCGGGAATTTGCATTGACAGATGTGTGGCGCTATAGAAACCCCACATCCCGGGTATACTCCTGTTTTTCGGCTACGCACTCTACTATGTCCCGCATAGACTATATTTTGACGTCAAATGTCCTACTCCCTCAGCTGGAGGATGCAGGGTTTCATGCGCGGTCCCTCTCAGATCACGCCCCCTGTTGGGCTACCCTGTCTCTGATGCAACAACTGGGGCCTAGGGGCTGGCGCCTGAATCCCTTCTGGCTGAAAGCGCTGGAGGAGAGAGACGACCTGTCTGGGGAATGGAGTAATTTTTTTGCAGCTAATAGGGGGACGGCTACGGGTGGACATGTTTGGGAGGCTTTTAAACTGCATGCACGGTCCTTGTTGATCAGGCGGATAAATAGATTAAAATGTTCCTCTAAACTGATCCTCCGTCAGGCGGAGGAGCAGTTGGAGGTTATCACCCGGGAGTTTACGTCACATCCCACTGAGGCGAATGCCTCGGCCCTCAGGCTTCAGACCCGTGTTCTTGACCAACTACACTTTGAGCAGGCTAAACGCAAGCATTTTTTTACACGGCAGCGGATTTTTGAACAAGGCGAGAGAGCGGGTAGGCTTTTGGCTTACCTCGCCCATCAGGATGCGAGGCCACCTGTAGTGGTGTCGCTGATGGATGGGAGCGGCGCTCTTGTGTCTGAACCGGGAGCGGTGACCGAGATGTTCCGGTCTTACTTTGCTGACCTCTACGCCTCTCGTGTGGGGGTCACGGCTCAGGAGACCCAAACTTTTCTACGAGATGTTCCTTTCCCTCAATTATCGGTAGCTCAGATAGCTGATCTGGAGGCTCCGATCTCACTAGACGAGGTAGTGGTGGCGTTATCTTCCCTGGCAGCGGCCAAGGCTCCGGGACACGACGGTCTACCGCTGGATTTTTACGCGACATACTCCGACGTTCTGGCCCCTGAGCTGCTGAATTTATATAATTACTTATTTGAGTCCGCTTCCCTTCCGGAAACGCTGCGCCAAGCGACGATCATAGTCATTCCAAAACCGGGCAAAGACCCACATTGCCTAGATTCATTTCGTCCGATTTCCCTGTTACAGGTGGACATAAAGATCTTAGCCAAGATCCTGGCATCCCGATTGTGCTCCCACGTTTTGTCCCTTATCCACCCGGATCAAACCGGTTTCATGCCTGGCAAAAATACGGCCATGAATATTCGTAGACTCCACATGAATTTACAAGCCACGCACGACAATGGTGGTACCAGGGCCGTGGTGGCGTTGGACGCGGCCAAGGCGTTTGATTCGGTGGAGTGGGGATATCTGTGGGAGTGCCTTCGGCGCTTTGGATTTGGGCCTAAGTTTCTGCAATGGGTCCAGATATTATATTTTTCCCCGGAGGCGCGCGTGGCGGTGAATGGTTGCCTGTCCGAGCCCTTTCCTCTGGGGCGCGGGACCAGACAGGGGTGTCCCTTGTCGCCGCTCCTGTACGCCCTAGCAGTAGAACCACTGGCTATCTCCCTTAGGTCCAGCGTCCAAGTTGGGGGTCTTAGAGCAGGGCCCCTAACGGAAACGGTAAGCATGTACGCGGACGACATGCTTCTGTACCTTGCGGATGAGGGACCCTCCCTGAGAGCGGCCCTGGGTATTATTGAAGAGTTCGGTAGGCACTCGGGCCTCACTATAAATTGGGCAAAATCATTGATTCTTCCCATTGACCTCTCTCCGCCGGAGAGGGACACTTCGTCCCTTCCGCTGCGTAGAGTGGCCACTATTCAGTATCTGGGGGTTCAGATCACCAGGGATCCCTCCGATTATATAACCCTTAATATAGAACCACTGATCTTATATTTAAAATCCAAAACTCAATCTTGGGCTAGGCTCCCTCTAGGTGTCATGGGACGGATAAATTTAATCAAGATGATCCTCCTCCCCAAATTCCTCTACAAACTCTGGCAGGCCCCTACCCTTATCCCCCTTAAATATTTTAAAACTATAGACACAATTCTAAATTCTTTTATCTGGGGCTCTGGTAGACATAAATTAGCCTGGAATACTCTTAACCACTTGCCGACCGCCTCACGCCGATGTACGTCGGCAGAATGGCACGGGCAGGCATAAGCACGTACATGTACGTGATTTGCCTCCCGCGGGTCGGGGGCCCGATCGGGCCCCCGCCCGGTGCCTGCGGCGGTCGGTTTTCGTTCGGGAGCGATCCCGGACGAGGGGACGGCCATTCATTCATGGCCACCCCCTCGCGATCGCTCCCGACGAATGGAAATCCCCGGTGACATCACTTCCTCTCCTGTAATGTAAACACAGGAGAGGAAGTGATGTATTCTCTCCTCCGTGTCGGTATTTTTCGTTCCGACACGGAGGAGAGCGGATCAGTGAGTTGCACCAACACATCCCACACACAGTAGAACATGCCAGGCACACTCACACCCCCCCTTTACCCCCCGATCACCCCCCCAATTACCCCTGCCCCCCCAGTCACAGTGACACCAATGTCATTTTTTTTTTTTTTTTTTTTTTTTTTTGCATTGGTGTCATTTGTGACTGTAATAACTGTTAGGGCAGTTAGGGTTAGCCCCCTTTAGTTCTAATGTACCCCCCTAACCCCCCCAATAAAGGTTTAACCCCGTGATCACCCCCCGTCGCCAGTGTCACTAAGGCTGGGTTCACATTGCAGCGGTTTATGAGAACGAATGTGATTCGCACCGCACTGCAGTGCAAATCACATCCGATCTCTGTGCGATTCGAGTTCAGCCATTCGCCGCACCCGCCGCACCCGCCACACCCGCCGCACCCGCCGCAAATTCGCACGGGACCCTTTTTTTGGCCCGCAGCAGAATCGGATCGCATGGGTGTTCACACCATGCGATCCGAGTTTGCAGATCGCACTGCGATATGCGAACTGATCTGGGGGTGTCAGTAACATTTCACTGACACTCCCAGCAGTTCGCATAGGGCAGTGTGAACTGCCGCCGGGAGGCATGCGATGCGGGAACCCGCCGCGGATTCGCGGCGTTTCCGCATCGCTCCAGTGTGAACCCAGCCTAATAAGCGATCATTTTTCTGATCGCCGTATTAGTGTCACAGGTGACGCTAGTTAGGCAGGTAGGTATTTAGGTTCGCCGCAGCTTTTTATAGCGCTAGGGACCCCCATATACTACCGCATAAAGCCCCCTGATTGCCCCCTAGTTAACCCTTTCACCAGTGATCACCATATAACTGTTACAGGTGACGCTGGTTGGTTAGTTATTTTTTTATAGTTTCAGGGCACCCGCCATTTATTACCTAATAAAGGTTTAACCCCCTGATCACCCGGCAGGTGTCATTTGTGACTAATAACTGTTAGGGCAGTTAGGGTTAGCCCCCTTTAGTTCTAAGGTACCCCCCTAACCCCCCCAATAAAGGTTTAACCCCGTGATCACCCCCCGTCGCCAGTGTCACTAAGGCTGGGTTCACATTGCAGCGGTTTATGAGAACGGATGTGATTCGCACCGCACTGCAGTGCAAATCACATCCGATCTCTGTGCGATTCGAGTTCAGCTATACAGATAGTATGGCTGAATTCGTGTCGCACCCGCCGCACCCGCCGCAAACTCGCACGGGACCCTTTTTTTGGTCCGCAGCAGAATCGGATCGCATGGGTGTTCACACCATGCGATCCAAGTTTGCAGATCGCACTGCGATATGCGAACTGATCTGGGGGTGTCATTAACATTTCACTGACACTCCCAGCAGTTCGCATAGGGCAGTGTGAACTGCCGCCGGGAGGCATGCGATGCGGGAACCCGCCGCGCATTCGTGGCGTTCCCGCATCGCTCCAGTGTGAACCCAGCCTAATAAGCGATCGTTTTTCTGATCGCTGTATTAGTGTCACAGGTGACGCTAGTTAGGCAGGTAGGTATTTAGGTTCGCCGCAGCTTTTTATAGCGCCAGGGACCCCCATATACTACCGCATAAAGCCCCCTGATTGCCCCCTAGTTAACCCTTTCACCAGTGATCACCATATAACTGTTACAGGTGACGCTGGTTGGTTAGTTATTTTTTTATAGTTTCAGGGCACCCGCCATTTATTACCTAGTCTCACTAGTGTACCCCTAAATGTAGGGGTGTCTACTTTCTAAAATGGGGTCATTTGGGGGGGGGGGTTTGTGCCATCTTGGCATTTTATGGCCTTCAAAACTGTAACGCCCTTAGAAAGCCTGAAGGCGGTGCTTGGTTTTTGGGGCCCCGTACGCGGCTAGGCTCCCAAAAAGTCCCACATATGTGGTATCCCCGTACTCAGGAGAAGCAGCAGAATTTATTTTGGGGTGTCATTTCACATATGCCCATGGCATGCGTGAGCAATATATCATTTAGTGACAACTTTGTGAAAAAAAAAAAAAGTTTGTAATTTTCCCGCAACTTGTGGCAAAATATAAAATATTCCATGGACTCAACATGCCTCTCAGCAAATAGCTTGGGGTGTCTACTTTCTAAAATGGGGTCATTTGTGGGGGTTTTGTGCCATCTTGGCATTTTATGGCCTTCAAAACTGTAATAGGTAGTGAGAAGTGAACTCAAAAAATTACGCCCTTAGAAAGCCTGAAGGCGGTGCTTGGTTTTCGGGGCCCCGTACGCGGCTAGGCTCCCAAAAAGTCCCACATATGTGGTATCCCCGTACTCAGGAGAAGCAGCAGAATTTATTTTGGGGTGTCATTTCACATATGCCCATGGCATGCATGAGCAATATATCATTTAGTGACAACTTTGTGAAAAAAAAAAAAAAAAAAAAAAAGTTTGTAATTTTCCCGCAACTTGTGGCAAAATATAAAATATTCCATGGACTCAACATGCCTCTCAGCAAATAGCTTGGGGTGTCTACTTTCTAAAATGGGGTCATTTGTGGGGGTTTTGTGCCATCTTGGCATTTTATGGCCTTCAAAACTGTAATAGGTAGTGAGGCGTGAAATCAAAAATTTACGCCCTTAGAAAGCCTGAAGGCGGTGCTTGGTTTTCGGGGCCCTGTACGCGGCTAGGCTCCCAAAAAGTCCCACATATGTGGTATCCCCGTACTCAGGAGAAGCAGCAGAATTTATTTTGGGGTGTCATTTCACATACGCCCATAGCATGTGTGAGCAATATATCATTTAGTGACAACTTTGTGTAAAAAAAAAAAAAAAATTTTTTTTTTGTCATTATTCAATCGCTTGAGGCAAAAAAATAAAATATTCAATGGGCTCAACATGCCTCTTATCAATTTCCTTAGGGGGTCTACTTTCCAAAATGGGGTCATTTGGGGGGGTTTTGTACTGCCCTGTCATTTTAGCACCTCAAGAAATGAGATAGGCAGTCGTAAACTAAAAGCTGCGTAAATTCCAGAAAACGTACCTTAGTTTGTAGATGTGACAACTTTTGCGCAAACCAATAAATATACAATTATTGACTTTTTTTTTACCAAAGACATGTGGCTGAATACATTTTGGCCTAAATGTATGACTAAAATTGAGTTTATTGGATTTTTCTAATAACAAAAAGTAGAAAATATCATTTTTTTTCAAAATTTGCGGTCTTTTTACGTTTATATCGCAAAAAATAAAAATCGCAGAGGCAATCAAATACCATCAAAAGAAAGCTCTATTTGTGGGAAGAAAAGGACGCAAATTTTGTTTGGGTACAACATTGCATGACCGCGCAATTACCAGTTAAAGCAGCGCAGTGCCAAAGTGTAAAAAGACCTCTGGTCATTTACCAGCAAAATGGTCCGGTCTGAAAGTGGTTAAAAACCCTACGGATATGGGAGGAGCTGCGCTCCCCGACTTTCGTGCCTACTACGTAGCTGCTCAGCTCTCCCACTTTTTTCACCTCCACAAGATGGACGCTTCCAGATACCAGTCGCTACTCTGTGGGGGGTCTTCTGGTAGCGCCCATTCCCCCCTGCAGGTTTTGTTTAGGGGGAGAGAGTCTAATGAGAGGAGGAGGAAATCTGCTCCATTACTGCTACAGCACAGGCGGATCTGGGGTATCGCACAAAAGATGCTGGGAGCGGACTGGATACACTCACATACACCCCTATGGTACAACTCCCAATTGAAGGAGCTCAGGGGGCTGCCGGGAGCGGACCTCTGGGCCTCCCGGGGAGTGATGTACCTATACCAGGTCGTCTCCCCACGAGGGGTGCGTGGTTTCCAGGCGCTGCAAAGAGAGTTTGAGCTCCCCGCCTATATGCTATTTCGTTATGCACAATTATCCCATGCCCTTCGGGCTCAATTCGGGGAGGGATTCCCGGATCCACAGGAATTATCGGTAGTGGGTGTTATAGTGGGAGAGGAGCCCACAAAATTAATTTCGACCCTATACAACTCCCTTAGAAGAAGATCGGTAGCTGCAATTACGGAGAATACGAGATACCGATGGGAGGAGGATGTGGGCCCGATCTCGGGGGAGGAGTGGGAGGAGATCATGACTACAGTTAAGAGAGTGTCCCCTAGGGTGCCAGATAGGTTAACTCAATTATATATCCTCCATAAGTCATATCTTACGCCGGCCCGGATCTGTAGATACAGGCCCTCCCTGGGGCCGGGGTGTCCGCGATGTGGGAGCCTCCCGTGCTCCTTTTACCATCTACTGTGGTCCTGCCCCGATATTCAGGCCTTCTGGTTACAGGTGGTACGGTTTCTGCACGATCAAATGGGCTCCCCCCTTCTGATGGATCCTAAGGCTTGTTTGTTAGGCCTGGAGCTGGGCGCCCCGGAGGCACCCTCCGATGCGACCTTTACCCAAGAAACATTGTTCAGTGCGAGGAAACTGATTGCCAGGTTGTGGATGCGGCCTGAGACTCCGACATTCGGGGCATGGGTGGCTGAGGTTAACTCTAATTTACCGCTGAAAAAAGTTATCTACACACACAGGGGGTGCCCTGGCAAATTTAATAAGATTTGGGATCGCTGGCTTAATGACCCGGATACTTGTGGGAGCTGAGTCCATGTCAGGGTTGGGTTTGATTAGATCTTATGTGCTATCATGTTTCACCTTCTGCTATTTAGTTCAATGAACTTTGCAACTCCAATATTGATGTCTGTATATCTGACTTTGTTTATATAGCTATGCTCTGGATATCTTGTTGTGCTAATACGGCATTTAGATGTTTTTTGCTGTTGACCGCTGAATGTACCATTGATTGATTGTTTATTCTTTCCTTTTTCTTTCCCTGTAACCTGTACCATTGCCCAATAAACTTGTTTCTTCAAAAAAAAAAATACTTCCTCCCCATGTGTCTGGCGTCTGACGCTGTTTAGCCACACCCACGCACAAAAATTAGCCCCCCCTTCCTCTTTCAACAGGGAAGTGTGTGAGCGCCGGCATCATGGCAGGCGGGGTAAATCCTCCGCCTGACGAGCAGCCTCGACCTGCCCAAAAAACATTTTTTATTTTTTTTTTATTTAAAAGCATCAAAAACCAACAATCTGGGGGCCCAGGAAGTGATCAGAACCACCCTTCATACCTGAGGGTCTGAGCTGGCTTGAAGGAGTGGAGAGTGGAGCTTCTGCTGTTTCCAGAGACAGAATGGTGAGTGCTCAATACAGCCTCCAGTGGTGAGACATGACATGACAACACAATACATGGAAGAAGAGATTCCTGAGAAAATCTCCCCTACCTTTCCTCGCAGCAGGGTTTATCAGAGATAAAAAACCCAATCTTCGCCCTTCACGGTAGGCTCCAAGACCTTGAAAGGAAACCTTCAGGAACAGGTGTACACTCAGGTAATCCCGCAATCCTGGACCTGCAGGAAGACCCTGCCAGTAAACTTTTATTGCCTTTACTACCAAAAAGTAGTGGATCCCAGGGCCACTCTTAAAAGCAATCGCAAGCAAAACCTTGTGTCTTCGGATGACGAGGCCCGGGTACCATTCATTTAGTCCATTACGGAGAAATCAGAACGGATCCGGTCAGAATGTCTGGCTCTCATCAAAGGATTACTGCCCGTGGAGCTCAGTACACACATCCTTACACGTGCCCAACACCTTAGACACTGGCGAAAAAAACGTAGGACTCCCAGTAATGGGAGGGGTTATATGGGGGAAGTTCACGCCTTAAGGCGCGTGCCAGCGTCCAGCACCTGATACGCCAATATAACCCACATAGTTATTACTATGGCTCTGTGTCCCCTGATGTAAGAAAAGAAAAGAGGATTTTAACAGGAATTCCAACTTTTTATCTGTTGGATCCTTTAGCATTTGTGCATTGTCCAATTAACTTTTATTCACACTGGAAATCGCAGCATCTACTGCTGGAATTTTACATTTTTTGGTTAATTTTTCCTCCATAGGATAGAGAACTGGGAATCTCTTTGGAGGGAGAAAATGCTTATCCAGATGATCCCATTCGGTATAAATAAGCTTCTCTAATAATGTGTGGACTGGAAACTCATGTACTGGTTGTGAAGGTTTCAAGGAGCCCAAAGAAGAAACCAGACTTTCAGCTGACTCTGTTAGGGGTAGCATGAAAGTGGAGCGTAAGGATTTGTACCTCAGATTGTGAAGCTGAAACTTCAACAGTTTTTTCCTCCGCAGAGTAGTAAGGTCGATTGTTTTTCCCCTATCGTTTGCGGGTAATACCTCATCCTGTCCCCACTGTTCCCCTGGGTTTGGAGTGGGAGAGAGGGATCTCACACGTTTCTTATCCCCTTTAATGGAGGATGCGAATAAAGCTGCTAATCTTCTTTCTAAGCCCTGCAGGGCAGAGGAAAATGCATCTTCAGTCACATATACAGGGTCTGAAGTGTGAGAAGCAGTTGCACCACCAATTGCTTCCATTGACTCACCCTGGCTTGCCATGTCAGGTATCTTCGGAGAGGATGACAAAGTGGAGCATTGTTTGACTGGGGCCCTTTTAATAGGGGCTCCACTTCTTTGGACCATGTATAGCACCCCTCAGGACAGCTTTAGGTAATGTAGCAAGACCAAAAAGAATCCTGGTTCCTAGGGTCCAGCCCTCAAAGAGGAGCGTTACAGGCAAAACCTCGTTCTTCTATGCAAGGCCCAGGTACCATTTTGGAGCCGCAGTGGCGGGATGGATCCGGTTGTGGAGGCTTTTTAAATCCAGCATGGATCCCTCCTGGAGCTCCGCAGAGCACATCTTCACTCGTGCCAACACCTTTAGACACTGGCGAAAAAACAGAGGTACTCCTGGAAGGAGGAGGGGTTATATAGGGGAGTTAACTTCCTGTATTGGGTGTGCCAGTATCAACACCTGAAGGTAGCTATAACCCACTAAGTAAATACTTAAAAGGACTGGAAAGTGAATTTTTTTTTTTTTTAAATAACAAACATGTTATACTTACCTCCACTGTGCAGCTCGTTTTGCACAGAGTGGCCTCGAACCTGCTCTTCTAGGGTCCCTCGGCGGCTGTCTCTGTTTCCTCCCGCAGGTGCTTCTCACGTTCATGCGAGCTCCCTCACATGGTGAGAAGCATCTGCGGGCGCGCTCCCGTGATACAGCCGGCGGCTATAGCCGTTTGCTGTATCACACAGCCCCGCCCCCGGCGCTCCGCGTCAGTGGATGGGATTGACAGCAGCGCGAGCCAATGGCTGCACTGCTTTCCATCAATCCACTCCAGCCAATCAGCGGCCAGGCTGAACGGTAGAAAGGACGTCGGGGGACGAGCGCAGGACTTTTGAGGGGTGAGGTAAGTAAAACGGGGAGGCTGGGGGCGCAGGCACTGTCAGATGTTTTTTCACCTTAATGCATAGAATGCATTAAGGTGAAAAAACATTTACCTTTACAACCCATTTAAAGTGGTTGTAAACCCTTACAACCAACTTTGACCTACAGGTAAGCCTAGATTAAGACTTACCTGTAGGTCCAAGAAATATCTCCTAAACCTATACGGTTTAGGAGATATTTGTCCGTGCGCATGCGCGGAAGTGACGTAATCGCGGCTTCGCCGAATGACAGCGGCGGAGCTGCGAGACCCCACCGAGAAGATGGATGCGCCGGACTACAGGGGACAGCGGTGACTTCGCTGGCTCCTGTGTCAGGCAAGTGACACATAATGGACTACTATGCGATGCATAGTAGTCCATTATGCTTTGCCTTTGCAGGGAATAAAAGAGGAAGTAAACTCATCAGGGTTTACTTCCTCTTTAAGGCTCTTTGTCCTATGATGTATGAAAAAGAAATTGTGGGGGTTGCAATTTTTTATGGCACACAGTATTTGCACGTTTTTCCAAATGCAATTTTTTTTGGGGGGGGGGGGGAATCCACTTTCATGAATCTTAAAGCACTAAAACACAACAGAATATCTAATTGTTTAGTAAAATATAAATGATAACGTTACGCATAGTAAATATATACCTAACATGTCAGGCTTTAATATTGAGGATGCTCATGGACTGTTGAGGAACAACAGTACATTAAATTATATGTAGATGCCATTTTAAAAGCCGTTACAAGTTTAGAGTTACACAGGAGATTTGGTGCTAACATTATTGCTCTCCCTATAAGCCCTTGTACACACGGTCGGAGATTCCGACGTAATGTGTCTGATCGGACCGTTTTGTCGGATATCCCGACTGTGTGTGGTCTACAGCGGACTGTTTCCGTCGGAGTATCCGATGGAACAAGTTTTTCAACTTGTTGCTAAAATTTTCCGACAAAATTCTCCGATCGGACATACTCCGATCATGTGTAGAGAAATCCGATCGGACAAAGTGCCACGCATGCTCAGATCAAATTCCTACACCAAAGCTATTGGCTACTAGCGTGAACGTAGTCCCGTCGTAACTAAATAACGTAATCACGTTGGATTTTCCAACAACTTTGTCCAACCGTGTGCCCTTGTCATTTAAGATTCAAATTATGATAGAAAGGATTACATGACAGAAATGCTGAAATCTCTGCCATTGTTATTACAGGCATGGATTCACCCATTGCTCACCGAACACGAGCAGCTCTTCGACAGCAGCGAGAGAATGCCAGGCCCCACAGAAGTCGATCTCCAAGGGACCGCATCGTTGCGGAGGACCAGCTTGCACCAGCCAGACCACCGGCCAGGGAGTATCAGGAGGTGCCCACCTGTTCCATCTGTTTGAGTGAAATGGATGTCGGAGAGGACAATACAACTTTAACCTGCTCCCACCTATTTCACTCGGCCTGCATCGGAACATGGAGGGAGCAAAGCAATAGATGCCCCCTTTGCAGAGCTGTAATTGTTTTTTTTCCTCCACAGGATAGAAACAGAAGAGTGCCTCGGAGGATCGAGTTCTGGGAGCTAGCCACCCTAACTCTGGAAGACTTCATCAACCTTCGGCTTGTATATGAAATTGATGAATTTGGTTTTGACCGTCTTGTCCTCTATGTGTAAAACTTTTTTTGTTTCACATTTACAGGAAAGTGAAAACCAGTGTTAAAAAAAACAAAAAAAAACAAAAAAATACAAAAAATGTTTTAAATGCATAAAAAAAGTATATTGTTGTTATTTGTATAAAAAAATATTGAGCCAGGCCCGGCGGGGCACTAGGCAAATGGAGCCAGGCCTGGCAGAGCTCTAGGTGAATGGATCCAGGCCAGGCGGGGCACTAGGCGAATGGAGCCAGGCCCGGCGGGGGAATAGTCGAATGGAGCCAGGCCCGGCGGGGCTCTAGGCGAATGGAGACAGGCCTGGAGGGGCTCTAGGCGAATGGAGACAGGCCCGGAGGGGCTCTAGGCGAATGGAGACAGGCCCGGCGGGGCACTAGGTGAATGGAGACAGGCCTGGCGGGGCACTAGGCGAATAGAGCCAGGCCCGGCGGGGCACTAGGGGAATAGAGCCAGGCCCGGCGGGGTACTAAGTGGATGGAGCCAGGCCTGGCGGGGCACTAGGCAAATGGAGCCAGGCCTGGCGGGGCACTAGGCAAATGGAGCCAGGCACGTAGATGCACTAGGCACATAGAGCAAAGCCCGTTGGGGGCACAGAGAATGGCCCAGCATGGGCACACACCTGGAGGCACTAGGCGAATAGAACCATGACCACAGAGGCACTAGGCGAATGGAGCCAGGCCTGAAGTAGAACTATGTAGATGGATCAAGGCCCGTAGAGGCACTGGGATGATGGAGCAAGACCCGTAGAGGCACTAGGCGGCTGCAGCCAGGCCCATAGCGGCACTAGGCGGATGGAGCCAGGCCCGTAGCGGCACAAGGCGGATGGAGCCAGGCCCGTAGAGGCACTAGGCGGATGGAGCCAGGCCCGTAGAGGCACTAGGCGGATGTAGCCAGGCCCGTAGAGGCAATAGGCGGATGTAGCCAGGCCTGTAGAGGCACTAAGCGGATGGAGCCAGGCTCGTAGCAGCACTAGGCGGATGGAGCCAGGCCCGTAGAGGCATTAGGCAGATGGAGCAAGGCCCGGCTGGGCACTAGGCTGATGGAGCCAGGCCCGTAGAGGCACTAGGCGGATGGAGCCAGACCCATAGAGGCACTAGGCGGATGGAGCCAGACCCATAGAGGCACTAGGCGGATGGAGCCAGAACCGTAGAGGCACTAGGCGGATGGAGCCAGGCCCGTAGAGGCACTAGGCGGATGGAGCCAGACCCATAGAGACACTAGGCGGATGGAGCCAGGCCCGTAGAGTCACTAGGCGGATGAAGCCAGGCCCGTAGAGGCACTAGGCGGATGGAGCCAGGCCCGTAGAGACACTAGGCGGATGGAGCCAGGCCCGTAGAGACACTAGGCGGATGGAGCAAGGCCCGGCTGGGCACTAGGCTGATGGAGCCAGGTCTGTAGAGACACTAGGCGGATGGAGCAAGGCATGGCTGGGCACTAGGCTGATGGAGCCAGACCCGTAGAGGCACTTGGCGGATAGAGGCAGGCCCGTAGAGGCACTAGGCAGATGGAGCCAGGCCTGTAGATGCACGAGGCAGATGGAGCCAGGCCCATAGAGGCACTAGGTGAATGGAGCAAGGCCCAGTGGAGCACTAGGTGGATAAAGACCAGGCCCAGATGAGCACTAGGTGGATGGAGCCAGGCCTGGCTGGGCACTAGGCGAATGGAGCCAGGCCAGTAGAGGTTCGAGGCAGATGGACCCAGGCCCGTAGAGGCACTAGACAGATGAAGAAACGCCCAGTGGGGCACTAAGCAGATGAAGCAAGGCATGGCTGGGCACTCGGCGGATGGAGCGTGGCCCATAGAGACACTAGGCAGATGGAGCATGGCCCATAGAAGCACTAGGCGGTAAAGCATGGCCAGCAGAGGCATAGGCGGATGGAGCCAGGCCCGTAGAGGCACTAGGCGGATTGAGCAAGGCCCAGTGGGGCACTAGGTGGATGGAGCCAGGCCCAGTGGGGCACTAGGCGGATGAAGCCAGACCAGGCTGGGCGCAAGGCGAATGGAGCCAAACCGATAGAGGTACAAGGCAGATGGACAAAGGCCCATAGAGGCACTAGGCAAATGGAGGCAGGCCCAGCTGGGAACTAGGCGGATGGACCCAGTCCAATAGAGGCATTGGGGGGATGGAGCCAGCCCAAAGAGGCGCTATGCAGATGGAGCCAGGCCCGTAGAGGCACTAGGCTGATGGAACCAGGCTTGTAGAGGCACTAGGCTGATGGAGCCAGGCTAGTGGGGCACTAGGCGGATTGAGCCAGGCCCCGTGGGGCACTAGACGAATGGAGGCTGGTCCAGCTGGGCACTAGGTGGATGGAGCCAGACCCAGAGAGGCACGAGGCATATGGAGCCAAGCTCGTTGTGACACCAAGCGGATGAAGCAAGGCCCGTAGAGGCACTAGATGAATGGAGCCATGCCCATAGAGGCACAAGGCATAGGGACCCTGGCCCATAGAGGCACTAAGCGGATGGAGAAAGGCCCGGTGGGGAACTAGGCAGATGGAACCAGGACAGTAGAGGTACAAGGCGGATGGAGCCAGGCCCGTAGAGGCACTAGGCAAATGGAGGCAGGCCCAGCTGGGAACTAGGCGGATGGACCCAGTCCAATAGAGGCATTGGGGGGATGGAGCCAGCCCAAAGAGGCGCTATGCAGATGGAGCCAGGCCCGTAGAGGCACTAGGCTGATGGAACCAGGCTTGTAGAGGCACTAGGCTGATGGAGCCAGGCTAGTGGGGCACTAGGCGGATTGAGCCAGGCCCCGTGGGGCACTAGACGAATGGAGGCTGGTCCAGCTGGGCACTAGGTGGATGGAGCCAGACCCAGAGAGGCACGAGGCATATGGAGCCAAGCTCGTTGTGACACCAAGCGGATGAAGCAAGGCCCGTAGAGGCACTAGATGAATGGAGCCAGGCCCATAGAGGCACAAGGCATAGGGACCCTGGCCCATAGAGGCACTAAGCGGATGGAGAAAGGCCCGGTGGGGAACTAGGCAGATGGAACCAGGACAGTAGAGGTACAAGGCGGATGGAGCCAGGCCCGTAGAGGCATTAGGCGGATGGAGCAAGGCCCATGGAGGCATTGGGCGGATGGAGCAAGGCCCATAGAGGCACTAGGCGGAAGGAGCCAGGCCCGTAGAGGCCCCCAAGCGGATGGAGCCAGGCCCGTAGAGGCACTAGGCGGATGGAGCCAGGCCCGTAGAGGCACTAGGCGGATGGAGCCAGGTCCGTAGAGGCACTAGGCGGATGGAGCAAGGCCCGGCTGGGCACTAGGCTGATGGAGTCAGGTCTGTAGAGACACTAGGCGGATGGAGTAAGGCCCGGCTGGGCACTAGGCTAATTGAGCCAGGCCCGTAGAGGCACTGGGCAGATGGAGACAGGCCCGTAGAGGCACTAGGCGGATGGAGCCAGGCCTGTAGAGGCACTAGGCGGATGGAGCCAGGCCCGTAGAGGCACTAGGCGGATGGAGCCAGGCCCGGCGGGGCACTAGGCGAATGGAGATAGGCCCGGCGGGGCTCTAGGCGAATGGAGACAGGCCCGGCGGGGTACTAAGTGGATGGAGCCATGCCTGGCGGGGCACTAGGCGGATGGAGCCAGGCACGTAGATGCACATAGAGCAAAGCCCGTTGGGGGCACAGAGAATGGCCAGTATGGGCACACACCTGGAGGCACTAGGCGAATGGAACCATGACCACAGAGGCACTAGGCACATGGAGCCCGGCCTGAAGTAGAACTATGTAGATGGATCAAGGCCCGTAGAGGCACTGGGATGATGGAGCAAGACCCATAGAGGCACTAGGCAGCTGGAGCCAGGCCCGTAGAGGCACTAGGTGGATGGAGCCAGGCCCGTAGCGGCACTAGGCGGATGGAGCCAGGCCCGTAGCGGCACTAGGCGGATGGAGCCAGGCCCGTAGAGGCACTAGGCGGATAGAGCCAGGCCCGTAGAGGCACTAGACAGATAGAGCCAGGCCCGTAGAGGCACTAGGCAGATGGAGCCATGCCTGTAGAGGCACGAGGCAGATGGAGCCAGGCCTGTAGAGGCACTAAACGAATGGAGCCAGGCCCATAGAGGCACTAGGCGAATGGAGCAAGGCCCAGTGGAGCACTAGGTGGATGAAGCCAGGCCCAGATGAGCACTAGGTGGATGGAGCCAGGCCTGGCTGGGCACAAGGCGAATGGAGCCAGGCCAGTAGAGGCTTGAGGCAGATGGACCCAGGCCCGTAAAGGCACTAGACAGATGAAGAAACGCCCAGTGGGGCACTAAGCAGATGAAGCAAGGCATGGCTGGGCACTCGGCGGATGGAGCATGGCCCATAGAGACACTAGGCAGATGGAGCATGGCCCATAGAAGCACTAGGCGGTAAAGCATGGCCAGCAGAGACATAGGCGGATGGAGCCAGGCCCGTAGAGGCACTAGGCGGATGGAGCAAGGCCCAGTGGGGCACTAGGTGGATGGAGCCAGGCCCGGCGGGGCACTAGGCGAATGAAGCCAGACCAGGCTGGGCGCAAGGCGAATGAAGCCAAACCGATAGAGGCACAAGGCAGATGGACAGAGGCACTAGGCAAATGGAGGCAGGCCCAGCTGGGAACTAGGTGGATGGACCCAGTCCCATAGAGGCATTAGGGGGATGGAGCCAGCCCGAAGAGGCGCTGTGCGGATGGAGCCAGCCCCTGTAGCGGCACTAGGCTGATGGAACCAGGCTTGTAGAGGCACTAGGCTGATGGAGGCAGGCCCGTAGAGGCACTAGGCTGATGGAACCAGGCTTGTAGAGGCACTAGGCTGATGGAGGCAGGCCCGTAGAGGCACTAGGCTGATGGAGCCAGGCCCGTAGAGGCACTAGGCTGATGGAGCCAGGCCAGTGGGGCACTAGGCAGATTGAGCCAGGCCCCGTGGGGCACTAGACGAATGGAGGCTGGTCCAGCTGGGCACTAGGTGGATGGAGCCAGACCCAGAGAGGCTCAAGGCAGATGGACCCAGGCCAGTAGAGGCATTAGACAGATGAAGAAACGCCCAGTGGGGCACTAAGCAGATGAAGCAAGGCATGGCTGGGCGCTCGGCGGATGGAGCGTGGCCCATAGAGACACTAGGCAGATGGAGCAAGGCCCGGCTGGGCACTAGGCTGATGGAGCCAGGCCCGTAGAGGCACTAGGTGGATGGAGCCAGGCCCGTAGAGGCACTAGGCGGATGGAGCCAGGCCCGTAGAGGCACTAGGCGGATGGAGCCAGACCCGTAGAGGCACTAGGCGGATGGAGCCAGGCCCGTAGAGGCACTAGGCGGATGGAGCCAGGCCCGTAGAGGCACTAGGCGGATGGAGCCAGGCCCGTAGAGGCACTAGGCGAATGGAGCCAGGCCCGTAGAGGCACTAGGCGAATGGAGACAGGCCCGGCAGGGCTCTAGGCGAATGGAGACAGGCCCGGCGGGGCACTAGGCGAATAGAGCCAGGCCCGGCGGGGCACTAGGGGAACAGAGCCAGGCCTGGCGGGGCACTAGGCGGATGGAGCCAGGCACGTAGATGCACTAGGCACATAGAGCAAAGCCCGTTGGGGGCACAGAGAATGGCCCAGTATGGGCACACACCTGGAGGCACTAGGCAAATGGAACCATGACCACAGAGGCACAAGGCGAATGGAGCCAGGCCTGAAGTAGAACTATGTAGATGGATCAAGGCCCGTAGAGGCACTGGGATGATGGAGCAAGACCTGTAGAGGCACTAGGCGGCTGGAGCCAGGCCCGTAGAGGCACTAGGCGGATGGAGCCAGGCCCGTAGCGGCACAAGGCGGATGGAGCCAGGCCCGTAGCGGCACTAGGCGGATGGAGCCAGGCCCGTAGAGGCACTAGGCGGATGGAGTCAGGCCCGTAGAGGCACTAGGCGGATGGAGTCAGGCCCGTAGAGGCACTAGGCGGATGGAGCCAGGCCCGTAGAGGCACTAGGCGGATGGAGCCAGGCCCGTAAAGGCACTAGGCGGATGGAGCCAGGCCCGTAGAGGTACTAGGCGGATGGAGCCAGGCCCGTAGAGGCACTAGGCGGATGGAGCAAGGCCCGGCTGGGCACTAAGCTGATGGAGCCAGGTCCGTAGAGGCACTAGGCGGATGGAGCAAGGCCCGGCTGGGCACTAGGCTGATGGAGCCAGGCCCGTAGAGGCACTAGGCGGATAGAGCCAGGCCCGTAGAGGCACTAGGCAGATGGAGCCAGGCCTGTAGAGGCACGAGGCAGATGGATCCAGGCCTGTAGAGGCACGAGGCAGATGGATCCAGGCCTGTCGAGGCACTAAACGGATGGAGCCAGGATCATAGAGGCACTAGGCAAATGGAGCAAGGCCCAGTGGAGCACTAGGTGGATGAAGCCAGGCCCAGATGAGCACTAGGTGGATGGAGCCAGGCCTGGCTGGGCACTAGGCGAATGGAGCCAGGCCAGTAGAGGCTCGAGGCAGATGGACCCAGGCCCGTAGAGGCACTAGACAGATGAAGAAACGCCCAGTGGGGCACTAAGCAGATGAAGCAAGGCATGGCTGGGCACTCGGCGGATGGAGCGTGGCCCATAGAGACACTAGGCAGATGGAGCATGGCCCATAGAAGCACTAGGCGGTAAAGCATGGCCAGCAGAGGCATAGGCGGATGGAGCCAGGCCCGTAGAGGCACTAGGCGGTTGGAGCCAGGCCCAGTGGGGCACTAGGTGGATGGAGCCAGGCCTGGCGAGGGCACTAGGCAGATGAAGCCCGACCAGGCTGGGCGCAAGGCGAATGGAGCCAAACCGATAGAGGCACAAGGCAGATGGACACTAGGCTGGGCACTAGGCAGGTGGAGCCAGTCCCGTAGAGGCACTAAGCGGATGGAGAAAGGCCTGATGGGGAACTAGGCAGATGGAACCAGGACAGTAGAGGTACAAGGCGGATGGAGCCAGGCCCGTAGAGGCATTAGGCGGATGGAGCAAGGCCCATGGAGGCATTGGGCGGATGGAGCAAGGCCCATAGAGGCATTAGGCGGAGGGAGCCAGGCCCGTAGAGGAATTAGGCGGGTGGAGCAATGCCTGTAGAGGCATTAGGTGGATGGAGCCAGGCTCGTAGAGGCATTAGGGAATGGAGCCAGCCCGAAGAGGCACTAGGCTGATGGAGCCAGGCCCGTAGGGGCACTAGGCGGATGGAGCCAGGCCCAGTGGGGCACTAGGCGAACGGAGGCAGGTCCAGCTGGGCACTAGGCAGATGGTGCCAGTCCCATAGATGAAGACAGGCATGTAGAGGCACTAGGCAGATGGAGGCAGGTCTGGGTGGGCATTAGGCGGATGGAGCCAGTCCCGTAGAGGCACTAGCAGATGGAGCATGGACCACAGAGGCACTAGGCGGATGGAGCGCAGCCCGTAGAGGCACTAGGCGGATGGAGTGTGGCCCCGTAGAGGCACTAGGCAAATGGAGCGTGGCCTGTAGAGGCACTAGGCGGATGGAGCGTGGCCCAGAGGGGCACTAGGCGAATTCAGCGTGGCCTGGAGGGGCACAGAGGAGTAGATTTGTTTAGAGTGGAGATGATTTTAGTATAGTGAATACATTATATAGCTAAAAAAGGGCAGGGTAGAGAGGATTATATTATAGAGTACACCAGGGGTATTCAATTAAAATTCACGGAGGTCCAATCGATAAAATGTTCTTCCAGCCGAGGTCCAAACTAATCACCTGTTTGTTCAATGACTAAGATTATTCACATCACAGCCCCCTCTTTTGAAATCACAATCTTGTTATTACACCACAGTTTTCCCTTGACAGTGGTGTCCTATGTGCCCATCACATCAACCCCCTAATAGTAGTGTCCCCTGTCCCCCTGTCACATAAACCCCCCAATAGAGCCTTATGCTCCCACCTTCACATCCACCACAGCAATGTCCTCTACTCCTATTCACATTACAGCCCCCCTAAGCTCTGTCCCCCATTGACATTGTAGACCCCCTCAGCTCTGCCCCTATCAAACACTGCAGCCCCCCCCCCCTTAGCTCTTCAGCCCTCCATTGACCTTGTAACCCCCCTCTGCTCTGCTTCTCCCATTTACACTGCAGCCCCCTCAGCTCTGCTCTTATTCCACCCAGTCACATTGCAGCTCCCCTCAGCTCTGCCCCCCTTCAAAATGCAGTCCCTCTAAGCTCTTCTCCCCTATTTCCCATTACAGGCCCCCTCAGCCCTGCTCCTCGCATTCACAGAGAAGCCCTCCACAGCTCTGCCCCCCATTCACAATACAGATGACCCCACAGGTCTGTCCCCCATTCACAGTTCAGCCCCCCTTCAGCTCTATACTCCCAAACTCTGTCTAGCATTGCCCTTTGAGGCTGCCATGCCATGATGACAGTGGCGATAAACAACTGGCTCCTAAAGGGTGGAACAACGGCAGTCCGGATGTGACAGCAACTTGGTCTGCATTCAACCCGCCATTTAGTGATGCCTGGTGTATATTCTTAAAAAAACAACAACTGTATATTTTCTTACATCTATAAAAAAATGTGTGTGGATTTGGGTAGAGGAGCCAATTAGGGCAGAGAGGAGCCAATATTAATAGTGTACATTATAAAACAAAACAAAAAAAACACAAAAAAATTAATTTGCTTATATCTATCAAAATGTATATTTATTAGGCTTAAGGCAGGGTGGAGGGGATCAGGGCAGGGTATATTTGGCCTGGGTTATAGGGCAGTGTAGAGGGTATTAAGGCAGGGTTAATTTGGGCTGGGTTAATTTGGGCTGGGTTATAGGGTAGGGCGGAGGGGGATTAAGGCAGGGTTATAGGGTAGGGTGAAGGGGATTAAGGCAGGGTGGAATTGGGCAGGTTTATAGGACAGGGTGAATTTGGGCTGGGTTATAGGGCAGGGTGGAGGGAATTAAGGCATGGTGGATTTGGGCTTGGTTATAGGGCAGGGTAGAGGGATTAAAGTAGTTGTAAAGGTTCCTTTTTTTTAAAATAACAAACATGTCATACTTATCTCCACTGTGCAGTTTGTTTTTGCACAGAGTGGCCCCAATCCTCGTCTTTTGGGGTCTCTCGGCGGCTGTCTCAGTTCCTCCCTGCAACCGCTAAACCCCCTCTAAGGGGGTTAGTTTGCGGGCGCTCTTCCATGATACAGTGATACAGTCAGTGGCTATAGCTGCCGACTGCATCACACGGCACTGCCCCCGGCGTGCTGCATCTATGATTTGATTGACATCAGTGGAAGCCAATGGCTGCGCTGCTATCAATCATCCAATGAAAGAGCGAGAAGCTTGGTCGAGAAGCCAGCACGTTCACAACGCAGGACTTTCGAGGGCTCAGGTAGGTAAATTGGGGGCTGCTAATTGCCGGATTTTTTTTTACCTTAATGCATAGAATGCATTAAGGTGAAAAAATTATGTACCTTTACAACCCCTTTAAGGCAGGGTGGATTAGGGCAGGGTGGAGGGGATTAAGGCAGGGTGAATTTGGGCTGGGTTATGGGGATTAAGGCAGGGTGGATTTGGGCTGAGTTATAGGGCAGGGTGGAATAGGGCAGGGTGGATTACGGCAGGGTGGAGGGGATTAAGGCAGGGTGAATTTGGGCTGGGTTATGGGGCAGGGTGGAGGGGATTAAGGCAGGGTGGATTTGGGCTGAGTTATAGGGCAGGGTGGAATAGGGCAGGGTGGATTAGGGCAGGGTGGAGGGGACTAAGGCAGGGTGGATTAGGGCAAGGTTATAGGGCAGGGTGGATTTGGGCTGGGTTATAGGGCAGGCTAGAGGGGATTAAGACAGGGTGGATTTGGGCTAGGTTATAGGTCAGGGTGGAGCGGACTACGGCGGGGTGGAGCAGACTACGGCAGGGTGAAGCAGACTACGGCTGGGTTATAGGGCAGGGTGGAGTGGATTAGGGCTGGGTTATAGGGCAGGGTGGAGTGAATTACGGCAGGGTGGAGAGGATTAGGGCAGGGTGGTGCAGATTAGGGTAGAGTAACTTAGTGTAATGTAGTGTAGTGTAGATTAGTATAGTGTAGTGTAGGGCCTGGCCAGAGAGGGATTACTTTGATGCAGTTGGCCAGCTTAAATATGCATTGCAATGCATGTGAACTAAAAATCCCTATTTTTATGTAACGTTTGCTGGAAGGGTATAAAGCTGTGTGCAGAAGGTTCACATTTAGAGAGAACTTACTTTTAACTCCGTGGTAGTGTATTTTTACTGAAAATTGATAAACAGTTGTAAATAGATACTTCACATATCACGCTTTAAAACTGTACACACTCATGGAATGGCGCCAAACTTTGGTACTTAAAAATCTCCATAGGTGACAAATTTTTACAGATTACATGTTTAGAGTTAAGCCTCGTACACATGATCGGATTTTCCGCAAAGCGTTGGACTTTTGTCCAAAGGACGTTGGCCAGGAACTTGTCTTGCATACAAATGGCACACAATTGTTTGTCGGCCAACAAACATGAAAGTAGTGACTACCCTGTTTCCCCCAAAATAAGATCTAGCGTGATTGTCAGTGATGGCTGCAATATAAGCCCTACCCCCCAAATAAGCCCTAATTAAAGTCCTTGTAGGGCTTATTTTCAGGGAAACAGGGTAGGGCTTATTTGGGGGGTAGGGCTTATATTGCAGCCATCACCGACAGTCACGCTAGGTCTTATTTTCGGGGAAACAGGGTATGTTGGTTTTCAGCTCTTTAGCGCCACCCTTTGGGCACCTTCTGCTAATGTTGTGTTTGGTGAGCATCGATTCCGAGCATGCGTGTTTGTACTTTAGACTTTTGTCTGACGGACTTGTGTACACAGGATAGGAAAAACTGACAACAGACCGTTTTTAAATTTATAAGCCTGCCATCCAACATTTGTCCATGGAAAAATCCGACAACAATTGTCCGATGGAGCGTACAAACGGTCAGATTTTAGGCCAACAGTCTGTTAACATACAATTCTCATCGGAAAATCCGATCGCGTGCACGAGACTTTACAGAGGAGGTCTTTGGCTAGAATTATTGCTGTCGCTCTAACATTTGCGGTGATACCTCACATGTGTGGTTTGAACTTCATTTACATATGTGGACGCGACCTACGTATGCGTTTCCTTCTGCATGTGAGCATGTGAATGGGGGGGGGGGGGCCGCTTTTTTTTATTGTTTATTTTATTTTTACACTTTCTCTTACAAACAAAAAAATTTTTTTTTATAAGTTTTATACCTATTAAGAGATTTAAACATCTAGGAATAGTGTGTGACAAGTCCTCTTTATGGATAGATCTCCTCCAGGCTGGAAAGCCTGATGTCAAAAAAATAAACAAACAAACAATCTCAGGCTTTCCAGCTGAGTCTCTGGCATTGGCCCGGATGTGAAATCATAACGTCGCACCCCGGGGCCCTGAGAGTCATAGAGACTGCTGAGGACCACTTGTCCCTCGGTTTTCTCTATGGCTACCTTCTGGCACTGGTGGATTTGTTCCCTGGCTCGCCATTCGGGTGAGCTGGAAGAAGCACCCGAGGGCGGCGCTGCCTGTAAGAACGATCAACAGCCGCAATGACTGTTCTTATGGTACAGGGAATCGCCGGCTGCAAAAAATATCCGAATGCCTGTAAATGCAGGCATCATTCAGATATCCCCAATGAAAGCCCAGGACATCATATGACATACTACGGTATGGAAATGGTTAAAAAAAAGCCTACCAGAAAGCAATAGGTGGATCGTGGACTGAATTGCTATATGGAAAAAAAAAAAAAACTTTAAAAAGGACCCTGATATTGTTACATTTTTTATGAGATATACCCATCACCACTCACAAGTCTGGGATGTTCTTCAAAAATGTAGGTACTACCTTGATAAACTAGTAAAAAGTCACTTTCAACAGAGAAAGAAATTTAGAACACAGACAGCCACGGACATTTAAATACAGACTTTGTTTTGAATGTCTTTTATTAAAGAGTGCACTAGGTGCATACTCCCAAATGGAAATACTTTTGTAGCTAAGAATTATGTAGATTGTACCACAATTGGAATAGTCTACCTTATGGAATGCATCTGTGGTGCCTTCTATATAGGCAAGGCAAAACGTCCATTTCAAAAAAGGTTCCTTCGGCGGCGAGATTGACACGTCGCTGGCCCCGTCACCTGTTATGGACTTAAATGGGAAGCCCTACGCTGAAAAATAAGGGGGCCCCCGAAACCCGGCCCCCCACCCTATGTGAATGAGTATGGGGTACAATGTACCCCTACCCATTCACCTGTAAAAATAAATGTAAATAAAACACAGCACACAAGGGTTAAAAATAATTTATTGCACATCTTCTTCCGTCTTGGGGGGTCTTCTTGCCGGACTCCTCCACTATCTTCTGCTAGCTCTTTTACTAGCGAAGGAGCCCGGCTTTCTTCATCGTCGCCGCCACCGCCCTCTTTGGTTCTTCTTGCCGGGCACGCGGCCTGGTACGGCTCTGGGGGGGGGGGGGCGCTCGCTCGTCCCCACCCCCTTTCCTGACCGGCTGGGTAGCGTGCTCGGATAAGGGTCTGATATGGACCTGGGGGGGACCTAGGGGGGGCCCCACGGCGTAGGGCTTCCCCTTTAAGTCCATAACAGGTAACAGGGCCAGCGACGTGTCAATCTCGCCGCTGAAGGCGGGTCACAAGGTTTTATTGCATGTTAACCCTTTCATGACTAAGCCTATTTTTGGCATTTGGTGTTTACAAGTTAAAATCCATATTTTTTGCTAGAAAATTACTTAAAAAAAAAACAAACAGTAAAATTAGCCCAATTTTTTTGCATAATGTGAAAGATAATGTTACGCCAAGTAAATAGATACCAAACATGTCACACTTTATAATTGCACGCACTCGTGGATTGACGACAAAGTACGGTACCTAAAAATCTCAATAGGCGACGCTTTAATTTTTTTTTACAGTTACCAGGTTAGCGTTACAGAGGAGGTCTAGTGCTAGAATTATTGCTCTCGCTCTGACGATCGCCGCGATACCTCACATGTGTGATTTGAACACCGTTTACATATGCGGACTTCCGTATGCGTTTTCTTTGCTTTGCAAACTCGCGGGGATGGCGGGCGCTTTAAAAATTTATATTTTTTTTAATTTATTTTATTTATATTAAAATGACTAAATTGTTTAAAAAAAAAAAAAGATCACTTTTATTGCTGTCACAAGGAATGTAAACATCCCTTGTGACAGTAATAGGTGGTGACAGGTACTCTTTATGGAGGGATGGGGGGTCTAGAAGACCCCCCATTCCTCCTTTACACCGAAAATGGCGATTCTGAATACCGTATATTTTTTAAAACCGGCGCCATTGGCAGCCGAGTAAACGGGAAGTGACGTCATGACGTCGCTTTACGTGTTTACTATTATGATACTGGAACAAAGCCGATTACGGCTTCGTTCCAGTTCCTCCACAGCAGCCGGAGGTGACAGATCTTGAAGCCGCTTCAGTTGTTATGGCTGGATAGCCAATCGTCCACTGGAAAAAACGATACCGGGAGGATGCCTGCAGGTGCGGGCATCATCCCGGTATAACCCCCGGAAGCCGAGTGCGCAGATCTGCGTACGCTCGGCGGGAAGGGGTTAAGCTAGCACTTCAATTAAATTACATCTTTAACAGAGCAGTGCAACAATTACTAGATTATGATGTTATGCAGCGTACCCGCGACTGGTTTTCCTGTCGGAATAAACTCCGTAGATTTTTCCGATGGAGTTCCGCTGAAACTGTCCTGTGTACACACAATCACACCAAAGTCCGATCGTTAAGAACGCGGTGACGTACAGCACGTACGACAGGACTATAAAAAGGAAGTTCAAGACCCAGTGCGCCACCCTTTGGGCTCCTTCTGCTGATCTCGTGTTAGTAGAAGTTTGGTTAGAGAGGATTCACATTCTTCAGACTCCAGCTTTTTCTGATCGTTTTACTGCTGTTCAGTTTGTGCTTTTTGTTTGCCTGTGTGTTTGTATCTGGTTTTCAGTTTGTGTAGTCAGTTCGTATCTGTTTTTCATTGCATTCTGATTTTCAGCTTTCAGCTGATTTTCAGCTCACTCTTCAGAGGCCTTACTGTTCTTCAGTGCGTTCTGTAAAGTTTGTTCTGACCAGCCGTCCGTTTTGAAACCATGGTGCGGGTACGTGCTCCTTGTAGAGTTCGTGCTGTGTGGGGGCTTGGTGTTGGGGTTCATACTTTGACCCGAGCTCAGTCCATGGACAGGGCGAGGAGGAGATCATGGACCAAGAATTGGTTACTCCAGCGTGACCAATTCTCGCACATGCCTTTGCTTCGTGAGATCCAGGAAAATAATCCTGATGATTTCAGGAATTATCTCAGGATGACGGACCCCATTTTTCACCATCTGTTGGCTTTGCTGACCCCTTATCAGCAGGCAGGATACCTGCATGAGGCAAGCCATCACTCCGGAGCAGAGGCTAGTTGCCACTTTGCGGTACTTGGCGACTGGGAGAAGTCTGCAGGACCTCAAGTTCTCAACAGGCATCCCCCCCAGGATCATTATTCCAGAGACCTGTTCTGCCATCATTCAGGTCCTGTAGAAGGACTATATTAAGGTAAGTTTTCTCCTTTAACATCAAATTATATGTATTTAATGTTTGCTAATGTATTGTATTTATTTCATCAATCCCTAATTACTATGATTGGAATATACACTATGAGTTCCTATGTGGACGTGGGGAAGAATGGCCGGATGGAGGAGTCTTTGCCCAGACTGAGTTTTACCAGCGTCTCCAGCCTGGTGGCCTAGCATTGCCACCTGATGCGGATAACGTGGAAGGACTCCCCTTCGTCTTTATTGCAGATGAAGTCTTCACCTGATGAGGCCATTCCCCCAAAGGACCCTCACCCTGGAGAGGAGGGTTTTTAACTACTGGCTGGCCAGAGCAAGAAGAGTTGTTGAGAATACCTTCGGGATAATGGCCAGCCGGTTCCGCCTGTTTCTGACAGCAATCCATATGGCGGACTACAAAATCAACAATATCATCCTATGCTGCTGCATACTGCACAATTATTTAAGAAAAAAATCACTGAATTATATAGCCTCAGTTGGGCCTGAGGCCGGACTTATTACAGACAATTCACTGATGGGCCTGGATACTGGCCGTACTGGCTTGGCACCCCAAAGCGCCCCTGAAGTTCGGGAGAAATATGTTAATTATTTTACGGGTAGGGGGGCCATTGCAATGCCAGACAATGTCTAATTTTTATTAATAAAAAAATGATCAGATAAAATCTACAAATTTCTTTATTGCTTTTTTTTTTTGGCTATCTCCTAGGTTCTCCCAGTGCACTTGTAGTGGATTTTCCTTTAGTAAATAAGCCCCATTGTCACTGTAAAAACAAAATTACTTACCAAACTGGTATTGAGCATTGAAAGCCACACATTGTTGTTTTTCAAAACAATAGTTTGACTATTTTTTTTTTTTTTTTTACAAACAGGCATGTTTTATAACATACACAACTCTGGAACTTACAAAGTTCAACGTATAAAAACTGAAGGCAATATCAGACATTATAGTGTAAAAAATGTCTTGATATTGCCTTCATCAAATGGGGTTATGTCACCCCTGTAAAAGCCAAATTTTGAAGATGCACACAAATTGGGAGTCCAAATGGGTAATGTCAACATGTGCTATCTCCCATCATGGGGGATCAATGGATGTGTTTTGGGGGTGCAACCCCTTCCTCTCACCTACTAGAGTTATGAGGAAGGGGTTGCACCAACAAAACGCGTACATTGAGATCCCCTGATGGCAGATAGCACATGTTGACACACTGTGTGCATCTTCAAAATTTGGCTTTTAAAATGTATAATCAAAAACTTTTTGGGAGAGTCGGAAAAAAAAAGAAAAACTGGATGTGATTAGAGAAAAATTTAGATTCTCCCCAACACATCTATCATGTTCTTCATTTGCTGTTCCATAATATTCAGCCTATTTCAAATATTGCCAGTTTCCCCATTCCACTGCATGATTTACTGGATGAGCTTTTGGGCGCTGGCCCTAGTGAAAGGTTCCACTTCCTCTTCAACCAGCACATCACCTAAAAATTGGTTAAAAAAACATGTATTTAGAAATATGCAGGCATACATAGATTACCTGAAGCTGGGTGTCAGACACTCACCTGTTGGGGTGCCCATCTCACCCACTTCCTCCACCTTTCCTTCCTTCAGATCCTTGGGGGGGCTTGGGATGATTTGCCAATCTTGTTGGCGATGTGGAGGGTCCCTGGTGTCCTCCAAGTCTTTTCTCCCCCATGAGAATGAAGCAAAAGGTATACTTAGCACACAAATATTTGAATCCAGAAATAGGAATATGAAACATTGCTTGGAAGTGATGTACAATTGTCTGGGCAGAGATCCAAGTTGAAGACATGATTAATTCCCTTTTAACTAAGCTGGAATACTTACCTTTTTTTGGCCAAGTTTCACAGATGGAGACACCCCAAGTATCCACTGGAGCACCTGTGCGGGTTACCCTAAAAAACGCGCTCTGGTTTCACACACTAGTGCTCCTGAGTCCAGATGTGTAAACAGCTGCTGTGTGTCCTCTCCTTACATTCCACTGAATCAAGTTTGCAATTCATTCTAGTTTCAAAGACATCTAGACAACAATGTCCTAAACTTCTTTTAATAACACAAATTAGCATGAACAAAATGTAATTAAAACCCTGTGTCAGCTAAAAACATTGTATTTATTTGCAAACAAATGATGTTTCCTATGAACGATGTTTCCTACGAACGATTACTGTGCCCACGAACATGAAAGTAGCCATTTAAACTGTACAACAGTAAAGAAAAGCACATGGAGCAGCATGCAAGTTAATAATCATAATAGAAACACACGACAAATACTTACTTTTTTGAAGCACTTTCTTTATTCTTCTATACTGATCTGGCTCCCTTAGTTTAAGGTCGGACCAGCATTTCCTTAATTGGTCTTTGGAGCGTTGTACCCCAGAATTCTGCTCCAGAGTCTTCACAGCTGTTGTCATGATTTTGTCCTTGCGCAAATTCGGCTGGGTGTACAGCCCATGTTTCCCATCATAATCCTTCCTTCGCAAGATGTCCACCATCTCTACCATTTCTTCAAAGGCCATGTTGGAGGCCTTAAATCTCCTTCTCCTGGATCGGGACGTTTGGGGCTTCAGGCTTTCCTCTTCGCTAGTGGAATAATTTCCAACCACCTGTGTCTCCGCCATGTTGCTCCTACTGCACACTGAAGAGAGAAGGGGCGGGGAATATTAGTGAAAAAGAACGTCAGGGGCGGCCAACGCGGGTGGAGTTTCACGCATGAGCAGTGTATACAAAACTAACAAGCATGTGACGTATGTATGACCTGTGTGTGTAGGATGAACGAATGGAAGTGGCGAGCGTGCTAAACGAAGGTAAAATTTCAACTTGGCCCATCACAGTGGTCTATACTACTTCAAGATTGAGGCCTATATTGGGATAAGATAATGTGAGTTTAGGCTGACATTAGTGTTTTTGTCTTGTGTATTGTCTTACAGCAAAGATGAATCAGTTTAAGGACCCAGAATTCATGGGCAGTTTCATAGACACAGGGAGATGAGGAATTTGTGGGAGGTGAAACACAGCTTATATTATAATAAACAAGCTAGGAGGTCATCGCTGGAGAAACTTCTGGAATTTGTGAAGACCCGGGTCCCCGAAGCAAACATGACGTTTTTAGAAAATAAAATTGGGATCTTGAGGAACATGTACAAGAAGGAGCATAATAAAATCCAGAAATCACTCCGATCAGGAGCATCAGCAGAGAATGTTTATGTCCCCAGGCTGTGGTACTTCAACAAACTGTGGTTTCTGGATGACCAAACTGAAGCCAGGGAATCTCTTTCTTTTTTCAAATATAAATTTTATTGGTATTTCTATTTTCACAATAAAATACAGAAAATCCTAGAACAACTGTGGTCAACATAGACCCTATCACAAACACGTGGGATTCATAGTGAGAGTTACATTCCATCCGCAATATAAAACATCCAGAATATCGCAACAGACAGGTACAGTACTAGAGTGCTCCTAGAATTAGACCATAAACATTTCTGTTTCAGTGCGCTAGTATCTGGAATATCATCCTAAGCAGTCCATCTCTCCTCAAGTGGAGAGCCTTTCATTAGTCAGAATGACCGCATCTCCCATTACCCCACGTTCACCCAATAACCGAGTATAAAACCAACAGTTGAGGAAAACCAAAAGGTAGAAAGATAAAGAGAACAGAGAGAAAAAAAAAAAATAAGAGTAAAGAGAAAAAAGGGATAGAGAGTGATGGGGGGAAGGAAAAAAAAAAGGGGGGGGAGTATGTTCAGCACGGGGGTGACGGATATAGTGCCACCGTCAGTTCGCTGTGGGCCGAGATCGGGGAGCTTATTAAGAGTTCAACAGTTATTGCCCTTCATCGGAGTATATATATAAATTCCACATCCTCCAGGTCTCGAAGTGTTTCTCCTGTTTGTTTTGTGCCGTTAGCACCAAATCTTGATTTGATTTCCTCCACCTTACGCAACCACATCCCAACGGATGGAGACGTGGTTTCCAGGTAGCTGGAATGCAAGACTTTGCGGCATTAAGTAAGTGTCTCACAATGGATTTCTTGTAAGATCTCGCTGGGATTGTGGAAGCGTGAAGCAGAAAGAAAGCTGGATCCCTATGAATTATGTGATCAGTGAACTTTTGCGTGATCCTCTCTATGGATGTCCAGAAGTGTAATAAAAGTGGGCATGACCATAAGACATGGATAAGCGTTCCTTTATCTCCTAGACACCTCCAGCATCTATCTGACGTGGTAGGAAAAACTTTGTGTAGGAACTGAGGCGTATAGTACAATCTGGTTAGAATCTTATAGTTTGTTTCTTGGATTCTCGTGCAGATGGACGATTTTAGAGAGAATTGAAGAATATTTTGTATCTGAAAGTCAGTAAAGGTCTGTTTTAGGTCCTGTCCCCAAGTACGCAGAAACACCAGATCGGGTTGTGTTGCCAGAGTGTTGAGTAGGGAGTATGTTTTCGAGAGTACTTGGGTTAGCACTCCCTCATCGTTACAGTACTTTTCAAGAGTTGTCAGGTCACGGGTAAACTGTATGGGATCTGGTACGGAGTGCAACAAGTGGTGCGGCCGTATAGCTTTCCAAAAGGACATTGCCAGTATCGCTCATCAGGGTTTGGATCGATGTCCATCGGTCTACATCTACAAAATGTAAAGCACAGTCTCTACCCACCGCCAGAAGCTCCCCATAGTCCGAGCGGCTCAGTCCAGGAGGAAACACAGAGTTACCGAGAATTGGAAGCAGTGGAGACGTCCTTGATGTCAAGGAGGCAGTGTTCACCACCCACAGACCCACGCCTAGCTTAATGCCAATGGTGGGGTATTTCCTCATATCCAGAGGGATTCGGTCAAGACACCACATTGCCCCCTTCAATGGGACATGTACCTGATCGCGCTCTATTTGTGTCCACAGCTTGAATTGTACATGTCTGTTCCAGTCGATGATTCTCCCTAAGTGGACGCCTGATAATAGTTCTCTATGAGGGAATCTCTTTCGACCCTTCCCTGCAGCCTTCCCTCAACCCCAGCAGAGGCTGATGAGGAACAACCTGGGCCTTCCATCCTGGAAGAAGTGGATGCGCCCAGCTGAAGCCAGGTATATTATTTTTTGACATATTTATTGTCCTAATATTAATGATGTTAACTAGATGTTATAATTGATTACAAATAAATTATTTTATCCCAAAAAATTATGTATACATATCATTAGACAGTAGTGGTCAAAAATGTTTGGAACCAGCTTGAAAAATGCTGGGGTCAGAATGATAGTCTTTTCTATTTATTAACATTCAATTTGCAAGTCATGAGCTGCAAATTGTGTGTGATTGATGAAGCAAAAACTACAACTATGTCGCTTTTTTATACACGGGATGAGCTCAGCCAAGAGGAAGGTCTGGAAAGCGCCAGCCAGGAGGAGGCCTTGCCAAGCGTCAGCCAGGAGGAGGCTGGGGCCAGTGGCAGCCAAGAGGAGGCCGTGCCCAGTGGCAGCCAGGAGAAGGCTGTGCCCAGTGGCAGCCAGAAGGTGGCTGGGCCCAGTAGGAGCCTCACACAATCCCAGGTGCCTCCCCTCTGTCTTACCACCAAAAGGCCCAGGAAGGGGACAATGATGGAGGAGGCAGCACTGGGCCTCATAAGGGAAGTTAGCCATTTCCTCAGGAGCCCCCCAAGGCTTATGGCTGCTATCTAGCCACCAGGTTGCTGGAATTGGAGAAGGGCCAACACCTCCTCTGTGAGGGATTTTTTTCTGAAGCCCTTCAGAAGGGGTTGAGGGACCAGCTGACTGAGAACAGCCACATTTGTGAACTCCCCCATCCTCCTCCTGCCACAAGTCCACCACCAGCCTCCAAGGAAGAAAAGAAATTGATGATCTGGGTTCAGTGTGGTCTGACAGAAGATGCAGGCTGTTGTAGTACCACAAACTGGGGACAGATATGTCATTTGCTGCTGGTCCTGATCTCTGAGATTCCTGGACCAGATTGTGCTCCCTATTATATGGACTCCTCAAGCTTACATTTCTCTTTTCCACAGACTTGTTGTGTGCCATGGGGGCCAAAAGGCTTCGAAAATTACAAAAGTTTGTCCAGCGTTGACTTCCTCTTTATTTCGTTACCCAGAATAGATGGATATTTTATTTTCACAAACTACTTTCCTACTTGCTTGTAGGACTTTTCCCATCCTGCAAGTGCTCTGCTCCAGTGTGAAAGCACTCGGGCTTTCACACTGAGGCTGCAGAAGAGGCAGTTTACAGGCGTTTTTTCAGTCGCTATTTTTAACGCAAAAACGCCTGTAAAATGCCTCAGTGTGAAAGTAGCTTTAAGGTGGATGGCCATGTCTTGGTAGGTTTGTAGTTGTGCCACATACTCTTTCCATTTTCCGATGATGGATTGAACAATGCTATGTGAGATGTTCAAAGCTTGGGATATTTTTTTATAACCTAACCCTGCTTTAAACTTCTGCCTATCAATGCCAATCAGTGCTTACAATAAGTTCCGCCTATCAGTGCCCATCAGGGCTGCCTATCAGTGTTGCCTAGCAGTGCCATCTATCAGTGACAATCACTGCCCCTCTGTGCTGCCAATCAGTGCCCATAAGTGCCACCTATCAGTGCCCATCAGTGCTGCCCCTCAGTGCTACCAACTAGTGCCACTAAATGCTGCCAGTACTGCCGCCAATCAGTGCCACCTATCAGGGCCCATCAGTGCTGCCTATCAGTACCAATCAGTGCTGCCAATTATTGCCACCCAGAATTTTCTATCAGTGCCCATGAGTGCTGTCTATCAGTGCTGCCAATTAGTTCCCATCAGTGCTGCCAATCAGTGCATTCCAGGTCCACATCAGACCCTTGTCCGAGCACGCTACCCGGCCGGCCAGGAAAGGGGGGGACGAGCGAGCGCCCCCCCTCCTGAGCTGTACCAGGTCGCGTGCCCTTAACATGGGGGGTACCTTGGGGAAGGGGGGGCGCGCGGCCCCCCCACCCCAAAGCACCTTGTCCCCATGTTGATGAGGACAAGGGCCTCTTCCCGACAACCCTGGCCTTTGGTTGTCGGGGTCTTCGGGCGGGGGGCTTATCGGAATTCGGGAGCCCCCTTTAATAAGGGGGCCCCCGGATACCGGCCCCCCACCCTATGTGAATGAGTATGGGGTACAATGTACCCCTACCCATTCACCTGTGAAAAAAGAACAAAAAAAAAACACAACACAGGGTGAAAATAGTTTATTGCACAGCTCCGGGGGTCTTCCATCTTCGGGGGTCTTCTCGCCGGACTCCTCCGCTATCTTCTGCTAGCTCTTTTGCTAGCGGAGGAGCCCGGCTTTCTTCCTCGCCGTCAGCCTCTTCTTCGGACTTCGGGGGTCTTGTCCCCCTCTTCGGTTCTTCTGCCGGGCCACCGCGCCTTCTTATAGCTCTTTTACAGGCGGTGGCCCGGTCTTCTGTCGCCGCCGCCGCCTTCTGGTCTTCTGTTCTTCTCTTCAGATGTTGACACGTCGCATCCTTCGCTCACAATGGCTCCGACGCAATGCGCGGCGACTTATATAGGGACATCACTGGATGATGTCCCCGCCTATTATGATGTCAGAGTCCCAGCATCCTCTGGGACTGTGACACCATAATGGGCGGGGACATCATCCGGCGATGTCCCTATATAAGTCGCCGTGCGTCCGGTCCCCGTCATTGTGAGCGGAGGGAGCGACGAGTCAACATCTGAAGCGAAGAAGAGAAGAAGAGAAGAACAGAAGGCGGCGGCGACGACAGAAGACCGGGCCACCGCCTGTAAAAGAGCTATAAGAAGGCGCGGTGGCCTGGCAGAAGAACCGAAGAGGGGGACAAGACCCCCGAAGTCGGAAGAAGAGGCCGCGGTGAGGAAGTAAGCTGGGCTCCTCCGCTAGTAAAAGAGCTAGAAGATAGCGGAGGAGTCTGGCGAGAAGACCCCCGAAGACGGAAGACCCCCGGAGCTGTGCAATAAACTATTTTATCTTGTGTGTTGTGTTTTTTTTGTACTTTATTTTACAGGTGAATGGGTAGGGGTACATTGTACCCCATACTCATTCACATAGGGTGGGGGGCCGGTATCCGGGGGCCCCCTTATTAAAGGGGGCTCCCAGATTCCGATAAGCCCCCCGCCCGCAGACCCCGACAACCAACAGCCAGGGTTGTCGGGAAGAGGCCCTTGTCCTCATCAACATGGGGACAAGGTGCTTTGGGGTGGGGGGGCCGCGCAGCCCCCCCTTCCCCAAGGCACTCCCCATGTTGAGGGCACGCGGCCTGGTACGGCTAGGGGGGGGTGCTCGCTCGTCCCCCCCTTTCCTGGCCGGCCGGGTAGCGTGCTCGGACAAGGGTCTGATGTGGACCTGAGGGGGACCCCCACGCCGATTTTTTTCGTCGTTGGGGTTCCCCTTTAAGTTCATACCAGGTAGCGGGGCCAGCGACGTCTCCTTCGCGGGCCCGCCTACCTGGAGACCCGCTCGAAATGAGCAGACTTTTCTCCGGGTGGGAAAAGTCCGTTCATTTCGAAAGTACGGCGGACTGGCACACACACGGCCGGATTATCCGCCTAAATGCGAGTCCGGCGGGAAGATTGGAGTGCAAAACTACTTTCTAAGTCCGCCGTACTTTCGGGTCAAAAAAGTCTGACGGAGGCTACACACAGGGGGATTGTCCGGCGGACTTGAGTTTCCCGGACTTTTCCACCCGATTGTTTGATCGTGTGTACGCGGCATAAGACATACTTTTTTTTAAACTTAGCAAGGATGGTGGAAACCCCTCTACAGATAATTGCAATACAAATTAACTTCAAGTGCAACAATGTTTTAGTTTGGAGGTTCACACCATTATAGCACTTTGAAATGTTTTTATTTTTTAGATTGTTACACTTAATTCTATATGTTTTAGTTACTATTAGAATGTGAATTTTTGCACTTGAAGTAAATTTTTCACCACCCTTGATAAGTCCATGTCTTTATGGACCTTGCTTTGTGCACTGGTGCGCAGTTATGCTGGAACAGGAAGGGGCCATCCCCAAACTGTCCCCACAAGGTTGGGAGCATGAAATTTTTTATAATGTCTTGGTATGCTGACGCTTTAAAGCGGGAGTCCGCCGTTTTTTTTTTTTAAAAGCCAGCAGCTACAAATACTGCAGCTGCTGACTTTTAAAATAATGACACTTAGCCGCCCAGCGCGCCCACGATGTCGGCACCCGAAGCCGATCTCTCTATCGTCTCTCGGGTGCTGCCGCCGCCATCTTGGCTATGGGAATCAGGAAGTGGAGCCTTGCGGCTTCATTTCCCGGTTCCCTACTGCGCATGCGCGAGTCGCGCTGCGCAATAAGGATGGTCCCCGCTGTCTCTGGGATCCGTGTGTCTCCCAGCAGACAATGGGGGACCTTCGAAAAGGGGTGTAGATATCTGCGGAAAGGGGCATATATTCTGCAGATATCTATGCCGGAAGTGGGTGCAGATACCTGTACTGTACAGGTATCTGCACCCCCTCCCCCCTGAAAGGTGCCAATTGTGGCGCCGGAGGGGGGGAGGGTTCCAATGAGCGGAAGCTCCACTTTAGGGTGGACCTCTGCTTTAAGAGTTCCCTTCACAGGGCTGTGGCTTGAAGTTCATCAGAGTGGCGGCTTAGATCCAAAGCTCCGGCTCTATCTTCTTATCCTGCAGGCATCTTGAGTTGAAAATTCTCCCACGTGGCACTGAACCCTTCCTAAAGATGGCAGGCATCTGTTCCAGGAATGAAGGTGAATAAATACCGGCCACCTGCACCCCTGTCTGCAGCGGAACATCTGGCTCGGTTCAGGAGGCAACATGGCGCCGATCCCTTAGCCATGCATGAAGCCACGCTGCAGCCCTCTCCTACCCCAGCTATGCCTTTTGCACAAGGGGTGAGTGACTCTCTGCCTACAGCCTTCTGTACCCAGGCTGACCACCTAACACCCCTAGACCCCTCTACATGCTCAGTGGACTGAAATTCGCCAGGCCCCTCTCTAGATGAGCCTACACTGGCAGAAATCATGCTGGATAAAAAAAGACTGTAAGGCCTCCCTGACTATTCAAATGGAAAGCATCCATATTGATTTTTCCCTGCTGAGGCAGGATGTACAAAACCTGCGAGAAAGAACAGGGGGGATGGAAGAACGTATCAGCTCCTTAAGGACACAGTGCACCCCTTAGCTGCGACAGTAAGCATGGCTACAGATGAGCTGGTGACCCTCACGGCCAAGTTGGATGATTTCGAGAACTGTTCTCGAAGGAACAATCTACGTTTTGTGGGGTTCCTGACACGCTCTGAAGGGTCGCACCCTGAACGATTCCTCCAGGATGTTTTGGGGACAGAGGTGTTCTTCCATGCCTTTGAGATTAAATGTGCACACCGCACCCCCCCGGGTGCCCCCCTCCCTCAGGGGCCCCTCCAAGGTCCCTGCTTGCAAAAATCCTCAATCCTCTTTCAGAATAAAGTTGTTATCCTGCGTCTTGACAGAGAAAAAGGGCCACTCACGTTTAACAGCAACAATATCTCCATATACCCTGATTTCTCAGCAGCAGTCCAACACCAGCGCATATCCTTTGCGGTGGTGAAAGATCAACTCAGCACTGAAGGCCTCCCCTACACAATGCTCTTCCCTGCAAAACTGACAATCATCTATGAGTGTAAAGCCCACTTCTGCTCCTGTCCTAAAGAAGCCATGGCCTGGCTTGGAAAACAACCCATACGACGATGCAATTGAGACTACTCGCTGCTGTCTAGGGATGAGCTTGATGTTCGAGTCGAATACCGAACTTATGGGCCGTGCGCGCCAAATTCGTGTGGCGCTCACGGCCCACAATGCACTGCGACGGCATTGCTGGCTCATGATTGGCCAAGCATGCACTGTGACCCCGCATGCTTGGCCAATCACAGTGCCGGCAGCGAGGAGAGCCATGATTGGCCACAGGCAGGATGCCTCTGGCCAATCATAGCTCAGGCTGTGTAGTACACGCCCCACACTATATAAGGCCGCCAGCGCGGCGGCCTTGTGTAGTGTGTTGGCGTCTGTAGGAGTTAGTGGGTGTTCTTTGTGTACCTTCAACACAGTATACACCATTCGTTATCGGCCGATTTAGCGTTCTTGCTCTTCTGTAATTGAGCTTTTAGCAATCTGCAGGAGTTTGTGGGTGTTGTCTGCGTGCCCTGACCGCAGTATACACCATTATATCCACCTATATAGCTAGCTATATTGCTCTTCTGTAATAGAGCTTTCAGTCAGTTGTAGGAGATTGTGCGTGTTGTCTGTGTGCCCTGACCGCAGTATACACCATTATATCCACCTATATAGCTAGCTATATTGCTCTTCTGTAATAGAGCTTTCAGTCAGCTGTAGGAGATTGTGGGTGTTTTCTGTGTGCCCTGACCGCAGTATACACCATTATCCACCTATATAGCTCTTCTCTAATTGAGCCATCAGCCATCTGCAGGAGTTAGTTGGTGTTGTGTGCCTCCAGCACAGCACAGTATACACCAGTATCTACCCTTTAATTCCTGTTCTATAATAAAGGTATCTGCAGGAGTTAGTGGGTGTTGTGTGCCTCCAGCACAATATACACTACCCAATTGCTAGTTTTCCCATCTCCCTTCAGGCCATTACCATGTCTGGAAGGCCAACAAGGAGAGGCAGACAGGCATGAGCCGATAAAAGGGGCAAGAAGGCTCTGTGTCTAGAGATAACAGTGCTGGTCGTGGACGCGGTGCATCGTCATCATCAGCACGTGGCCATGGGACACGCTTGTCCTTATTTTCGGCAGCTGGATGTGTTGAGCCGCATCATGCCAAAGACTTGGTAGAGTGGATGACCAAGCCCTCTTCATCTTCCTCATCCTCTCTCACCCAGACTCAGGGTACTAGCAAAGCAGCTGCCAACGCATCGTCTTCCCTCGTCTCAATGTCATCATCAGTGACTCCTTCCCTAGACCCACCACGTCCTCCTGAGGAGTCCCCTGAACTCTTTGAGCACAGTGTTGGGTACATGCTCCAGGAGGATGCCCAGTGTTTTGTAGGCTCTGATGATGATACTCAGCTAGAGGAAGGCAGTAGCGAGAGCGCAGAGAGAGGGGATGCTCAAGAAGGACCGCAATCTGGCAGTCATGTTCCACAAGCTGCAGCATACTGCCAGGTTTGCTCCAGCGATAAAGAGGGAGGGGATGATGAGGGCACTGACTCCACGTGGGTGCCTGGTAGGAGAGAGGAGGAGGAGGAGGAGGAGGAGGAGGCACATGTCCAACGAGGCAAGGATGCCCTCTGGGGGCCAGCTTAGGGGCAGCACACCGACTGAATCACACCGCAGAGCTCCGCCTGTGCAGAGCGCTGCCTCTACGCTTTATTCTAAAAGTTCTTTGGTGTGGGCCTTTTTTGAGACAAGTGCATCAGATCGCACCGCTGCTATTTGCAACATATGTCTCAAGCGTATCTCGCGTGGCCAAAACATCAGCCGCTTGGGCACCACATGCTTGACTAGACATATGTTGACCTGCCATGCAGCTCATTGGCAAGCGTACCTCAAAGACCCACACCAAAGAACAAAGCGGACCTCTCCTTGCTCCTCATCAGCTGGGCTCTCCAACCCCACTAGACCTTCAGGTTTCCTCTCTGAAACCTGCTCTGAGAGGAATGAAGGTGTAGAATTAGGTGTGTCACAGCCAAGTGCTTCCGGGCACTCTGCTAGCAGTACACCCACGTCCGATTATAGCAGGCAAATTTCCCTGCCCTAGCTGCTGGACCGTCGAAAGAAGTTCACTCCCAGCGATCCACATGCCCAGCAGTTGGATGCTAGCTTGGCTAAATTGCTAGCACTTCAACTGCTGCCTTTTCAGTTGGTAGACTCGGCCCCCTTCCGTGAGTTTGTACTATGTGCGGCTCCTCAGTGGCAGGTCCCCAAACGCCACTTTTTCTCACGGAAGGCGATTCAGGCTCTCTACCGGCATGTGGAAGGCAATGTCCTTGCCTCGCTGGACAGGGCAGTCAGCGGTAAGGTGCATATTACCGCTGACTCATGGTCCAGCAAGCATGGACAGGGACGTTACCTGTCTTTCACGGCCCATTGGGTCACTCTTCTGGGTAGTGTTGGAGGCTGTTCTGCCACCACGCCTCCAAAATACTACTACTGGTTGTGACACACCTCTCTCCTCCACCCCCTCCTTTTCTTCTTCCTCCATGGCCTCTTCCAGTGCTCTGTCCTCAGAACCAGAGGTGCTCCGTAGGCATTCCAGGGGCTATGCAAGTACACAGGCAAATGCCATGCCGTGCTTGCGCTGGTTTGTTTGGGGGACAGGAGCCACACTGGGGCAGATATTTTGTCAGCTCTGCAGGGGCAGGCCGAGAGGTGGTTGACGCAACACCAGCTTAAGCCAGGAATGGTGGTTTGGGACAATGGCACCAACCTCCTCTCCGCGCTCCGACAGGGACAACTGACCCTTGTGACCTGTGTGGCTCACGTCCTTAACCTGGTGGTGCAGCGGTTCTTGGGCAGGTACCCGGGCTTACAGGATGTCCTGAAGCAGGCCAGGAAAGTCTGTGTGCATTTCCGCCGATCATTTAATGCCTGTGCTCGGCTGGCTGAGCTCCAAAAGGAGTTGAACGTGCCCAAGAACCGCCTTATATGTGACATGCCCACCAGGTGGAACTCAACGTTGGCCATGCTGCAGTGGCTGCACATGCAGCAGAGGGCCATTAATGAGTACCTGTGCGACTACAGCACCAGGACAGGGTCAGGGGAGCTAGTTTTTTTCTCACCACGCCCGTGGGGCATGATCAGGGATGCATGCACTGCCCTGTCACCGTTTGAGGAGGCCACAAGGATGGTGAGCAGTGACAGTGCATGCATCAGTGACACTGTACCTCTTGTCCACCTGTTGAAGAATACGCTGCATGGAATAATGGACAGGGCACTTGAGGCAGAACAGAGGCAGGAAGAGGAGGACTTCCTTGCCTCTCAAGGCCCCCTTTATCCAGACAGTGTTCCTGCTGTCCCACCCATCACACAGGAAGAGGAGGAGGAGGATGATTGTGTCAGCATGGAGGTGGAGGCTGGCACTCAGCATCAGCAGCAGAAACCCGTGGACTTGTACGTGGCTGGGAGGAGGTAGCTGCGGATCATGTTGTCCTTAGTGACCCAGAGGACTCCGGACCGAATGCCTCAGCTAACCTACGCTGCATGGCCTCCCTGATCCTGCAAAGCCTGCGGAAGGATCCTTGTATTCTTCGGATCAAGGAGAGGGACCATTACTGGCTGGTCACTCTCCTTGATCCACGGTACAAGGGTAAGGTTGCCGACCTTAACTTGCCATCGCAGAGGGAGCAGAGGATGAGACATCTCCGGGAGGCCTTGCAGAAAGGTCTGTGCAATGTGTTCCCAGAGACTGGGAGGTTACAAACTCCTGGTCCTGGACAACGTGTTGCTGAGGCATCGGTCAGAAGGAGCGGTGCAGAAGGTGGCCGTCTGACCGATGCGTTCAGACAATTTTTTAGTCCGCAGCCCCAAGGTATGATCGATTCCAGCAAGCATCGCCAGCGTCTGATTTACATGGTGCAGGAATACCTAGGGGCAAGGTCAGACTTGGACACCTTTCCCACCGAAAATCCTCTGGCTTACTGGGTCTTGAGGATGGATCACTGGCCAGAGCTTGCACAGTATGCAATTGAGCTACTGGCCTGTCCTGCATCCAGCGTTCTTTCGGAAACGCACCTTCAGTGCTGCTGGTGGCTTTGTTACCGATCACAGGGTGCGCCTGTCCACCGACTCGGTTGATCGACTGACCTACATAAAGATGAATCAGTCTTGGATCACTCACTGCTACCAAGCACCTGAAGCTGATGTAACCGAATATTTTTTTTTTAAAATATCACATCCCTTCAAGACTGTCTATGCTGATGCTGAGTGACTGTCCTGTTATGTTGATTGTCTATCCTCTTCCTCCTCCGCTGATATGTTGGAAGAACATTTTTGGGTGATGCCACCAGCCCAATTTTTCAGCCCCTGTTTAACAGGGGCGCTTAATTACAATTTTTGATGCAATGCTTTGAAACAGGGCTCATTCCTGCACCACAACTAGAGTATATGGGAGAGGTTGCAGTGTCGTGGCACCAGCACCAGCAGCCCAATTTTTCAGCCCCTGTTTAACAGGGGCGTTTAATTACAATTTTTGATGCAATGCTTTGCAGCAGGGCTCATTCCTGCACTACAACTAGAGTATATGGGAGAGGTTGCAGTGTCGTAGCACCAGTGCCACCAGCCCAATTTTTCAGCCCCTGTTTAACAGGGGCATTTAATTAAAATTTTTGATGCAATGCTTTGCAGCCAGGCTCATTCCTGCACTACAACTAGAGTATATGGGAGAGGTTGCAGTATCCTGGCACCAGCACCAGTGCCTAAGGCCCAATTTTTCAGCCCCTGTTTAACAGGGGCATGTAATTACAATTCTTGATATAATATTTCACAGCAGGGCCCGTTCCTATGCCCACCGAGAGTAACTGTGAGGACTTATAGTGTTGTGGCACCAGCACCACAACCACCAAAGGCCCAATTTTTCTACCACTGTTTAACAATGGCATGTAATTACAATTCTTGATATAATCGTTCACAGCAGGACGCTCCAGCGCCCACCAAGAGTCACTTTGAGGGCTTACAATGTTGTGGCAACACCAACACCTTGTTCCGCCATTTCTGCAGAGCATATAGGGCAGGTCCCTACTTTCAAAAATTCCAACTTACAAACGTCTCCTACTTGCAAACGGAAGGAGACAACAGGAAGCGAGATGAAAAAAGACGGACGGCAAAACAAATTATACAGGGGTGATAACCCTTCCCTATGTTTTCCAAAAAGCTTAAAAATAGATTTTTTGACTGGAGCTACACTTTAAAAATGTACCAGTTCAAAATTACAAACAGATTCTACTTAACACAACAAACCTACACAGTCCCTGTCTTGTTTGCACCGCCTGTATACTGCTGTTCTGAGTATATAGGGCCTGGGGGCCCCACGTCTTTCCTTTTTTTAATATGGGTACGGGGTTCCCCTTAATATCCGTACAAGACCCAAAGGGGCTGGTAATGGGCAGGGGGGGGCTACCCATGCCATTTTTCTCAATGATTTTCATCCATATTGCCGGAACTACATATTACATTAAAAACGCAAGCAGTTTTAAATGACTTTTTTTTCCGTTAAATGTCATTTTGTGCAGGGACTGTTCTAAACACGGGAAACACATGGCACTTCACAGGCATACTATAGACACCCCCCCAGGCACAATATTTTAAGGAATATTTCACTTTTTTTTTTTCACTTCAATCGTCATTAAAATTAGTGCTCCCGCCAAAACAGCCATTTTTAAAAACATTTTAGGCATTGACCCATGTCCCCTGGGTCAGGAGCCAGGTCCCCAAACCCTTTTTAGGACAGTATCTTGCATATTATCCATTAAAATTAGCACTTTTTATTTCGAACATTCGAGTCCCATAGACTTCAATGGGGTTCTAATGTTCGTACGAATTTGAGGTCCGTTCGAAAGTTTGGGGGGGAAGGGGAGCAGTTAGCTGGTTTTGACAGGTACGCACTCCCACTTCTGGCTAAGTTCGCCACGGCGAACTAAACTTGAAGTATGATCCCCTCCTTCTTCCACCCGCACCCGGCTCACTCACAGAGCGCAGCACGATTCACAGTAGGAAACCGGCTGAAAAGCTGCACGGCCTCACTGCCAGTTTCCCTTAGCCAAGATGGCGACACCAGCACCCGAGAGCCGATTAAAGAATAGGCTTGGGTGAAGACAATGCTGGATGCCTGGGCAGGTAAATTCCCTCATAGCAAAAATCAGCAGCTACAGTGTTTGTAGCTGCTGACTTTTAATTTTTTTTGCGGGGGGCGGAACCCCTTTTTAACTTTTTATTTTCATCACATGGGGGACAAAAAGTCCCCTATCTGATGATTATTTGTTGAAGTTCTCTTTAGGCTGGGTTCACACTGCTGCGGGGGGAGATCCGGATGTGATTCGCACCGCAAATCACATCCAATCTCCGTAGCGATGCGAGTACAGCCATACAGATAGTATGGCTGAATTCGCATCGCTCCCGCAGCAAACTCGCACGGGACCCTTTTTTTGGTCCCCAACAGAATCGGATCGCATGGGGGTTCACACCATGCGATCCGATTCCTGTGCGAGTCGGCAGATCGCACTGCGATATGCGGACGGATCTGGGGGTGTCATTAACATATCATTGACACTCCCAGCCGTCCGCATAGGGCAGTGTGAACTGCCGGCGGGAGTAATGCAATGCGGGAAAACGCCGCGGATTCGCGGCGTTCCCGCATCGCAGCGGTGTGAACCCGGCCTTAATGAGACATCCAAGGTCTAAAAGACTCTGCATGCCTCCTCTGGGCTCCACTGAAGCCAGCCACCTCCGATGGGGGTCTATCAGTGGGGGGCTGGTATTTCAGGGGGCTGGGGGGTGTCAGTGGAGGGAGGGGGGTATTTGGGGGAGCTTAGGGTCTGTCAGTGGGGGGAGGGGTGGTATTTGAGGGGGTTGGGGGTCTGTCAGTGAAAGGAGGGGTGGCATTTGGGGGGCTGTCAGTGGAGGGAGGGTGGTATTTGGGGGTCTATTGGAGGGAGGGGTGGTATTTGTGGGGTTTAAAGGTCTGTCAGTTGGGGGGTGGTATTTGGGGGTCTGTCAGTAGAGGGAGGGTGGTATTTGGGGGTCTGTCAGTGGAGGGAGGGTGGTATTTGGGGGTCTGTCAGTGGAGGGAGGGGGTGGTATATAGGGGGTTGGGATGGTCTATCCATGGGAGGTGGGGTCTGTTGGGGGTGGGGGAGAGGTCAGTAGTTGGGGGGATGTATCAGTGGGGAGCAGGGGGTAGTTTGGATATGTCAGTGGGGAGCGGGGCACAGTAGTGGAGAGGATGGGGGTCCATCAGTGGGGGCAGGGATTGGTAGTTGGAAGGATGAGGGTCTTTCATTGGCACCCCTCCCTCCATTGACAGCCCCCAATCCCCCAAATACCACCACTTCTTCCACTTACAGACTCCCCAAACCCTCAAATACCACCCACGCCCCACACTCACAGACCTCCAAACCCCCAAAAAACAACCCTCCCCCATTCAGAGACCCCCAAAATTCCACCCCTTCCCCCCACTGACAGATCCCCAACCCAAAAAATACCACCCCTCTTTCCACTAACAGATCCCCATCCCCTAAAATACCACCCCCTTTCTCCACTGACAGCCCCCAACCCCTCAAATACACCTTCTCCCTCCACTAACAGACCCCCAACCCCTCAAATACAACCCCCTCCCCCCACTCACAGACCTCCAAACCCCCCCCAAAACCACCCCTCACTCACAGACCTCCAAACCCCTCAAATACCACTCCCCCCCATGACAAATCTTAAATCTGCCAAATACCACCCCTCCCTCCACTGACAGACCCCCACAGTGGGTGTCTGGCTTCAGTGGAGCCCAGAGGAGACATGCATGTTTTTTAGACCCTGCTTGTCTCATTAACCGCTTGCCGACTGGCTCACGCCAATATACATCAACAGAAGGGCACATACAGGCAGATTAATGTACCTGTACGTTGCCCTTTAAGAAGCGGCTTGCGGGCGATTGTCGCCACGCCCTCTGTGAGTGTTATTGTGGGTCCCGCGGACTCAATGTCCACGAGGATACCTGAGATCTTCTCACGGAGAGGAAGAACAGGGAAATGCTGATGTAAACAAGCATTTCCCATTCTGCCTAGTGACAGGACATTGATCAGGGCTCCCTGTAATCGGGAGCGGTGATCAGTGTCGTGTCACATATAGCCCCTCCCCCCACAGTTAGAATCTAGGACACACTTAACCCGTCTAGGTCACATTTACACAGTAATCAATGCATTTTTAATCACACTGATCACTGTATAAATGTGAATGGTCACAAAATAGAGCCAAAAGTGTCCGATTAGTCTGCCATAATGTCGTCAAGATAAAAATCGCTGATCGCTCGCCATTACTAGTAAAAAAAATTATTAATAAAAAAGTCATAAACTATCCCCAATTTTGTAGATGCTATAACTTTTGCGCAAACCAATCAATAAGCGCTTATTGTGACTTTTTTTTACCAAAAATATTTAGAAGAATACATATTGGCCTAAACTGAGGAAAAAATATGTTTTTTATATATTTTTGGGGGATATTTATTATAGCAAAAAGTAGGAAAAAAAATGTGTTTTTTTTCTAAATTTTTTGTTAATAGCGCAAAAAATAAAAAACCACAGGGGTGATCTAATACCTCCAAAAGAAAGCTCTATTTGTGGGGGAAAAAAAGGACGTCACTGTTTGGGAGCCACGTTGCACAGCCAAGCAATTGTCAGTTAAAGCAACGCAGTGCTGAATTGCAAAAACACTCTGGTCTTTTGCCAGCCAAATGGTCTGGGGCTGAAGTTTGCTAAAGAGAACCTATTACCAAATAATTAATTTTTGTCCCCTATGTGATGGAAAAAAAAATTAAGCAAAAAACGAAAGTTACACCCAAGCACATAAAATCCCCTGAGATGCCCACCACCCCCACATATACACATGTATGAAGGTAAACACACATGTCAGGGGCACCTATGCTTGAAAAGATTGATTGCGATACAAGTTGCATATCGCCGCACACGCCGGAGTGAGAGCGATATTTCTAGCACCAGACCGCTTCCGTAACACTAAACTGATAGGGGGCTTTTGGAGCATCTCTTATAGAAATTATAGGGTACAGAAGTTTGTCATCATTTCATGGTCACACGCAAATTGAAGGTTTGTCATGTTGGATATCTATGTACTCGGTGCATCCTCATCTTTTATGTTTTACCAAAAATGTGGGTAATCACATTGCAATTGTTTTCCCTTTAAATTTACTTTAGTGTTTTCTACTGAAATGTTGCATTTCCTAAACATTTGTGACGACATAAAAAATTGGAACTACCACTATTTTATTCTCTAGGGCAGTGGTCTCAAATTGCCAGCCCTCCAGCTGTTGCAAAACTACAAGTCCCATGAGGCATTGCAAGGCTGACAGTTACAAGCATGACTTCCACTGGCAGAGGCATGATGGAACTTGTAGTTTCGCAATAGCTGGAGGGCAGCCAGTTTGAGACCCCTGCTCTAGGGTGTCTGCTTTTAGAAAATATGTAATGTTTGGGGGGGGGGGGGGGGGGGTTTAGGTAATCTTCAGGCGGAAAATGATTTTTTTTAAACATGTCTGCAAAAATTACAAAAACAGCTCTGGCAGCGAAAAGGTTAAAGTTTATTAACAAAAAAAACGAACTAACTAACTAACTGTGGAGGCCACGTTTCCTGTGGAGAGTGGAGCTCCAGTATGCAGTCAGATACCTTTGGGGAAATGCAGACTCAAATTGACAGGAAACGTGTCCTCCACTTCCACGCGTTGTGTCTCTTAAATGTTTGTGACATTAAAGTTCATTTAAAAAAAAAAAGGTGTAGTGTGAGTGGAGGTCACATGTTTCCTGTCAAACGTGGAGCTCCAGTCTGCAACCAGACTCCTTTTGGTATTTCTGTCACTGCCTTTACTTCCTGCTAGAAGTCTTGTCCTTCTTATTACTTCCTGTGCTGGGCTGTCCGACAGGCGGGACGGTTGGTGGAGCTTGCGGTGTAATCCCCGTGTAGGGGGCTGGAGTGCTCCTCTCTGGTGAGTGCTCGGCCTCTTATTGTGTGTGCCTTCTACTCCCCAACCCCCTCCTCTCCCTTTTACCAGCCTGCGTATCACAACTTAACTTTACCAACAACATGGCTGACTGACAGACACTACAGCTGGTAACTGAGACTCCCCCCCTCCTCATATCCTCACTCCTATAACAGCTGCACGACTAAAGAGACCCTGTCACCACATACTGTCCTGTCACTAATAAGACTAAAGAGGCCCTGTCACCATGCTCTTCCCTAACATCTGTAGGACTGAAGAGGCCCTGTCGCCATGTTATACCCTGTCGCCATGTTATACCCTGTCGCCAGTAAGACTGAAGAGACCCTGTCGCCACATTCTACCCAGACAACTATAAAACTGAAGAGACCCCACCAGCATGTTCTACGCCGTCACCATGTTTTACCGCAACATCTATAGGACTGAAGAGGCCCCGTCGCCAATAAGACTTAATTCTAACCTGACAACTAACTGAAGAGCACGTTCTACCACTTTTTACCCCAACATCTATAGGACCGAAGAGGCCCTGTCGCCACATTCTACCCCAACATCTATAGGCCTAAAGAGGTCCCGCCCCCATGTTCTGTTCCATCACTAATAAGACTGAAGAGACCCTGTCGCCACATTCTACCCTGACAACTAACTGAAGAGATCCTGTCGCTACATTCTACCCCACCAGTATGTTCTACCATGTTTTACCTCATCTATAGGACTGAAGAGGCCCTGTTGCCACATTCTACCCCAACATTTATAGGATTGAAGAGGCTCCATCGTCACGTTCTGCCCTGTTGCCACATTCTACCCCAATGTCTATAGGCCTAAAGAGGTCCCGCCGTCACGTTCTGTTCTGTCACTAATAAAACTGAAGCGACCCTGTCACCACGTTCTACCCCAACATCTGTAGGACTAAAGAGGCTCCATCGCCAATAAGACCGAAGAGACCCTATCACCACATTCTACCCTGACAACTAACTGAAGAGATCCTGTCGCTACATTCTACCCCACCAGTATGTTCTACCATGTTTTACCCCATCATCTATAGGCCTGAAGAGGTCCCGCCGCCATGTTCTGTTCTGTCACTAATCATACTGAAGAGACCCTGACGCCACGTTCTACCCCAACATCTGTAGGACTGACGTGACCCCGTCACCACGATCTACCCTGACATCTATAGGACTGAAGAGGCCCTTGCACCATGTTCTACCCTGGCACCTAAGGACTGACGAGGTTCCGACGCCAATAAAACTGAAGAGACCCTGTCACCACATTCTACTCTGACAACTATAATGCCCCATACACAGGAGCGGAATTTCCATGGGAAAAATCTTGGACAGTTTTTCTGGCGGAATTCCTGTCAAGCTTGGCATACATACACACAGTCACACACAAGTTTTCTGAACTTTCGACCATCAAGAACGCGGTGATGTACAAAACTACGATGAGCCGAGAAAATTAAGTTCAATGCTTCCGAGCGTGCGTCGAATTATTTCCGAGCATGCGTAGGAATTTTGCGTGTTGGAATTGCTACAGACGATCAGAATTTCCGATCGGAACCTTTTCCATCAGAAAAATAGAGAACCTGCTCTCAATCTTTTGCTGGTGGAAATTCCGCCAGCAAAAGTCCGATGGAGCATACACACAGTCAAAATTTCTGACCAAAAGCTCACATCAGACTTTTGCTGGCGGAATTTCCGATCGTGTGTACGGGGCATTAGACTGAAGAGACCCTGTCACTACGTTCTATCGCCACGTTCTACCCCAACATCTATAGGACTGAAAAGATCCCATCGCCACGTTCTGTCCTGTCGCCTGCGTGTCACCACTTAACTATACCGGCTGACTGACACTAAAGCTTATAGCTGAGACCCCCCCTCCTCATACCCTCCATAACCTCACTCCTATAAAAGCTGCACGACTAAAGAGACCCTATCATCACATTCTACCTTGACATCTATAAGAATAGAGAGACTCCTGGCACCACTTTCTACCTTGACATCTATAAGAATAGAGAGACTCTGGCACCACTTTCTACCCTGACATCTATAGGACTCTGGCAACACTTTCTACCCTGACATCTATAGGACTCTGGCACCACTTTCTACCCTGACATCTATAGGACTGAAGGGACCCTGGCACCACTTTCTACCCTGGCATCACATTCTACCCTGGCACCTATAGGACTGGAGAGGCACCGACACCATATTCTACCCTGTCACCAATAAGACTGAAGAGACCCCATCACCAGGTTTTACCCCAACATCTATAGGACTGAAGAGGCCTCGTCACCACTTCCTACCATATTTTGCCCCAACATTTATAGGACTGAAGAATGTCCCATCAAAATGTTCTACGCCAACATCGGTAGGACTGAAAAGGGCCCGTCGCCATGTTCTGTCCCGTCGCCAATAAGACCCTGTCGCTACGCTCTAGCCCGCCAGCACGTTCCACCCCAACATTTGTAGGACTGAAGAGTCCCCGTCACCACATTCTACACAGTCACCAATTAGAATGAAGAGACCCTGACATCTATAAGCCTGAAGAGTCCCTGTCACTACATACTACCCTGACAGCTTTAAGACTAAAGAGACCTCGTTGTCACATTTCTATTCTGACATCTCTACAATGCACCAGTGCATCTCAAAAAGTTAATTTTATTTCAGTAATTCAGTTCAAAAAGTGGAACTCGTATATTATATAGATTCATTACACACAGTTAGGCCCCTTTCACACATGTGGACCGCATGTCCGTATTTCATCCATCCGTTTTTGGATGAAATAATAAGGACATACATGCATGCATCCCTATGGGATAGTGGGTGTCAGCGGATGAACATCCGCTGACACCCGATATCTTCCATCTCCACTATGGTCCGATACTGCAGATGGAGGAAAATCCTATTTTTCTATCTGTCTGCAGAGCGGATCAGATGAACACGGACAGACGGTCCGTGTTCATACAATCACTCATGGAGGAGAGCGGAGATCTGACGGGGCGGTCCCTGCATCAACGGAGCGATCCCCGCTGAGCAAGCAGATGTTCGTGGGGCGGATCATCATGGATCCGTCCCGTGTGAAAGGGGCCTTATATATTTCAAGTGTTTATTTCTTTTTAATTTTGATGAATATGGCTTGCAGCTGGTGAAAACCCAAAAACCAAACCAATAAAAAAAATATATATTTTTAACCACTTCAGTCCTCGGAGGATTTGGCTGCTCAATGACCGGAGCACTTTTTACAATTTGGCACTGCTTTAACTGGTAAGTGCACGGTCATGCAATGCTATACCCAAAATGAAATTTTCATCTTTTTTTTTTTTTTTCCCCACAGGTAGAGCTTTCTTTTGATGGTGTTTGATTGCCTCTGCAATTTTGTATTTTTTGATTATATATAATCTATCTGAAAATTTGGGGGAAAAAATATTGTCCAAAAAAATGTAATAAATTCGATTTTAGTCATACATTTAGGCCAAAATGTATTCAGCCACATGTCTCTGGTAAAAAAAATGTCAATAAGTGTATATTTGTTTGTACAAAAAAGTTTTTTTTTTTTTTTATAGCATTTACAAACTAGGGTACATTTTCTGGAATTTACGCAGTTTTTACTTTATGACTAGCTTTCTCATTTCTTGAGGTGCTAAAATAGGGTAGTACAACTCCCCATTTTGGAAAGTAGACACCCCAAACAGATTGCTGAGAGGCATGTTGAGCCCATTGAATTTTTATTTTATTTTTATGTTTGTTTTTTTTTTTGGTTTTGTTTTGTCACTGATTGAAAAATGACAAAAGGAAAAATTACACAAAGTTGTCACTAAATTATATATTGCTCACACATGCCATGGTTATATGTGGAATTACAAAATACATTCTGCTGCTTCTCTTGAGTATGGGGATACCTCATGTGTGAGACTTTTTGGGAGCCTGGCCGTGTACAGGACCCCGAAAACAAAGCACCGCCTTGAGGATTTCTAAGGGTGTAAATTTTTTTTCACTCCTCACTACCTATCAGTTTTGGAGGCTATGAAATGCTCATATGGCACACCCCCCCCCCCCCCCCCCCCCCCCATGACCTTATTTTGGAAAGTGGACACCCAAGCTGTTTGTTGGGAGGCATGTTGAGTATTTTGCAGATCTCGCTTATTGTCAACGTTTTGAAAATTGAAAAAAAAAATGTTTTTTTCTTTTCTTTCTTCATTTTCAAAAATAAATGAGATCTGCAAAATACTCACAGTGCCTCTTAGCAAATACCTAGGGGTGTCTACTTTCCAAAATGGGGTCATTTGGGGGGGGGGGGTGTGCTAGGTGGTGACTGGTTTTTGGGTGGGGTCCTGTACATGGCTAGGCTCCCAAAAAATCTCACATGTGGTATCCCTGTACTCAGGGGTGTAAATTCACATATGCCCATGGCTGTTTTAGCAATAGATAATTTAGTGAAAAGCAAAATATAAAATATTCCATGGACTCAACATGCCTCCCATCAAATAGCTTGGGGAGTGTAATTTCCAAAATTGGGTCATTTGGGGAGGAGGTTGTGCTATCTTGGCATTTTATGGCCTTTGAAACTGTGATAGGTAGTGAGGAGTGAAATCAAAAATTTACACCCTTAGAAATCCTGAAGGCAGTGATTGGTTTCGGGGTCCTGTGCAGCTAGGCTCCCAAAAAGTCCCACACGTGTGGTATCCCTGTACTTGGGAGATGCAGCAGAATGTATTTTGGGGTGTAATTACACATATATAACAATGCCATGTTTGAACAATATATCATTTAGTGACAACTTTGTGCAAAAAAGTGTAATTTTCCCGAAACTTGTTTAAAATATAAAATAGGCACGTTGAGTCTATGGGATATCAGCAAATAGCTTGGAGTGTCTACTTTTCAAAAAGGGGTCGGGTGGGGGGGGGGTTTGAACTATCCTGGCATTTTATGCACAACATTTAAACGCTTATGTCACACATCACCCATTCTTCTAACCACTTGAAGACACAGCCCTTTCTGACACTTTTTTTTTTTTTTTTTTTTTTTTTTTTTACAATAAAAAAATATTTACCGATTCATCTTTCAGGACAGCACCATAGAGAGACACTGGCTCCTCCCCTCTTAGGAAACACGCCTTCCAATTCAATATTTAAATCTCACCGTCCTGCAGGCCCTTCAGTTCAGGTGTTTCCTTCAGTGGGGAGACACTGCTAGGGAGCTGTGGCTGGACAGCCAGAGAGGCTGAAGCCAAAATCTTTCTGGGGTGGGGGAAAGTCAGGTCTCTCTATCTCTCTCACACACTTTCAGTCAGGTAAAGGCTGGGGAGCTGCTGTTACCTGTTTAAAACTGTGGTTTGGCGCACCTCAGCTTCTCTTGGGAAAGGAGGACAGCTGAGGAGATCCGCGTTCTTTCACCCAGGGGGGTGCTGTGGGAAGTGCTCAGGATCTTTCCTGCCTGTTCAGGCAGCCAACATGTGAAGCTCTATGGCCAGGCCGGATGACTGGCGACGTCGGGCACTTCCGATGATCCTGGGTCTTCCGGTTCCAGACACGGGACAGAAAACGGACCGATAGTTCGGATGCTGCGGCCGTGTTTGCTGTAGAGTCAGCTGTCGGGGGGGGCACTAATGTTTGTTATCCTCAGCGAACATGTCAGAGGCAGAGGTCTTGCGAACGGCTCCGGGAGACAATAGCACCAGCCATACTAAGGTAAGTGAACCCTGGGTGGTGTTCCCTTACCTAATCCCGATATCTTCACGGGGGAGTCTATCTGGAACCCTGGTGCTGGTTGGTCCTGCAGAGGCACTCCTGGTGGTCCTCTGTAAAGGCACTGATAGGATTCTCCCTCTCCCTCTCAGCATGGGGGAATCCTGGATCAATGTGCATTGAGGGATTAGTCAGGGAGCAGGCAGCAAAACGGGGTATGGATCTGTCTGCATCTGTCAAGGGGCTTGCTAGCATTTTTCAGTCATTTAAAGCACTTTTTTTTTATTTATTTTTTTCTAGCTTCCAGTTGCCGCAAGCCCAGAGCAATCCTTCACCAGTGCAGCAGAGTGTCGCACCTAGCCCAGTGGATACTCCTTCTGTTAGTGGAGAGAGACCAGGGGGCCCCAGAGAGGAAAATGAGGAGGAGCCAAACAGCGCTGCTTCAGATTCCCAAGGGAAGTCGGATGCAGAGGAGGTGGATGGGGAATCCATAAGAACCTCTAGCTATGAACTTTCCCTTGACGAAGTGGAGGATCTCTTGGGAGCTATCCACACCAGTTTGGAGATACAGGAGGAAAAGAAGGTTTTATCACTCCATAACCAGATGTACAAAGGTCTAGGGGAACAGAAAAGGTGGGATTTCATGGTCCATGATATCTTGGTCGAAACCATAAATAAAGGTTTCCTCTCAGGATCTTTCCATTCTCTCTTTTCAAGAGCTTTGAAACTGAGGTTTCTCTTTGAAGGAGAGACTCTAGTCTGGAACAAATCTCCTAGACTAGATGCTGGCTTTTCACAGGTTTCCAGGCATAAGGACTTGGCCTTTGAGGATATGGGGGTTCTTTCAGATCCCATGGACAGAAGGATAGACTCTCTTTTGAAGCAGTCCTGGGATTTGTCACAGGGAAATCTTAAACCTGCCATGGCGGTCACAGTTGACGTACTCAAATTTAAAGCACACATAGAAGCAGGGACGCCAAAAGAAACAATTTTGTCTTCCTTCCCCGTGCTACTTAAAATTTGAAGCATGTTCCATTTCTAAAGTCTGTCAGACTTTTGCGAATCAAAAGTCCGTTGCAGCCCACACACGATCGAATAGTCTGACGGAATCAGTCCGTCGGACTTTGGATGTTGAAAAGTCCGCTCGTGTGTACGCGGCATAAGAGTTCCGACCGAGGAGACAGGCAGAGGCTTTTATTCCCACATTTTTTGTGGTCCGCCAACCTTCGGGAAAGTTCAGGCTTATGAACCTTAAGCCTCTGAATGTCTCGATCACTTACAGGAGATTCCGGATGGACTCTGTCTATTCAGTGAAGGCGCTTCTTCCTCCAAATTGCTTCAGGGCGTCAATAGACTTGAAAGACACTTATCTGCACATTCCAATCGCAGAAAGTTATCAAAGGTTTCTCAGACTGACAGTAAAAACCAAGGAAGGAACGTTTCATTTACAGTTCAAAGCCACTCCCCTTTGGACTATTGTTATGGTGAAGGTCCAGGCTTTCTTGCAGCTCAGAAGCATCTCGGTAGTCGCATGCTTAGACTATCTACTTCTGTTTGCCTCTTCCCCAGAGCAGTTGTCCCAGGATCTTCAGGTAGCAAGAGACATCCTAGAAAACTTGGGGTGGCTCTTGCACCTGGAAAAATCCAGTTAGGTGACCTTTTGGGATGGAGCCATTCTGGGTTATGTGTTGGATTCAACAAAGCAAAAAGTGTTCCTTCCAGTAGGGAAGATCCAGAAGGTGGACAAAGCAATGCTGTTGCTCCAGGGCAGCCGTCAGGTCTCAGTAAGAAAAGCAATGTCAACTTTGGGATTACTGACTTCCACGCTCCCAGCAGTTCAGTGGGTAGGGCTGCATTTTCGCCCTCTACAACTGTTTATCTTGAAGGTCTGGGATCACAGTCCAGGGTCCCTGGACTCCCTAATATCTGTGCTGAGCCAGGTCAAGAGGTCCCTCTGGTGGTGGGGAAAAAGTTGTTCAATCTCTCACAGGGCCTGGAGTGGGTCCTTCCAGTGTCCAGGACTGTCACGACCGATGCAAGCGACACGGATTGGGGAGCACACCTGGATTTCAGGATGATGCAAGGTACTTGGAGGAGAGAAGATGCAGAGAAGTCCCTGAACTGGAGGGATCTGAGAACAATAGACTTGGCCTATTAGAGCTTTTCAGAGGGAACTCCTGGGAGAGCATGTGCGGGTCCGTTCGGACAACTCCTCATCGGTGGCCTACACCAACAGGCAAGGGGGTACCAGGAGCAGATCCTTGTGGGTTCTGGTGGAATCCATCCTCAGGTGGGCCGAAGCAGGCATTCTCTTCCTTTCGACAATACATTTGAAGGGGGAACAAAACCAAGTAGCGTATTTCCTCAGCAGAAAGATGCTGAGGGAGGGCGACCTGGGTTTTGAACCAGGAAATCTTTGAGATGATCGCTCAGAAGTGGGGGGTACCTTGTGTGGACCCATTTGCTTCGAGGGTAAACCCCAAAGAGTGTCTGTTCTCTTCCTTAAACAGATGGGATGGAGCAGCTGGGGTGGATGCACTAGCTCAGAGCTGGCTTTTCTCAAGGTGTTATGCATCCCCCCCCTGTACTGATTCCAGCAGTTCTGAGAAAATTTCAGTCGGAAGACAAAACCCTCATTCTGATAGCACCACACTGGCCCAGGAGGCCGTGGTTCTCCATCTTGATGGGTCTAGCGGTGGAATCTCCCTTGATTCTGTCTATTCAGGAGGATCTCCTTTTCTCAGGGTCTGATCTGTTACCCCCAGGTGGAGCGATGGATTCTCGCAGCTTGGCTACTGAGGAGGAATTGTTAAAGGTCAAGGGTTTCTCGGATCGACTAGTGGCGACCCTCCTAAATTGCAGAAAAAGGGAGACGCAAGCTATCTACCTAAAGGTGTGGAAGCGCTTCAATAGTTGGTACACAGAATGCTCCTTCGATGTACGCAGTTCTGTAGCGGTATTGGAATTTCTGCAGGCAGGAGCGGACGAAGGATTAGCCCTTAGCGCCTTTAAAAGGACAGGTGTCTGCCCTGAGCATTTTCCTGAAGAAGCTGCTAGCAATAGATCCTTGGATAGCTAGGTTTTTTAGAGCCTTAGGCAGGCAGAGGCCAGCCAGAATCAATTTCCTCTTTCCCAGTGTGGGAACTTTCTTTAGTTTTACAGGCCCTTACAGGGGATCCTTTTGAACCTTTGGCACCCTGTATGTTGAAGTTTATCACCCTCAAAACTGTTTTTGGTGGTGATCACCACAGCAAGGAGAGTGAGCGAACTCTAAGCCTTTTCTATTAGGGCACCTTCTTTTTTATTTTTTTCAGGTTTTCACAGATTTTGATTTTTAAAACTGATCCGGCTTTTTCGCCGAAGATGGCCTCTAGTTTTCAGAGGTCAGGAAATTGTTACCTACCTTCTGTTCGAATCCTGTGAGGGAACATATTTTTCACAAATTGGACGTTAGAAGGTGCGTCCTTCAGTACTTGGTACAAAACAGGGCCTCTAAACATACGTTAGCCAGATGGTTAAGGTTGGCCATCAGTCAGGCTTCTCTAATGGGGGGGAGTTGGAACTCCCTGGAGAGGAACAAATCACATTCCACCAGGGCAGTGGCGACTTCTCAAGCAGAGTGGGCTGGTGCTTCTCCGGAGCAGATTTGTAGGGCTGCAACGTGGTCCAGTTTTGCCACGTTTGTGAAGCACTACAGGTTGGACCTGCTGTCAGCCAAAGGCCAGGCTTTTGGGCGTAAAGTGCTACAGGGAGTAGTCCCACCCTTAAGGTAAGGTGCTCGCTTATCCTCTCTATGGTGCTGTCCTGAAAGATGAATGGGAAAAAACTGAGTTACTTGCCGATAACATCCTTTTTGCAGGAATCTTTCAGGTCAGCACCGGTACCCACCCAAATTGTTGGCTATCTATGAGAAATCATCGCATAAGAGCGTTGGGTAAGATAAAGATTTGTATGACTTATTCTTGTGTCTCCCCAGTTGGCCGGAGGTACTCTTGAAGAACTGAGGGGCCGGCGGGACGATGAGATTAAAATATTGAATGGCGGAATTTCCTAAGAGGGGAGGGGTCAGTATCTCTATGGTGTGGTCCTGAAAAGATTCCTGGAAAAGGTTACCGGTAAGTTTTTTTTTTATCTTTTTTTTTTTTTTTTTTTTTTTTTTTTTTTTTTTTTTTGCGCAAGAAAATTACTTCGAACCCCCAAACATATACATACACACACACACACACACACACTTTTTTTTATTTTTTTTTTATTTTAATGCACTAAACCACACACTATATTGCCCAAATGTTTGAGAAAATAAAAAATATGATCATATGCCGAGTACATGGATCCAAAACACGACATGCTTTAAAATTGTGCACAAACGTGCAGAGGCGACAAGCTACATATATTTTTAAAAGCCTTTACAGCTTACCATTTTAGATTTACAGAGGAGGTCTACTGCTAATTGCTGCCCTTGATCTGACCTTCGTGTTGATGCATCATCACATGCATGGTGCAATTGCTGTTTCGATATGACACTAGATCGACGCTTGCGTTGGCCTTTGCGCGTGAGCATGTTGGGACAGGGGTGCTTTTTTAATTTTAGCTTTATTATATTGTTAAACTGTTCCTTTCACTTTATTTTTATTGTTATCTCAGGGAATGTAAATATCCCCTACGATAGCAATAGTTAGTGACAGGTGTTGGGTGGTGTTTTTATTTATTTATTTATTTATTTATTTATTTTTAACTGTGGTGGAGAAATCCACATCCGACAGCACTGGAGTCACGGCTTTACGTATCGTGGGAGCAAGCGCTGTTGCTGTCGAGATAAATAAACCCATGCTGCAAATGATGGTTAACAATAAAACAAACATTACAGTATAATATACCATACCTCCAAAGCAAATGCAATAAAACGTAGTAAAAATAAAACCGAGAGCGAACGATAGATATTGAACAATAGTGAGTGAACATGAGAGAGAACAATAGAGAGAAGGAAAATAAAACCACAACCATTTCTGGCTTTTTTATTTTCTGTGTGTTGTTTTTATAAAAGTGAAAAAACAAAACAAAAAAAAACTAAAAAAAAAAAAAACTGTAAACTGAACTTTGCAGATTAGGGTCTCAAAATGTGATGGCCATCACATCTTTTGAGACCCTGTGTATGTGTGCCTAGGACTGTGTAGTGCTGTACCCTACGCTAATACTTGGGGACAATTAAAAGAGGGTGTCGTGCCTATATCCATGCTTTCTACAGACATGACATCTTCTTTGGGTAGGGGTACCAGAGTGGACTTGCGGAAGATGCCTCTCATGCAGCCGCCTTGCTGCATTTGGATTGGGAAGGTGGGCCACTGCACCGCCTGGAAACAGAAGGGCTGTGATCTCTTCCTAGACTTTAAGGAAGGATCCAGTTGGTCCTGAAGCTTTGTATAGCACAAGAGCATTCAGCAGAGCCAATTGAAATAAGTATACAGACACTTTTTTTTTTTTTTTTTTTTTTTTTTGTACCAGCATCTGGCCTTATGGGCAGTTGGGTAAGGCGCCAACAACTGGTCGTTGACGTCCACCCCTCCCATATTAAGGTTATATTCGTGGGCCACATCAGTCGCCGTAGGAATTTGGACCGTCGTGTCTGCTTGAAGGGAGGACAGAACGAAAACATTCTTATCCCTCCACTTCACAGTGAGCAAATTTATTATATCTCAAGCAGGCTCTCTCCCCCAGCCTAAGACGGGAACCTACAAGCCGCTGGGCAAAGCTGTGACAATTAGATCGCATAGTGCCACATGCACCAATTTGGTGATCAAACAAGTGATTAAAAAATGTCCACATACAAGCGGTACCCCTTTCCCAGTAAGGGTGACACCAAGTCCCAAACAATCTTACCGGCGCTCCCTATGTAGTCTGGGCAGTTCTCCAGCTCTACGTAACTATCTCTTCCCTTGTAAATTATAAAACTATATGTATAGCCTGGCCCTGTCAGAGCTTATACATCTTGACCCCATATCTGGCACATTTGCTGGGAAGATACTATTTGAATGACAAGCGGGCAGAAAATTTAATCGGGGACTCAACGCAGACAACTTGATGGGGAATAAACAAGGCTGCAAAGCATTGGTTGAAGTGGTTTACGAGGGGCCGAATTTTGTAGAGCCGATCAAATTCAGGGTCACCCAGAGGACGACAGAGTTCATTATCGTTGAAGTGCATGAACAGCAAGATCTGCTCGTATCCTCAGGCTCGTATCCTATCCTGGTCATGGAGGCCGAGAACACGGGCATATGGTGAATTGGGTCATTGGACCAATATGACCGCAACTCTTTTTATTTAGGCCCAGGAAGGTCTTAAATTCGGAAACCATAATTGGTTTCCAATCTCTGGCAAGGGTCAGCTGGGGATTAGCGGCGATGAATAGACCAGCATATAAATTGCTTTGGTCCACAATAGATCTATAAAGATCTTCGGTGAAAAAACAGCGAATAAAAAAAAAAAAAAAAAAAAAATCAAGTGACGTAAAATCAACTGTTTCCACCCGAGTTCCAAGTTGACCAGTGAATGGGGGAAGTATGGGTGCTGCAAAAGTGGTGAGCTCCCAATTAGGATTGGTGAATGCAGCAGGAAGGGCTCGATGGGCCTGTGTTTGTCTTCTTCTTGGCGGCAGTTGGACACTACTCGTGCTAGCCACCTCGCCAGCTTGAACTGCACTTATGGGACTCGCCACATCACCTGCGGTTCTTGCACCTCAAAGACAGCAGAACGTGGTCTGGTACGCCTGACCTTGGCAGGGACCACAACTCCATCGTCAGAGCTATCTGTCAGGGTGCCGCTGCTGTCTACATCGTTCGTATTCTGAGCCTGAATTTGACAGATGAGTGACTTCCTCTTCACTATCTGTCATGTTCAGAAACGTGTAGGCCTCTTCACTAGTGTACCTTTTTTGATTTGAGACTCACAAGAAAAAAGCACCTGACTGTCAGCGACTGATTCAAGCGCTATCAAAGAAACTGTTAGCGATCGCGGGGATCAGGCCTGACTCTGCAAACGCTGCAGTTGTGTGTTGTGTTTTTGTGATTGACAGTAATCGATTTGATGCTGGGCTAGATGGAGGGGCTAAACGCAGGTGCTAGCAGGTATCTGGGCTGATCCTGCTAACACTGCGTTTTTGAGAACCCTAAACTGCTGGGGACACTAATATAGTTCTGATCAGATATTGATCCATTCAGACATTATACCACTAAGGGAGGTGTATGGTGCGTGTGTGGGTGTTAGCGCTACTGGCACTAATCTGACGTTGCCTGGGGTGACACAGACCCTATCTAACGCTAAAACCTAACTTTGATCACCCAGTGGGGGATCAGGGGGTTAAACCTTTAGGTAAAATACGGCAGGTGCCCTGAAGCTATAAAAATAAACTAGCTAACCTGCGTCACCCATGACACTTCTACAGGGATCACTGGTGACGGGGTAATCAAGGGGTTAAACTTTTTTTTTGGGGGGGGGGGTCCCTAGACCTCTCTGGGCCTAATACTAATTACCCTAACGCTGATTTTTGTCACTGACACCAGTACAGCACTAAAAAAAGTGAAGGGGTTAACTGGGGGGGGGTGAGAAATGATTGCCTACGTGACCTGGTGTCAGTGTAGTGTTGTTGGTGCACTCTGAGATGCTCTCTTTCTCCTCGGTCTGGAAGGGAAAAGACAGACACATGGAGAGATGACATCACTTCCCCGGTCAGTGGTTACAGTTACACAGACAGGGGAAGGATCTCATTTGCCAGGACCGATCATCAGGTCCAGGCCAGATTTCATTGGCCTGAGGATTGATCAGTTCCGAATCTAATTTGATTGTCGCAGCCGCCAAGGGGGTGCGTGTGCCCGACGTAACATGACGGCCATGCGGTACAACTGTGGCGGCTTGTCGGGAACAGGTTAATATAGAAATGTTGGCTTACTGTAAAGTTTGTCCATGTATAGTATAGTGTGCACTCAATACTTTTCCGGGGCTCCTTTTGCATGATTTACTGGATCAATGCCAATTGGCATGGAGGTGATCAGCCTGTGGCACTGTTGAGGTGTTATAGAAGTCCAAGTTGCTTTGCTAGGGGCCTTCAGCATTGTCTGGTGTCTCTCATCTTCTTAACAATACCCTACAGATTCTTGATGGTGTTTTAGGTCAGGTGAATGCTGGCCAATCAAGCACAGTGATACCATGATCATTAAATGAAGTATTGGTACTTTTGGCAGTGTGGGCAGGTGCCAAGTCCTGCTGGAAAATGAAATCGGCATCTCCGTAAAGCTGGTCAGCAGAGGGAAGCATGAAGTGCTCTAGAATTTCCTGGTAGAGAGCTGTGCTGACTTTGGACTCGATAAAACACAGTAGACCAACACCAGCAGATGACATGGGTCACCAAAACATCACTGATTGTGAAAACTCTACACTGGACCTCATGCAACTTGGATTCTGTGCCTCTTCATTCTTCCACCAGACTCTGGGATCTTGATTTCCAAATTAAATGTAAAATTGTACTGCAATACGAAAATAGGTCTTTGGACCACTGAGCAACAGTCCAGTCCTTTTTTCTCTGGTTCAGGAGTGGCTTGACACGGAATGCGACAGTTGTAGCCCATGTCCTGGATATGTCTGTGTGTGGTGGCTCTTGAAGCACTGACACCAGCCGTAGTCCACTGCTCATAAATTTCCCCCAAATTCTTGAATGACCTTTGCTTCACAATCCTCTCAAGGCTGCAGTTATCCCTGTTTGCTTACGCACCTTTTCTACCACACTTTTTTTCCTTCCACTCAATTTTCCATTAATATGCTTGGATACAGCACTCTGTGAACCGCCGGATTCTTTAGCAATGACCTTTTGTGACTTACCCTCCTTGTGGACAATTGTCAAGTCATCCAGGCCGGTTGCACACTCCGCCGACAAGGAAGTCGGACAGCTTTAGATCCGATTTTTGCCATACAATTTCATGTCCAACTTCCATGCGACTTCAATGAATGGGATCTGACTTTGATCCGACCATACCAGTCTGGTATAAATCTGGAGGGAAAGAACTCCACATCAAAATGGGGGGGGGGAACTACCTGGGTCCCCCCAAATACATACCAGATGCTTATTTTAGCATGAAGGTCAGGAAAGGGGGGCGGTAGCGAGCCCTCCAGGACCATGCCAGGCCACATACCCTCAACAAGGGGTGGAGGGTGGATGCTTTGGGGCAGAAGGAGCTCTGCACCCCCCCATCCCAAAGCACCTTGTCCCCATATTTATGGGGACAAGGGCCTCTTCCCGACAACCCTGGGTGATGGTTGTGGGGTCTGCGGGTGGGGAGCTTATCGGAACATGGAAGCCTACTTTAGCAAGGGGGCCTCCAGATCCTAATTCCCCCCCCCCCCCCCCACCAATGTGAATGAGTAGGAGTACATTGTACCCCTACTCATTCACCCAAAAAGGTGTCAAAAATACAGTGCACAGGTTTTTGCCAGCCCATTTTATTGAAAATGAAGAATATCCCCTGTCGTAGCTCCAATGTGTCCTCTCCCTCCAGTTTTTCTCCCTCCGCTGCTAGTGTCTTATCCCGATGCTAGCTCCCGCAGTTGTGACAGTGGGCTGCATGCTCCGGGGTCTGTATTTGGGGCGGGGGGAACCCCCGGCCCTTTTCATTTTGGCATGGGAGTTCCCCTTAAAATCCACTCACTCGTCTACCACTGTCCCTGACCTGCCGGGCTGCATGCTCAGATTTTGGAGGGGGGGGGGGGGAATCGCACGCTTTTTGGCATGGGGTTCCCCTTCAAGAGCCTCGGCACAAGTCGCATCAGTTAAGGTGATGATCCGACTTGGATGCGACTTACATTCAAATCAGTGTGCTGAAATCAGACCAAAGGAACCTTTTTCAAAGTTAGACCAACACAAGTCAGACCAGGGAACCATTGATTTATACACATCCTGCAACATGTGCTCCTAGTCGGAGCGTATGTCGTACCAGTGTAAACTGGCCCTGAGAGATCATTTAAGGCTCAGAAAACCTCTTACAGATGTTCTGAGGTAATTGGCTGATTAGAGTGTGACACCATGAGTCTACAATATTGAACTTTTTCACAATATTCTCATTTTTTGAGATACAGAATTTGGGGTTTTAACTAGCTGTAAGCCGTAATCATCAAAATGAAAAAAAAATGCTTGAAATATATCACTCTGTATATAATGAGTTTTCACTTTAATTGAACGACTGCAATTTAACATTAATATTCTGTTATATTTTAGATGCACCTGTATAAGACTAAAGAGACCCTGTCATCAGATTCTGCTCTGACATCTTTACAATACAGTGCTCAACATAAATGAGTACACGAAACAGATTTTTCAGAAAAACTTTACTTTTCTTTCAGAATAAACATTTTCTATGGGACACTGTGCTACAAAATACTCCTACAAATGCATGCCATTGATTGCAACCAAGATTTAATTCACAGACCCAAAGTATTTTTCCTAACAAATTCATTCAAGACCATGTTGCAAAAATTAATACAACCCAATGAAAGTCTTGGGAACAAAGCTAAATTTTAGACCACAAAATCCTAATTAACAAGAATTCAACTACAGGTGAGTCTAATTTATTCATTAAACGGGTGTCCAGCAGACAGTTGACTCTAAAAGGGCGTTAACCACTTGCCGACCAGCCACCGTCATTATACTGCTGCAGGTCGGCACGATCCCGCTAGCCGTCGTAGCTATACGTTGGCTCCATTAAGTGGGATAGCAGGAATGAGTGCGCCGGCTGCATTGGGGGGGGGGCACGATGACCATCGGTCAACAGGGACGTGTGTGTGTGTGTGTGTGTGTGTGTGTGTGTGTTTAAACTATTGGCTGGAACCACGATCTGTCATCTATATTCAGTCCCCTCCCCCTACAGTTAGAACACACAGTCGGGGAATACAGTTAACCCCTTGATTGCCCCCTAGTGACAGTTAACCCCTTTTCTGCCAGTGACATACAGTAATCCGTGCACTTTCATAGCACTGATCGCTGTATAATTGTCCCAAAAATGTGTCTGCCATAATGTTTCACTCACGATAAAAATCGCAGATCGCTGCTATTACTAGTTTAAAAAAAAAATCCATAAATCTATCTTGTAGACGCTATAACTTTTGCACAAACCAATCAATATATGCTTTTTATTTATTTTTTGTTTTATAGCACAAATAATAAAAACTGCAGAGGTGATCAAATACCATCAAAAGAATTTTGTGGGGGCGAGGAGACATAAATTTTGTTTGGGGTACAACATTGCACAGCCACGCAATTGTCAGTTAAAGTGATCCAGTACCGTATCGCAAAAATTGGTCTGCTCAGGATGTGGGTAAATCCTTTCCGGGGCTGAAGTGGTTAAAGGAACAGTTTAAAAATAATAAAAAATAACTAAAACAACTAAATGCATTTAAAGTGCTCGCACACCAAAGAAAACGCATACGCAAGTCGCACCTGCAAATGTAAACTGTGTTCAAATCGCACATGTGAGGTATCGCCGCGATCATTAGTGCGAGAGCAATAATTCTAGCAAAACCACCTCTGTAACTCTAAACTGGTAACTGTTAAAACATTTTAAACGTTGCCTTTGGAGATTTTTAAGTACCATAGTTTGTCGCCATTCCACCAGTGCATGCAGTTTTAAAGGGTAACATGTTTGGTATCTATTTACTCTACGTAGCATCAGCTTTCACAACATGCAAACAAATGGGGCTATCGTTACTGTTTTCTTATTCTTTGATTAAAAAAAGTGTTTTTTTTTTGTTTTTTGTTTTTTTTTGTTTTTTTTCCACAAACAATGTGTTTGAAAGACTGCTGCGCAAATGCTGTGTGGCATAAAATATTGCAACGACCGGCATGTTATTCTCTAGGGTCTTTGCTAAAAAAAATTATATATAATAGTTGGGGGCTCTAAGTAATTTTGTAGCAAAAAATAAATTTTTTATTTTTTTTTATTTTTTTTTCTTGTACACAAGTGTCAGAAATAGGTTTGTTCTTGAAGTGGTCAACAAGGTGAAACTGCAATAATCTCACAGGGCCATCCATGGAAGTTAATACTTCAACAAGAGTGTCTTCTGATGAGAAGGGTTGAAGAAAATCGCCATGCAAGTTCACTGCAGTTAGGGTAACATGACATGACACAATACGGCGTACGCTGCAGAGGAAAAAAAGCCTGTCTAGAATTTGCCAGGGCCCATGCTGAAAAATAAGACTACTGGGACTCTACTGTACTCTGGAGTGATGAGACCAAGATAAATGTTTTTGGAAAGAATTGCTTCAAAACTTCTTTATGGCGTCACAAAGGTGAGGAGTACAACCAAATGTACATGGTGGTAGCAGTGTCCTCCTGTGGGGCTGCATGAGTGCTGCCGGTGTCCAGGGAGCTGCATTTCATTGATGGTATTATAAACTGAAAGAGAGGATGCTACCATCACTCCGCGCCCTTGGTCGTTATGCACTTTTCCAACATAATGATCCAAAACGCATCTAAGGCCACGGTTGCATTTCTGAAGAACGGTGCAAGTTAATCAGTTGCCAAGTATATCTCCTGAGCTGAACCCAATCAATCGAACACTTATCGGGACAAATGGAGCATTGCTCTCCATCCAACATCCAGTCTCTAAAAGAGGTTGTTTCTTTGAAGAATGGAAAAAGATAAATGTTATGTCGACTCTGTGCTGTCCTTACAAATCATGAAGGTAATACAAAATAATAGATTTAGTAGTTTTTGTTGTGTATTTTTCTTTTTCTTTTTTTTTTTGCATCAACTAATTTGAGTAAAACTGGCAATTTTGTAATCTAAGTTATATTATTAACCCTACTTTCTTTTTCATACATCATCATGGGACACAGACTAAAGCCTCGTACACATGATCGGATTTTCCGCAAAGAATCAGACTTTTGTCCGAAGGGTGTGTGCGAGGAACTTGTCTTGCATAAAACATTACACAAACATGAACGTGGCGACATACTACGTGGAATTTCAGCTCTTGAGCGCCCCCCTGTGGGCACCTTCTGCTAATGTCTTGTTTTGTGAGCATTGATTCTGAGCATGCGTGTTTGTACTTTTGGACTTTTTTGTGATGGACTTGTGTACACATGATAGGAAAATCTGACAACAGACGGTTGTCCGCTGAAAATTTCCTAGCCTGAAATCCAACATATTTGTTGGCTGAAAGTTGGCCAACAATTGTCTGATGGAGCATACTAACGGTCGGATTTTAGGCAATCGTGTGTACGAGGCTTTAGGCTAATATTCATTACCTACTGGATTATACGTCATCTCCAGGTGAATGGACACTAGTAGACCAAAGATCTTCAGACAGGAAGTGATCCCCTAAATAACCCCTCCCATACCAGAAATACTTCAGTTTTTTTACCAGTGTCTGCAAGGTGGATGGCATGGTTGTTTAAGCTGTCTGAGCTCCAGGTCTCTAGTCCCACAAACTGTTCTTAAATGAATCAAGGGATTGACCGATTGGATCCATTTGACACAGGCTCTATATGCTGAGATAAATGGTACCCGAGCCTCGCAAAGAAGACTCCAGATCCTGCGAGGTTTTGCCTGTAATTTGCGAAGTGGAATCCTGAACACTACAGTGCTAAGGCATTTCTGCAGGGTGCTGTACAGGTCCAAGGGAGTGGACCCTAAACATGAAAAGAGTGACAGGAACTCGCCGTGAGGGGTGAAGATTGGGCTCTTAAGCCGCGTACACACGGACGGACTGTCTGGCCAACTAAGTCCGTCAGACAATCCGACAGACAGTCCGTCCTACTTTTGAATGAACGGACTTGACCACACACGATGAACAGACAGTACGTTGAAAGCTTGCGCGATGACGTGTACAGCACGTACGACAGGACTAGAAATACGACGTCCAATACACTGCAATGCAACCTTCGGCCGTGTAAATCCTTTCTGAGCATGCGCCATACTTAGTCCGTCCAACTTGCCTACTCACGAGCGGACTGTCCGCTGAAACCAAAGTTGGACGGACAATATTACGGAAATTCCGAAATACTTAGTCCGCCAGACTGTCCGCTGAAAGTCCGCTGAAGCCCACACACGAGCGGACTGTCCGCTGAAATGTGTTTCAGCGGACTAAGTTGGACAGACAGTCCGCCCGTGTGTACGCGGCCTTAGTTTCTAAGCTGCCCTGCGCCCGGACGGGTAAGTTATTATTGTGGGGTGTCCCAGTGATTGTTACAATGTCAAGATGGCTAGAGGCTGGACACCTGTGTGCGGTGGCCATACGGGGGAGTTTTGGGCTAGCTGTGGGTGTTTGCAAAGTGTTTTTTATTTTTTTTTTTTTTTATTTTTTTTTTTTTTTGCTTGTGTCTGGCTGTTTTTTACCTATATGATGGCAGCAGCAGTTTATTTGGCGGCCATGGCGGAAGCGGCTCCACTGCACATGCACCCTAGCTCTTATCTGGGTGCCTGAAGATTTGTCTAATATGTGAATACAGCCGCGCCTGTTCACCAGGACCGTGCATGTGCGTGCACAGAACGTTTTGGCGCACAGCCAGCTTATTTAAGCTGTGTATGCCAAGCCTGCAGAGATTCCAGAAGGCAGCTGTGGGACACAGAGCAGGCATTTGGAGCGGTCCATTTCTCTTTACCCAGGTCACATGGGTCACCAGGTGTTGCTTGGCAGGCTGAAGGTGCTTAGCAGGATTGTTGCATAGGGGCTTGGTGAGCCCTATTAAAGGGTCTCCCTTTTTGAGGTGTTTCAGTATTATACCCAGGTACTCTCGCTTTTTGTGGCTAGTAAATGTTAAGAAAAAAAAAAGAGGAGCAGGACTAACACTACAAGGAAGGGCACACCTATGTCATCAGTAGTTCCTGATGAACCTAGTTGTATCCCCCTGAAGGACCAGAGGCTTCTGGGCTATCTGAGCTGCTGCGCCTATCTGGTATTGTGCCTACAGTCAACGCTGCTGATTCACTCTTTATCACCAAGGATGGACTGTCCTCTGCCCTAGCTGGGTTACAGCACAAGCTTACTGGCATGATTGCCTCCATCCTGCAGGGTGCCAAGAAGCGTGACAGATCCCCCTCCCCTGGAGACTCCTAGTCTGGAGCAGGTATGGGTTGAGGATGAGGAAGAGCTAAAAGATCAGGATTCTGGGGATGGCCTGGCGGATGAGTCTGCTTCCCGGGCAATCTGGACAAGAAGATATCCAGACAGTGTCTGTCTCTCAATCAGAGGCTTTTGATCTTGACTCTTACTGAAATGGTTTGTTCTGCTTTTAAGTTACCTCTTGCAGAGGTTACTGAGCCACCCTGGTCCTCTCTGGGATCCCTGAGGCCTCTTCAGGTCACACAGGTTTTCCCTTTACACCCTCTGTTGGAACAGGCTGTGTATGCTGATTGGGACCATCCTGACAGCATTTTTGTTCCTTCTAAAAGGTTTTTCCTTTTATATCCCATGGATGAAAAGTTTAAGAAGTCAAGCATGCCAGCCGTAGATGCAGCAGTGTCTTCCCTAAACAAGAACTGAACTTGACCAGTAGATAACGCACAGGGCTTGAAAGACCCTGTTGACAAAAAATTGGAGTCATTTTTAAAAGCTTCCTTTTCTTTGGCCAGTTCAGCTATTCAGCCAGCTGTTGCAGCAATTGGTATCTGCCACTCCGTAAAGGATCAGATCAGACAGCCTGACAGGCCTAACCAGGAGGAGGATCTGCCTGAAAATAAGGCAGATATTCCTTGAGCGATGTTTTTTGCTGTTGGCGCCTTAAAGGATTCAATGCAGCGGGATTCCCGTTTTTGTCTCTCTTGTCTTTACATATGCGCAGACTTTTGTGGCTTAAGAACTGGTCAGCCAAGCTTTCTTGTAAGAAGTTATCTTTCATGGGGAATGTTTATTTGGTGATCATTTGGACAAATATATCCAGTTGTACCTTGTTTAACCACTTCAGCCCCGGACCAATAAACACCCTAAGGACCAGAGGTCTTTTTACAATTTCGCACTGCACTGCTTTAACTGGTAATTGCGCGGTCATGCAATGTTGTACCCAAACTAAATTTGCGTCCTTTTCTTCCCACAAATAGAGCTTTCTTTTGATGGTATTTGATTGCCTCTGCGTTTTTTTTTTTTTTTTTTTTTTTTTTTGCGATATAAATGGAAAAAGACCGAAAGTTTTGAGAAAAAATATTTTCTACTTTTTGTTATAAGAAAAATCGAATAAACTCAATTTTAGTCAAACATTTAGGGCAAAATTTATTCAGCCACATGTCTTTAGTAAAAAAAAAAAAAGTCAATAAGCGTATATTTATTGGTTTGCGCAATAGTTATAGCATCTACAAACTAGAGTACATTTTCTGGAATTTACACAGCTTTTAATTTACGACTGCCTATCTAATTTCTTGAGGTGCTAAAATGGCAGGGCAGTACAAACCCCCCCCCCCCCAAATGACCCCATTTTGGAAACTAGACACCCCAAGGAAGTTGTGGAGAGGCATGTTGAGCCCATTGAATATTTTTTATTTATTTTTTTGTCCCAAAAGATTGAATAATGACACAAAAAAAAAAAAAAAAAAAGTTTACAAAAAGTTGTCACTAAATGATATATTGCTCACACATGCCATAGTTATATGTGGAATTGAACCCCAAAATATATTCTGCTGCTTCTCCTGAGTACGGAGATACCACATATGTGGGACTTTTTGGGAGTCTAGCCGCGTACGGTACCCCGAAAACCAATCACTGCCTTCAGGATTTCTAAGGGTGCAAATTTTTGATTTCACTCCTCACTACCTATCACAGTTTCGAAGGCCATAAAATGCCAAAATAACACAAAACCCCCCCCCCCCCCAAAATGACCCCATTTTGGAAAGTAGACACCCCAAGCTATTTACTGAGAGGCATGTTGAGTCCATGAAATATTTTATATTTTGCCACAAGTTGCAGGAATTTTACATTTTTTTTTATTTATTTATTCATTTATTTTTTTGCACAAAGTTGTCACTAAATGATATATTGCTCACACATGCTATGGGCATAAGTCAAATTACACCCCAAAATAAATTCTGCTGCTTCTCCCGAGTACGGGGATACCACATGTGGGGGACTTTTTGGGAGCCTAGCCATGTACGGGACCCCGAAAACCAAGCACTGCCTTCCGGATTTAAATATAAAATGCTACCAAAAAAACTGTAAGCGATCGCAGGGATCAGGCCTGACTCTGCGATCGCTGCAGTTATGTGTTTAGTGTTTTGTAAGTGACAGTGATCGATACTGCACTTGGGTGGGCTGGGCAGAGGGGCAAAACGCAGGTGCTAGCAGGTATCTGGGCTGATCCCGCTAACAATGCGTTTTTTTGGAACCCTAAACTGCTGGGGATGCTAGTATAGATCTGATCAGATCAGATATTGATCTGTTCAGATTCTATACCACTACGGGAGGTTTATGCTTTGCGTGTGGGTGTTAGCGGTACTGGCACTAACCTAGCGCTGCCTGGGGCGACGCAGACCCTGACCCTAAAACCGAATTGATATCACCCGCCTGGTGATCAGGGGGTTAAACCTTTATTGGGTAATAAATGGTGGGTGCCCTGATGCTATAAAAAGCAAACTAACCAGAGTCACCTGTAACACTTATACGGTGATCACTGGTAAAAGGGTTAACTAGGGGCAATCAGGGGGTTCAAATTTTTATTAGGTAGTATATGGGGGTCCCTGGCGCTATATAAAAACCTGACGGGGAACCTAAACTAACTGGCTAACCATCGTCACCAGTGACACTTATACTGTGATCGCTGGTGAAAGGGTTAACTAGGGGCAATCAGGGGGTTAAAGCCATTATTGGGTAGTATATCGGGGTACCTAGCGCTATAAAAACCTGGCGGTGAACCTAAAAAAATAACTAGCTACCTAGCGACATCAGTGACACTAATGCAGCGATCAGAAAAATGATCGCTTAGTGACACTGGCAAAAGTGGGTGAAAGGGTTAACTCTAGGGGCAATCAGGGGGTTAAATCTTTATTGGGGGGTGATAGGGGGCTACCCTGGACCTAACACTAACTGCCCTGACAGTTTTTTTACTTTTACAACTGACACTGAATGCAGTGATCAGTAAATAAATGATCACTGCAATCAGTGACACTGTGACTGGAGGGGGGGCGATCGGGGGGGGGGGGGGGGTTGTGTGCCAGTGTGTACCTACATGTCAGTGTAGTGTTGGTGCACACTTACTTTCTGTCTTCTCGTAGTCCGGTCAAAAAGACCGCCCCGAGGAGAATGACATCACTTCCTCCTTCCTGTGTATACAATACACAGTGGGAGGAAGCTTCTCATTGGCCAGGAGCGATCAAGAGGGGGTGGCCAGAAACCAACGGCCATCCCCTCATCACGGATCGCTCCTGCAGCGAACCGGACCACCGTATCCAGCGGGAGGGGGTCCGATGGGACCCCCCACCCGCTGGAAGGCAGGCACGTACATGTACGTGCTTGTGCCTGCCTGTGCCATTGCGATGACGTACAATGGCAATACGGCGGTCCTTAAGTGGTTAAAACTTCAGGGACTGCTTCCTCAAATGTCTCAGCATCAAGGCAGTTCTGCCACCAACGGGGTGCTAGGGCCAGGGGCAAGCTGCAGGGCCAATAAAAGCCCTGGTTCCAAGCCCAGCACCAAGCCCTCCTTTTGAGGGGATGCCCCCACTCCTGTGGGGGGGGGGGGGGGTGGCTTCTGCACTTTGCGGACATTTGGAGAATAATTCGGGATGAGTAGGTAACCACAATTGTATCCCACGGTTACAAGCTAGAGTTGCGGGGGGTTCAGGCCTGGAAGAATTCTCTTTTCTACAGTCAGCTGTGGAAATCAAATTGGCTTTGAGTACAATCAGAGGTCAAGTTTCAGCCCTATTGGTATTCTTCAAAAGGCTTTTAGCCTCCTATTCACTGGTCCGAACCTTTATGCAAGGGGCAACTCGCTTGCTTCTCCACATTAGGTAACCTATGTGTCTTTGGGACTTGAACTTTGTGCTGTCTGTGTTACAGAAAAAAAAAATGTGAGCCTATCAAGGAAATTCCATTAGACTAGCTGTCATGCAAGCTAGCCTTACTGATGGCCATCACCCGGCTAGAAGCGTGTCAGTTGGCAGCCCTTTCGTGCATGGAACCATACTTGATTCTTCACCATGACAGGGTCGTGTTATGCCCTGTTCCATCCCTTCTATCCCTTTTGCCAAAAGTGGTGTCAAGCCTTTCATTTTAAATCCGGATGTTATTTTGCCGTCCTTCTTCTTCTTTCTTTTTTTTTTTTTTTTTTTTATTCTCTCAGCCTCATTTGGCGGATGAGAGATGACTGCATTCCTTTGGGTGTTGTCTGGGCAGTCGAGGTTTGTCTAGATACAAGGATCAGACTCCTTTTTTGCTTTATCAATAGGATCCCAGAAGGGGCAGGCAGCTTCCATTGCCTATTGGCCTTGAAGCACCTTTTGTGCTGAAATTCACATTCCACCTGGTAGAACTTGGAAAATGTGTGAATAGAGGACCAGGTGGTAGCCTTATAAATCTGAGAAGCAGATGCTTGATGCTGATCAGCCCAATAGGTACCAACAGCTCTGGTTGAATGAGCTGTGATAGGAAAAGTAGGAAATGAGTCCCTAAGGGCATAGGTCCTGAAGATTATTTTTCTTAACTCGCCTGGCAATGATGGAGCAGGAAGCAGGAGGCCCACAAGCAGAACAAATCTAGACTCGGTGTAAAAAACTGACTATGGCTGCCAGGTAGACCCTGACCACATGCAGGCAATGTAGGGCAATTTCTGTGACAGACCCAACCAGGACAGGGGATTTAGGAGGGGACTGCAGGCTAGCTTCTTGATACCTACTATGGGCCCTTGTTTTTAAGGGAATACTAGTTTTTGGGAGGTTTGTGCTTGGGGGGAACCTTGGTGTGGTCTTGCTTCAAATTCAAGTCCATATTTCCCCAATACACACAGACTGTGGGAACTGGAGGAACCATATACAGTGCCTTGCAAAAGTTTTCACCTCCCTTGGCATTTTCAGTTTACTTCCCAGCAGAAGAGCTGGCATCAAGGCTGAACATCAATGAGCTCTGACCAGCACCAACAGCAGCTTCAGCTTTCCTGAGATGGGAGGCAGCTGGCCTTTCTCACACCAGGGACATGGGATTTCATGCCAGCAGCATCTGTGAAGTTAGCGGTCACTCCCCAGCAGCAGATCAGGATGCAGGAGGAAAAGGGAGAGGAGGTGGCTGTCCAGTGTAGGGAACCGGGAGCGAAGCAAGTCGTCTGTGCTCCTCAGCGGTAGTCTAGGAGATGGAGCAGCTGGCTCATTTCCCCAATGTCGGCTCCACAGTCAGGGAGTGAAAGAACCTGGCCTCCCTCCCCAAAAGCCAGAGTGGATGATGTGGGGTCCCCAGCAGAAGCGCTGTTATCAGAGCAGAGTGCTACCAACCTCTGCTCAGCAAAGGCATCAACTATAGTGTTCCAGGGAGCCGGCAGTGGGCCCCTCTCCCAGAGACAAGGTGATGTAGTGAAGCTCCTACTTCCAGCTGAAGCGCTGGCAACAGGGCAGAATACTGCTGGCCTCTGCCTAGCACCTATAGTGTCTCCACAGCTCCAGGGAGCGGGGGCAGTCGACCACTCCCCAGCAGCAGACCAAGCCCGGAATGGTAAAGACCACCCAGCTGAAGTGCTGGCAGCCGAACATGGGGTTGATGACCTCTGACCCACGCCTACTGATGACATCCTTTCCCATAGGCCAAGAGGGGAAATCTTGTGACCACATATGTGGGTTCAATCTGCCCGACTAACGCAGGTCCAGACCACGTAGAGGTCTGGGACCTTTTTGGTCTATTGATGAGGAAGGAATGTGACTGACCCAACCAGGACAGGGGCTTTTGGGGGGGGTGACTGCAGGCTAGCCTCTTGGCTGCTGACTATGGGCCCTTGCTTTTACGGGAATACTAGTCTTTGAGGTTTGTGCTTGGGGGGACCCTTGGACTTTCTTCAGATTCAAGTCCATGTTTTCCCAAAACCAGCAATGACTACTTCAGACTGTAAGACTCAGAGCAGATAATAATCGCTTCCAGACTGCCCACTGCACATATATTGCGGCAGGACGGCCCGGCTGCACAAAATAACGTAACTAGTATAAGATTTTGTGCACAAGATCTGGGGTGCATGTTCCACCAGAGCCTCACTCCTGCCAATCGTTCCGAGGAGAGGCAGAACATCGATCTGCCTATGTAACCAAGGTAGATTGCCTTTCTGCCAGGAAGGAAAATGGAGATCTCGTCTTTCTGCTAAGCAGAAACACAGATCTCTGTTTCCTCTAATGCATCCATTCCCCCACGGTTAGAAATCGGTCCCTAGAAGAACCCTTTGCTCTCCCCTGATGTTAACAGTGCCAGTGGCATTTTCATACAGTGACTGAATTTTTTTTGATAATTCTTGGAAAAGCATATTAAAAAAAGCTATCAAAAGCATTGAATACGCCAGTCAGTACTGTTCAATCACTTAAGAAATGAAAAATGTGGAGATCTCTTGATACCAACCAAGGTCAGGTAGATCAAGAAAGATTTCGGCCACAACTGCCGCAGAAACTGTTTGGAATACAAAGAAAAACCCACAGATAACTTCAGGAGAAATGCAGTCTGCATTGGAAAAAGATGGTGTGGTTGTTTTCAAGGAGCACAATACGAAGATACTGGAACAAAAAAGAGCTGCATGGTCAAGTTGCCAGAAAGAAGCCTTTAATGTAAGTTCCACAAAAAAGCCTGGTTACAATCTGCTCAACACCTTGACATGCCTTGTTGGCTTTGGCGCAGTAAAGGCTCCCTTCTAGCAGCTCAACCATTCATATTATATATTTTTTATTTATTTTTGGGTTCCAGTATCGTTGAATTGTGCTCCTTGACCACTTAAAGGGGTTGTAAACCCTCTTGTTTTTTCACCTTAATGCATCCTATGCATTAATGTGAAAAACGCCTGGCACCCACTGACAAAAAAAATCTCCGTAGGCAAGGTTTAAAAAAAATTCTACAGGTTGCATGTTTTGAGTTGGAGGAGGTCTAGGGCTAAAATTATTGTTCTCACTCTACCGATCGCAGCGATGCCTCACATGTGTAGTTTGAACAGTTTTCATATGCAGGTTCTGCTCATGTGTGCGTTCGCTTCTGCGGGCAAGCTCGGCGGGCCGGGGAGCGTTTAAAAAAAAAAAAAAATTCTTAAACCTTTTATTTTTTTATTTTTACACTGTTTTTAAAAAAAAAAAAATTGTCGCTTTTATTCCTATTACAAGGAATGTAAAGATCCCTTGTAATAGGAAAAAAAAGCATGACAGGACCTCTTACATATGTGATCTGAGGTCAAAAAGACCTTAGATCTTATATTTACACTAAAACTAAATTAAATATCCCTTTAAGAGCTATGAGCGGAAGTGACGTTTTGACGTCGCTTCTGCCATGCAATGGTATGGAGACGGGTGGGGGCCATCTTCCCCTCACACGTCTCCATACCAAGTCAGGGAGCAGACCTGATCACCTCCGCCGCTACCGACGGCTCCGGTAAGCGGTGGACGGGGGGCCTCCTCCATTGCGACTAAGAACTCAGCAGTGTAGCCTTACAGCTTCGTGCCAGGAACCCTACTGCACATGTGCGAGGCTCCGCCCCTCTCTCCTACTGGCCTGGTGACCAGGGAAGGAGGAGGGAGCCCCAGGGCTGACGCAAATATCCACAGCTGAGGCTCCCGTAAGTGGAGACAGGATACCTGTGAAAGACAGGTATCCTGTCTTCCCCCTTCTCCCCGAAAAGGTGCCAAATGTGGCACTGGAGAGGGGAAGGAGTACAACCAGCAGAAGTTCCACTTTTGGGTGGAACTCTGCTTTTAAGTGATTAAACAGTACTGACTGACATATACAAGGCTTTGGATATCCTTTTTATATCCTTTTCTATCTTTGTAAAGTTTCATTGCCTTGTTACGCAGGTCTTTTGACTGTTCTTTTCTACCTCTTCATTGGCACAGTGTCTAGCCTGCATAGGACATCCTTATGAGAGCTAACAAACTCGTTCATTATACACAGACACTAATTGTGATTTAAAAAGCCACAAATGTGGGAAATTAACCTTTTTAATTGCCATTTTAACCTGTGTGCAAAACCTTCTGTGTCTGTACCAAGGCCAAACATTCCAGGGTATGCAAACTTTTTATCGGGGCCATTTGGGTGATTTCTGTTATGATTTAAAAAGGATCCAAAAAAAAAATGATAAATGGTTTCATGTGATTGCTATCCTCCAAAATACATTTCTTTGGCATGATCAGTCACATTTTCAATATTGATGCCAACATTTCACAATTTCTGCCAGGGTATGCAAACTTTTTAGTGTACGTGTGTGTATAGATGGAGAGATATATATATCTCTATCTCTCGCGCAACTCCCTGAAGAAAAGTCCCAATTAGGGATTGCAAGGGTAATCGGGGCCAGATGCTGGTGAAGACCAGAATGAAGAAGGCCAAAATGTGAGACAGAATATAACCTGGGACTCGGCTTTGTTGTCACACCAGACGCCTTACTCATCTGCCAGAAGTTTGAGTCTATGGTACCATGTTCTTCTGAGACAATTTGGCATGAGTATCGCCAGAACCCTTTCCTCCTTCATCCTGTGTAGCAGTTGGGAGAGTATCTTCATCAGAGGGAAAGCATAAACCAGTATGAATTGAGTCCAAGGAATCACTAGAGAATTTTATTGTGAGGTCTAGAGGATCATAAGTCTTAGCTGTTATCCATTTAAGGACCTCCTCCTGCACATATACGTCGGCAGAATGCCACGGCTGGGCACAAGCACGTACCTGTATGTTGCTTTTTAAGTGCCCAGCCGTGGGTCGGGAGTGCGGCGGCGCAGTCACGACCCAGTCCTGAGCTCCGTGGCCACAGGACCAACGGACCCAATCGCCGCTGGTGTCCCGTGATCGGGTCACAGAGCTGAAGAATGAGGAGAGGTCTGTGTAAACAAACCTCTCCCCGTGCTTCCTACTGTGGCTGTCACAGATCGTCTGTTCCCTTTTTATAGGGAAAGACTATCAGTGACGTCACATGCCAGGCCACGCCCCCTACAATAAAAAAAACACAACGTCATACATAACACCTACGCTGCCCCCTAGTGGTTAACTCCTTCACTGCCAGTGTCACTTACACAGGAGTCAGTGCATTTAAATAGCACTGATTGCTGTATAAATGACAGTGGCCCCAAAAATGTGTCAAAAATGTCCGCTGTGTCTGCCATAATGTCGCAGTCACAATAAAAATCGCTGCTCGCCACCATTATTTGTAAAAAAAATAATAATAAAAATGCTATAAAACTATCCCCTATTTTGTAAACGCTATAGCTTTTGCGCAAACCAATCAATCGCTAATTGTAAAAATGTAGAAGAATACGTATCGGCCTAAACTGAGGGAAAAAAAATTTTTTTTTGTATATTTTTTGGTGATATTTATTATAGCAATATTGCATTTTTTTCGAAATTGTCGCTCTATTTTTGTTTTATAGCGCAAAAAATGAAAACCACAGAGGTGATCAAATACCACCAAAAGAAAGCTCTATTTGTGGGGAAAAAAAGGACACCAATTTTGTTTGGGAGCCACGTCGCGAGGCCGCGCAATTGTCAGATAAAGCGACGCAGTGCCGAATCGCAAAAAGGGGCTTGGTCCTTTTGGCTGCAAATTGGTCCGGGGCTTAAGTGGTTAATTAGTTCCCCACCTTTTGACAGAGCTTTAGAAAAATCTCTGGGTGCAGAGGCCTTGACAACATACAGTCCTCTTCTTGAGGGATGTGGATGGCTGAGAAAACTGGTATGGGATTTTCCACCCACTGCATACAGCTGATTTAAGATTTTTACTTTACCATCAGTCAAAATTGTCCAAGTAACGTATCGGGGATCTCCAACCCATTGACATTAGAGCATCATTTCTTTTCTTGGTACAATTTGCATTGTATTCCTGGAGAAAAACCTCCCTCTTGAATACAACAAAAAAAAAATGGTACCATTTGGCAGCATCATCTTTCCTTCCCTAACTGGATTAAACCTTGTAACCATCTGATGGAACGTTAAAGGATACATTCACCTTTTGGAACATGTTACGTGTTCCACCTGTATTTAAGGTAATGATCTGCCCCAGAACTGAGGGGTGGCATTTTGACCAGAGCATCCTTGGGTGAACGCTGTGTCAAAGATTAAATTTAAGTACTCGAGATGGTATGAGGGCTGGAGAGCAGACTTTGAAAAGCTGTTTATCAAGTCAAAGTTTTGAATTATTATTATTTTTTTGGACATCAGCAGACAAAGTTGTGGTTTTAAGAGCCTTTTAGTAGGCAGTCGTCCAGGTAACTTGTAACATTGCCATGGGTTCGCAGAAGAGCAAGAAGCAAGAAAAGCTCCTTTTGTGAATGCTCAAGATGAATTGTAGTACTACAAACTAAAAGGGTTTGTCTCCCACAGCATAATGCAGAAAGTGTTGATTTGAGAGGAAGATAGGAAAGGCAGTTTAGAATGTGTCATACGAGAGACCTGATATCATTTATCTAATTTTCCTGATCCTAAGCTTTGTTGGGAGTTAAACTGTCAAATGTAAGTTGCTTATGCCATGAAACATTTGAGACAAAATGGCAGGGGTTATCGCAATAAAGTGAGCAACTTCCAAATCCTCTGCCTATAAAGCTGTATAGTGTGCTAGGCACTGTGAACTGTGATTATTGAAAGCCAGGAACCCGTGTAGATTTGCAGGAAAAGCCTTTTACGGTGGGCATACCTCCAGAAGGGGTGTTTAGGGTCTAGCACCCACAGAAAGGGTCCTGGTCCTGTACAGTTTATGAAGAACACAAGATCAGTGCCCATGCCTGACAGCACGACAGTCTGCCTTGTTTAGATCGGCAGACCGCTGTTTTATCTCTGTGGGGAGCAATCGCAGGTGGCCGGCGGTCCTGCTGATTAGCTCCCTCTGTATATATGCAGTATAGTATATATGTGGTAGACGGAAAAACAGAGCATGTTGCATTTTTATGTAGTGTAACTATCAGGTTGACAGGTTTAATAAAGGCAGAAAAGAAATACCATAACCAAAGGTGTTTGGTGGCATAATGATAAACCATTTCCTCCAGCCGTTAAACTTTCAGCATATTAAATATATTTAAAAAAAAGAAACTAAAAATGCGTCAGAGTATAAACTAATTGCATATCGTCTCATATGTACTACATTAAAACCAGTATATCAATTAAAGGGATTGTAAACCCATATTTATTTTTAATAACAAACATGTCACACTTACCTACTGTGTGCAATAGTTTTGCACAGAGCAGCCCTGATCCTCCTCTTCTTGGGTCCCCTGCCAGAGCTCCAGGGTCCTCTTCCCCTGCCAAGTATCCACCATAGCAAGCCACTTGCTATGGGGGCACTTGTGCCAGCTCACTTCTGAGCTGTGCTCTCCGTGACAATTTACACACAGAGTTTGGCTATCTGGGGTCTGTGGCCTGCCACAATGCTCCTTGCAACATGATCCCCCCCCCCCCCGCCCGCTAGCCTGCCACAGTGCTCCCCCCCAAACCCCTCTGTAGTCTGCCACAGTGCTTACACACACTAGAAGAGGAGCTACGAAGGAGAGAGATGGGGGACATGGAAAAAGGAGAGACATGTACGAATGGAAAGAGGTGGGGGGAGAGAGAGGCGGAAAGTGTTAGAACTTGTATAGAGTCCAGATGTACAGACATTACCAATGCATGAGTAGTGTCATTCCTCTGCACTAGTCCCCCTCAGGGTCTCCATACATTGGGGTCCTCATAATCCTCACATCAGAGCACCCCCCCCCCCATCTTACATAAGTCATGCCTTACATCACAGTTCCCTCCTTTTGTCAGTCACTCTTTTTATTAGGGGTCCCATTTTCCCCACCTTCAGGGTACCCAAAGCAACCCCCCAATTAGGGTCCCCAAAGTCCCGTTACATCAGGGTGCCCCCTTACAGCACAGGGCTCCACATTAAATCACGGTCTGCACAGATTGCACTTACATGATGATTCGTTATACTTTTTACAGAACTGACAGATGAAAACTGAGGTACTAGGACAGGGCAGGTCTGGAAGAAGTTGTGTTCTCCTCCTCTGAAACTCAGGGCCCGTGGGCAAGGAAAATGTTATTGGTTGCTTGAATGTCGGCAGTTCTAGCAACTAACCACCATCGCTGACAGGCAGCGACAGTGGGTGGGGTAAATGCTGTCTGCTGGGCAGGCATATTTTTACTGATCGCTCTCTGCTTGCATCCCGTGCTGTTGCCGATCAGCACGCCCGTGGCTACAGAGACGCTGGTATTTGTGTAGGGCGCCATAGTGGGGGGGGGGGGGGGGGAGGGGCAGCTCTGTAAATTACTAAATCTAGTGTTGCTAATATCTATGCCTCTAGCAGCAGAGTCGGGGCACTGGCTAATTTTGAGTTTCCCAGTTGTAACTGCAGCTCGCAATTGGGCGTCCTCCCCTCAGACCTCAAGAGACTGCACGCAGGGCAAGTGCAACTCCCATCTACCCCCTTGTCTCAGCCCTGTGCACCGTATGTGTCAGTGAAGTGTGTGTGTGTGTGTGTGTGTGTGTGTGTGTGTGTGCGCGCGCGCTCCACAGTTTTCTTCCCTGCTCTTCTGTGACACAGCTCCAGCTTTCTTTCTGATCACTTGCATAGATGGTGAGGGGTTGGGGGAAACGCCGCCCAAGGCAAACGCCTTGTTTGCCTCATGGTAAATACGCCCCTGATTGGGAGCTTTGTATCTGGATTCACTCAAAATAATGCCTGTACCCATATAGCCTTACTTCCAGGGTTCTTAAAGTGTTGTTAATGGTTTGCAAACCATTGCACAGAGCAGCCCCACAATCCTCTTCTTTTTAGGTCTCCTGCCGACAGTCCTGGCTGCCCCCCCAATAACAAGCCTCCCTAGCCACTCTGCATGTATGTCCATTCACACACAAAATGCGGCCTGGCCCCTTCTCCCTGCTCTCTCCTCATAGGCTCACTAGCTGTGAGTGACAGCAGCATGAGCCAGTGGCTCCCACTGCTGTGTGTCAACAAAGGCAGGGAGAAAAGATGTTGCTCTCATACACAAAGCTGGATTGAGATGGGGCTCAGTTTAAGGTCGGTAAGTATAAGGGGGCTGGATAAAAAAAATCTGTGTGCAGCAGTCCCCCTCCCAAAACTACTTAACGGAGCCTTGATTCTCTGGGTACTCTCCCTCTTCCTTTGCTGAAACATTGGAAATCACAGCCAGTGAGGAGAGAGAGAGGGGGGGTTGGGCTGAGCAGAGGCTCAGGAGCAAGCCTGCTTGGTTGCCCCCATGGCAAGCTGCTTGCTGTGGGGGCACTCGTCAGGAAGGTGGGGCTAGGAGCACCAGCAGGGGACCTGAGAAGAGGAGGATCAAGGTTGTTGTGTTTTTTTGTTTTGTTTTTTAAACCAAGCCTTTAATACAACTTTAATGCATAGAATGCGTTAAGGTAAAAAAAAAAAAAAAAAAACTTGAGCCTTTTAGAACCACTTCAAAGTTACATAGTACCTTTACTGTTGCTACATATTATAATGCTGTGTTAATTGTAATATTTAATCTTTTTCTCCCATAGGATGTTCACATTCAATTGGTTAGAGAGATGGTGTCCTACCAGAAAAAGAGCATTTTGACACTTTTTGCCTTGCTCTCTTTATTCATCATAGAGTGCTTCAGTATTGAAGAAATTCCAGAAGAATGGATGCTCCTGCATGTTGTTCAGGGACAAGTAGGAGCAGGAAATTACAGCTATCTGAGACTTAACCATGAAGGAAGGATTATACTGGAGATGCAGAGCTTGAGAGGTGATGCCGATATATATGTCTCTGATGCAACCCTCAACCCCAGTTTTGATGAGTATGACCTACAATCTATGACCTGTGGCCTGGATGTTATAGTTGTGCCAGACCACTTCAAGCGCCCTGTGGGGATTGGAATCTATGGCCATCCTTTTTATATAGAGAGTGAATTTGAAATTAAAGTATACTATGACCCAACAATAGAAGAAGACCCTTTTTCTGAAGCATCCTACGACCCAGAACAGATGGAGACAAGTCACAAAAAGCAGCGACAACCCCAATTCGATGCATCTCATGAAGAAGAATCTGTGCTACAGACTATTCTCATAGGGATTCTTAAGATCGTCCTAGAGATTCTCTTTTAAGTGCTATTATATTTCTATATAGTTCAACAAAACTGAGATTTGTTTTTGTAATTAAAACTGGAATTTTTCCATAAGTAATAAAGGATAAGTTTTAGGATATACACATTTTATAGCAGTTGGCATGTTTTCCTGTACTGGCACATTAACGGTACTGAACTTGGCAACCAGAAGGGATCAACCAGTTATTTTACAATGGGGTTTCTTACTACTACTCCTGTGGATGGTAATGTGCTTTAAGACTCCAAGGCAACATCTTCTAAAATATACAATATTGTATTGGTTGCCAGATCTATTATGGGATTGCTGGTTTATTTGCTTATACTGGCTAGAAACCATTTGTAATTTTTCTTGCTTTCTAAGAAAAAAAAAAAAGGTAATATAGACTATTTTAAAGGAGATGTGTATATATTTTTCCTAATGAATAAATATAATTTGGTAATTTATATTGTATTTTACAAATCAAATATTACAGTTTACAGGCTGGTATCTGTAGACACCCAATGTTTTGTACTGGGAATAAAGTGTTATTAGAAGAGTTGTTACTTATTAACGCTTTCATTCTTTAGGTTATTTTCTATGTTTAAGGCAGGTAATAAAAATCAAACACATTTCTACATCACAATTAGTTTTGTGGAAGATAATATATATTTTTTATTTTTTACTGAAATATGATTATTACATGGTTGTAAGACAGGGAAATGCTTTTGCTTCCTTGGAGAGTGTGAGCATAGCTGATTGGAGAGCATTAGTTGAAATTATGATGGAGCATGTTGTACCACTGTTCTTCAAGTTAAGCTGGTGCATTTTTATTTTCAGGCTTCTGAGATTACTCCGAATCTTGAGGGCAATAGCATAAAAAAACAAAAACACAAAAGTAAGAAAAGAGGATGCTTTCAGCTACACAGTGGCCAGCATAAAGCCGCGTACACAGAAAAAGACTGATGAGCTTTTCATCGGAAAATGCGACCGTGTGTATGCTCCATCGGAATTTAGCTGTCCGAATTTCCGCCAGCCAAAAGTTGATAGCATGTTCTCAATTTTCCCCGACTGAAAAACTTTCTATCTGTAATTCCGATTGTGTCTATGCAATGACACGCCAAAAGTCATACATGCTCAGATTTAACTACGAGACAGAAGCGATTGGCTACTGGCTATTGAACTTCCTTTTTCTAGTCACGTCGTACATGTTGTACGTCACCGGATTATAAATGATCGGAATTTGATGTGACCGTGTGTAGGCAAGACAGCTTGAGCTGAATTCCGTCGGGAAAACCATCAGAGCTTTTTCCGACGAGAATTCAGATCGTGTGTATGCAGCATAAGGCTACATTCACACCAGCTATTTAGGCCGGTGTGAACTGTAGCCGCAGGAATCTTCTGATTCCTGTTGTGGATCTGAGTGGCTAGGTGCAGCTACCAGCCCCATTCACTATAATGACAGGTTGCCAGCAGCCGCAGCTTTTTGCTGCTCCCTGTAAAACCAGCAATTACCTGCAGTGATTGCTGCTGGATGCACTTTGTGTGCATCCAGCATCGATTACTGCAGGTAATCGCTGGTTGTGCAGACAGCCACAAATGCCTGCTGCTACTGGTGACCTGTCTTTATAGTGAATGGAGACAGTGTCCGCACCTAGCCGCTCGGAACAGCAGCAAGAATCAGACGATTCCTGCTGCTCCATCAGCCTAAATTGCTGCTGTGAATGTACCATATCCTAAGTTGGGGCCTGAGCAATCATTTGGTAAAACTAAGGTATGGTACACTATAAGAATTTTGGGCAAACAATCGTCTGATTTTCCTAGTTTGACAGCAAATCAGGACCAATGAATGAAATTTTGGAATCGACTTTTGAAAGATGTGTACACACTATACAAAAATCATACTAACATTTTTGGATGAAAATGTTCGCCAGATTTTCTTATAGTGTGTACAAGCCTTTAGGGAACGTGCGAACAGAAAACTAGGCAGTTTTGCAAATATAGGAATGTTGCTAGATGCTGAAAAGCTCAAGCATTCACTTATCTAGTACAGTGTGCATTAACTGGAAAGGATGGAACCCAATCCTTAAGACTAGGCTTGAACAATATCCTGAGTCACTGAGAAATGGAGTGAAAAGCTAGTTCCTTTTTGCTAGGATGACATTCCTAATGGAAGCAGTGGCTGCAAGGTAGACTTACATAGTAGGAACTGCATCCAGACAATGGAGGGAAGTCTTCTGATGTACTAGAGCTGAGCAGAGTGATGGAAGAACTGTGTCCGGGCTAAGAGGAAATGCTGAACCCACCTTAGGAAGGAAAGGAATTCTAGGCCTTAACCGTACCTTGTATCTTGATAAGACAAGCCACTCTCCTTGATTGATGTCTACAAGTTCTGGGGGAATCAAATTCCAATCCAACACAAAAATGTAGGAATGTAAGGAATTTAGGGAGAGAGAAAAAAAAACATTGGCTGGCTGGGATTCCACCATCGTCGAACTCCCTTGCACTGACACGGTGTCTAGGACTTTGCCGCAGTCTGCCGGGCTGGCATCCGTTGTAATGAGCCTCCAAGAAATAGGCTTCATGCACACTGGGTGTAAAACTGCTGCTTTTAAGGGCATTTGACTTTTTATTTTTCTTCCCCTAAATGTCCTTAAATGATAGCATATATGGCCATGCACACTTAGGCGTTTACAGACATATTGGAAAAGGACAGAGTAGAGGCTTAAAAAACCCCACCACTTGCGTGTTCAGTATAAGAGTGCTTAAGCAGAAAAATATTTGATGCATCTAAATTCCTGTAAATGTGTCTAACTGTTAGGCGCGTTTGCTTCAGCGTTCATTCATTTAGATGGCCATTGGATTTTTGTACTTACCTGTAAAATCTTTTTTCTTGGAGTAAATCACAGGACACAGAGGAGGCGATAAATAATGACTACCTAGCTTATGCACCACCTATAGGTGAATGGACACAGGCAAAAATAACAGACTGGAGTGCCTTAGGAAGTTCCTCAATTTTGTAGCAAGTAATGAACCTCCAGAAAAGAGAGTAGGGTGTTTTGTGTCCCGTGATGTACTCCAAGAAAGATTTTACAGAGAAGTACAAAAATCATATTTTCTCTATTGTGCATCACAGGTCACAGAGCAGGCTATAAATTATGACTACCTTAGATGTCCCAAAGCAATGCACATGAGGGGTGGGAGAGACCGTAACCACCATCAGGCCCGAGGAAACTGCTTTGTAGCCAAAAGCAGCATCCTCTGCAGCCTTCACATTCTCCTGTGAAGGCTGCCGAGTTTGCAAAAAAAAAAATCTGATTGCCACAGACATTTACAAACATGTCTTGCCAGCCCAAACCGCATCTGCATGTGTGCTGGGCTTTCTCTCCTAGTGCCTGAGAACTGGCAAAAAACAAAAGTAACACTATGGGGGTTATTTACGAAAGGTAAATCCACTTTGCACTGCAAGTGCACTTGAATGTGCAGTCCTTCTAAATCTAAGGGGTAGATCTGAAATGAGTGGAAGCTCGGCTGATTTTATCATCCAATCATGTGCAAGCTAAAATGCTGTTTTTTATTTTCCTTGCATGTCCCCCTCAGATCTACAGTGACTGAACTTCCAAGTGCACTTGTGCAAAGGGATTTTCTTTTAGTAAATAACCCCCTATATCTTATTTCAAATGAAAACTCAAAACCACCTTTGGCGAGAATGATGGATGAGGATGCAGTACAACCTTATCATGGTAGAGAACTAAAAATTGCTCCCTACAGGAAAAAGCTGCCGTTCACAAAACTCTCCTTGCCGAAGTGATTGCCACCAAAAAAAAACATTTTCTGAGTCAATAGGACTAATGGAATCTTATGAATTGGCTTTAACAACTTCAGTGTTGCGAAGTACAATTAAAATATTGCATATACTGCAATAACACAAAAATATACATAGACAACTTTTTACATAAGAGGGGTCCTGGAAGCAAGAGATTAAGTATTGACAGCACTTTATCCCAACTTGTTTCGCATTGGCTTCATCAGGGGATGTGCGAACTAATGACAAATTTAATTGAAAAAAGATAATTAATAAAAATCGAGCTTTCGTAGCTGTACCGACACGTGCGATCGCGGGCACGAGAGCCAGAACAGGGACGTTTGTGGGTAAACACACAAATCCATTTTCTGTGAGAGACAGATCATGTGTCCCTACTAGCTAGGAACAACTATCTGTCATCTCTAGTTACTCCCATCCCCCTACAGTTAAAACACACACGAGAGAACACTGTTAACCCATTCCCTGCAATTGACATTTACATAGTAATCAGTGCATTTTTATAGCAATGATCGCTGTATAAACGTCCCAAAAATGTGTCAAAAATGCCAGATCTGTCCACCATAATGTCACAGTCCTGATAAAAATCACAGATCACCACCATTACTAGTAAAAAACAAGAAGAAAAGATAATAAATATGCCATAAATCTTTCCCATAGTTTGTAGACGCTATAACTTTTGTGCAAACCAATCAATATACGCTTATTGCGATTTTTATTACCAAAAATATGCAGAATAGTTGTGGTCCAGACTACCATATAACACCCATGAAACATAGGCACCTCATCCCCTATAAATTTGAAATGTAGAAAAAAGGAGAGAGAAAGGGGGATTTTTGCGGTGCTGTGGTACAAATTGAATACGTTGAAGGTAATAAAAAAGAATTTTATAATTTATTGAAGTACAATTAAAATATTGCATATACTGCAATAACACAAAAATATACATAGACAACTTTTTACATAAGAGGGGTCCTGGAAGCAAGAGATAAAGTATTGACAGCACTTTATCCCAACATGTTTCGCATTGGCTTCATCAGGGGATGTGCGAACTAAAGACAAGTTTAATTGAAAAAAGATAATAATTAATAACAATCAATATAAAAATTAAATACATGCAGTGAAATATATACTATTGGGGAACTTTCCATGTGAAGATTCTAAAAGGAGCGCTTACCATCTGCTACCTGAATCCCCAGAAGCACTGAAAGCCAGCCAATAAGTGAAGAAAAAATGTATGACCCTAAGCCCACAAATGGCCACTCGTCAAAGGAGGGCATAGATGGGGGTAAGCCAAAGCTAAGGGAATAAATGAAAAAGTATAAGAAAAAAATAAGACAGTTATAATACAAAAATAAAATTAGAAATATTTTTGCTATTTAATTAGCACAATAGCCAAATAGAACAGTTTTGATAATAATATGTATTCTCCTCAATAATTGAGGAAAAGGCAAATAGCCTCATTGATTATAGGTGCATAGTTTAAGTCAGCAACAAAGTATCGGTTAATAGGACGCTAGGAGCAATATATAGCGAAGTAGGGTACAATGAAGAATAAACTTAATAAAAATTAATTATCAAAATTAGGAATGAGTGAAAGCTAAATAGATGAAAATGAATGTTGAAAAGAGGCAATGAATAAATGGCAGCATAGCCGCACTTACTGCCAGAAGTATAATTTGTATCCAAACAAACTGGGCACATCTGTTGATCAGAATATATGTAGCAAATGTGGTCAATTGCACTAGATCTCTCAGTGTGCAAGTCTAAGGATCAGTGTCACACTGGGACGCACATAAATAGATACTAAGGTGGTAGTTACGGCGCTCGCCTGTTGTTAATTGTATCTGCAGGAGACCCACCTGCTATTACTTGTGCCTAATTCCTCACAGGGGTATGTATCAAATAATGCACAAAATTTTATTTGTGTTATACTTTTTAAGTGCTTTAGTGACAATATCTCTCCCAAAGATAAAAAAAAAATTTTATGGAAAAAAACAAATAAATAAATTAATGTGTAAATCTCTACCTATATGGAATATGCAAAAATATGCTATAACAGACCCTGACTTACATTTTTTTTAGAAACTACAAACCTCTTATTGGAATGTTAAAGTGCTTATATAAGATTGTGCAAAACATACAAAAAAGTGCCATTATAATATCAGCTGTGCAAAAAGTGCCACGTGCTCCTAAAGATGCCACAATACATAAATCCAGTCTTTTTTGCTTATAAAATCGCTAGATAGAAGCATGCGATTTCTTCAGAATCGCTAAATGGAAGCATGCGATTTTTTGCACATTTGAAGTTGGTATAGAAAATCCCACAGCAGAAGAACAATAAAGCTCAAATTGGAAAGTTCTGCTAAAAGAAAGTGACAGTGTGCTTCAGTATTGGTGGATTCCTGGATACACATTCATTTATTTATTTGTTTTTTTCCATAAAATTTTTTTTTTATCTTTGGGAGAGATATTGTCACTAAAGCACTTAATGCACAAAATTTTATTTGTGTTATACTTTTTATTTTTATTTGATACATACCCCTGTAAAGAATTAGGCACAAGTAATAGCAGGTGGGTCTCCTGCAGATACAATTAACAACAGGCGAGCGCCGCAACTACCACCTTAGTATCTATTTATGTCTTTCACCTTTTAGAAGAATATATAAGGTAGTGGCAGCCCCTTTCACCATAACACACAGTTTGTTTACATATTGTTTGTCTATCGGTTTTTGGACTGTTCCATTAGAGCAATCCAGGGTCCTTAGCGCACCTTTACCCCCCCTTTTCCCACTGGGAAGCACATTCACCTTTTCTCTGAAACTAGAAAGTATCACATTAAAATGAATTAATTAATATTGCGGATTCATCTAAGAGAAGGACTTAATAGAATGTGCAGCAACCGAGTATAAACTCTAATGCCCTCCGTGCGCTGGTTAAGCTAGGAACTCCTATTCCCGCCACCATCGAGCATGCGCAGAGCTTCCTAGCACATCTGCATCGAGCCGATGACGTCAGACGCTGGCTCGATGGACGGAGGACACATAAGCCAGGCACTTCCTAGCTTAACCAGCGCACGGAGGGCATTAGACTTTATACTCTTGCTGCACATACAGTGCCTTGCGAAAGTATTCGGCCCCCTTGAACTTTTCAACCTTTTGCCACATTTCAGGCTTCAAACATAAAGATATAACATTTTTATTTTTTGTGAAGAATCACCAACAAGTGGGACACAATTGTGAAGTGGAACAAAATCTATTGGATTTTTGAAACTTTTTTAACTAATAAAAAAATGAAAAGTGGGGCGTGCAAAATTATTCGGCCCCCTTGCGTTAATACTTTACAGCTGCAAGTGGCTTGGGGTATGTCTCTATCAGTTTTGCACATCGAGAGACTGAAATTTTTGCCCATTCTTCCTTGCAAAACAGCTCGAGCTCAGTGAGGTTGGATGGAGAGCGTTTGTGAACAGCAGTTTTCAGCTCTTTCCACAGATTCTCGATTGGATTCAGGTCTGGACTTTGACTTGGCCATTCTAACACCTGGATACGTTTATTTGTGAACCATTCCTTTGTAGATTTTGCTGTATGTTTGGGATCATTGTCTTGTTGGAAGATAAATCTCCGTCCCAGTTTCAGGTCTTTTGCAGACTCCAACAGGTTTTCATCCAGAATGGTCCTGTATTTGGCTGCATCCATCTTCCCCTCAATTTTAACCATCTTCCCTGTCCCTGCTGAAGAAAAGCAGGCCCAAACCATGATGCTGCCACCACCATGTTTGACAGTGGGGATGGTGTGTTGAGGGTGATGAGCTGTGTTGCTTTTACGCCAAACATATCGTTTTGCATTGTGGGCAAAAAGTTCGATTTTGGTTTCATCTGACCAGAGCACCTTCTTCCACATGTTTGGTGTGTCTCCCAGGTGGCTTGTGGCAAACTTTAGACAAGACTTTTTATGGATATCTTTGAGAAATGGCTTTCTTCTTGCCACTCTTCCATAAAGGCCAGATTTGTGCAGTGTACGACTGATTGTTGTCATATGGACAGACTCTCCCACCTCAGCTGTAGTTCTCTGCAGTTCATCCAGAGTGATCATGGGCCTCTTGGCTGCATCTCACATCAGTCTTCTCCTTGTCTGAATTGAAAGTTTAGAGGGACGGCCAGGTCTTGGTAGATTTGCAGTGGTCTGATACTCCTTCCATTTCAAAATGATTGCTTGCACAGTGCTCCTTGGGATGTTTAAAGCTTGGAAAATCTTTTTGTATCCAAATCCGGCTTTAAACTTCTCCACAACAGTATTACAGACCTGCCTGGTGTGTACCTTGGTCTTCATGATGCTCTCTGCGCTTTCAACAGAACCCTGAGACTATCACAGAGCAGGTGCATTTATACAGAGACTTGATTACACACAGGTGGATTCTATTTATCACCATCAGTCATTTAGGACAACATTGGATCATTCAGAGATCCTCGCTGAACTTCTGGAGTGAGTTTGCTGCACTGAAAGTAAAGGGGCCGAATAATTTTGCACGCACCACTTTTCAGTTTTTTATTTGCTAAAAAAGTTTAAAATATCCAATAGATTTTGTACCACTTCACAATTGTGTCCCACTTGTTGGTGATTCTTCACAAAAAATAAAAATGTTATATCTTTATGTTTGAAGCCTGAAATGTGGCAAAAGGTCGAAAAGTTCAAGGGGGCCGAATACTTTCGCAAGGCACTGTACACTGGTAAGCCATATTTTCATTAGACACTTTCTCATTCTATTAAGTCCTTCTCTTCTTAGATGAATCCACGATTTTAATTAATTAATTTTAATGTGATACTTTCTGGTTTCAGAGAAAAAGTGAACGTGCGTCCCAGTGTGACACTGATCCTTAGACTTGCACACTGAGAGATCTAGTCCAATTGACCACATTTGCTACATATATTCTGATCAACAGATGTGCCCAGTTTGTTTGGATACAAATTATACTTCTGGCAGTAAGTGCGGCTATACTGCCATTCATTCATTGCCTCTTTTCAACATTAATTTTCATCTATTTAGCTTTCACTCATTCCTAATTTTGATAATTAATTTCTATTAAAGTGGTTGTATATCCACATTTTTTACTTTTACCTACAGGAAAGCCTATAATAAGGCTTACCTGTAGGTAAAAAAAATATCTCCTAAACCTGTACGGTTTAGGAGATATTCCCCTCGGTATGCACCGCTGACTGCAGCGGCGCATGCGTACAAGGGGTTTCTCGCCGTCAAAATCTGGCAGCAGCCGAGGGGCCGGACTGAAATCTCCCGCGCGCATGTGCGGGAGTGACGATATCGCGGCTCCGGCCACTCACAGCGCCGGAGCCGCGATACCCGGAAGAAACGCAGAGGGAGCATGTCAGCTCCCTTGGCGTGGATCGGGCCAGATGTCGGGGCCTCGTTCTAAGGTAAGTATTTCATAATGAGCTAGTATGCGGTGCATACTAGCTCATTATGCCTTTTGCTTTGCAGGTTTAAAAAAAAAAAAAAAAAATGTGCGGGTTTACTACCGCTTTAAGTTTTTTCTTCATTATACCCTAATTAGCTATATATTGCTCCTAGCGTCCTATTAACCGATACTTTGTTGCTGACTTAAACTATGCATCTATAATCAATGAGGCTATTTGCCTTTTCCTCAATTATTGAGGAGACTACATATTATCAAAACTGTTCTATTTGGCTATTGCCCTAATTAAATAGCAAAAATATTTCTAATTTTATTTTTGTATTATAACTGGCTTATTTTTTTCTTACATTTTTTCTTATACTTTTTTATTTATTCCCTTAGCTTTGGCTTACCCCCATCTATGCCCTCCTTTGACGAGTGGCCATTTGTGGGCTTAGGGTCATACATTTTTTCTTCACTTATTGGCTGGCTTTCAGTGCTTCTGGGGATTCAGGTAGCAGATGGTAAGCGCTCCTTTTAGAATCTTCACATGGAAAGTTCCCCAATAGTATATATTTCACTGCATGTATTTAATTTTTATATTGATTGTTATTAATTATTATCTTTTTTCAATTAAACTTGTCTTTAGTTCGCACATCCCCTGATGAAGCCAATGCGAAACATGTTGGGATAAAGTGCTGTCAATACTTTATCTCTTGCTTCCAGGACCCCTCTTATGTAAAAAGTTGTCTATGTATATTTTTGTGTTATTGCAGTATATGCAATATTTTAATTGTACTTCAATAAATTATAAAATTCTTTTTTATTACCTTCAACGTATTCAATTTGTACCACAGCACCGCAAAAATCCCCCTTTCTCTCTCCTTTTTTCTACATTTCAAATTTATAGGGGATGAGGTGCCTATGTTTCATGGGTGTTATATGGTAGTCTGGACCACAACTATTCTGCATATTTTTGGTAATAAAAATCGCAATAAGCGTATATTGATTGGTTTGCACAAAAGTTATAGCGTCTACAAACTATGGGAAAGATTTATGGCATATTTATTATCTTTTCTTCTTGTTTTTTACTAGTAATGGTGGTGATCTGTGATTTTTATCAGGACTGTGACATTATGGCGGACAGATCTGGCATTTTTGACACATTTTTGGGACGTTTATACAGCGATCATTGCTATAAAAATGCACTGATTACTATGTAAATGTCAATTGCAGGGAATGGGTTAACAGTGTTCTCTCGTGTGTGTTTTAACTGTAGGGGGATGGGAGTAACTAGAGATGACAGATAGTTGTTCCTAGCTAGTAGGGACACATGATCTGTCTCTCACAGAAAATGGATTTGTGTGTTTACCCACAAACGTCCCTGTTCTGGCTCTCGTGCCCGCGATCGCACGTGTCGGTACAGCTACGAAAGCTTGCGGGAGCTGGCCGACCTGCCATAGTATAATGACGGTGGCTGGTTGACAAGTGATTAACCACTTGCTTACTGGGCACTTAAACACCCTTCCTGCCCAGACCAATTTTCAGCTTTCGGTGCTCTCACACTTTGAATGACAATTACTCAGTCATGCAACACTGTACCCAAATGAATTTTTTGTCCTTTTTTTCCCACAAATAGAGCTTTCTTTTGGGGGTATTTGATCACCTCTGGGGTTTTTATTTTTTGCGCTATAAATGAAAAAAGACCGAAAATTTTGAAAAAAAACGCATATTTCTTTGTTTCTGTGACAGAATTATGCAAATTATTAATTTTTCTTTATAAATTTTGGCCACAATTTATACTGCTACATATCTTTGGTAAAAAATAACCCAAATTAGTGGATATTATTTGGTCTTTGTGAAAGTTAGAGAGTCTACAAGCTGTGGTGCGAATCGCACAAAATTGATCACATCTGATGTACTGGTGGCCTATCTCGCTTCTTGTGACCCGAACAAGCCAGGAAAGTACAAATACCCCCCAAATGACCCCTTTTTGGAAAGTAGACATTCCAAGGTATTTAGTAAGAGGCATGGTGAGCTTTTTGATGTTGTCATTTTTTTCCCACAATTCTGCAAAATTAAGATTTTTCTTTTTTTTTTTACTCCACAAAATTGTCATTGTAATAGGTTATTTCTCTCACGTGGCATGTGTATACCACAAATGACACCCCCCAAAAAATTCTGCTACTCCTCCTGAGTATTACAATACCACATGTGTGGGACTTTTTCACAGCCTGGCCACATAGAGAGGCCCAACATGCAGGTAGACGCCATCATGTGTTCTAGGAACATAAATTACACATCTAACTTGTTGACTATTTATTACGCTTTTGAAGCAACAGGACAATGACACGTGACACTGATGACAGATGGCACTGATACGTGGCAATGATGACACTTATATGTGGCACTGATGACAGATGGCACTAATATGTGGCACTGATGACAGATGGCACTAATATGTGGCACTGATGACACGTGGCACTTATACGTGGCACTGATGACACGTGGCACTAATACGTGGTACTGATGACAGATGGCACTAATACGTGCCACCGATGACAGATGGCACTAATACATGGCACCGATGACGCGTGACACTGATGACAGATGGCACTGATAAGTGGCATTGATGACAGATGTCACGTGACACTGACAGGTGGCACTGATGACAAATGGCACTGATATGTGGCACTGATGACAGATGGCACTAATACGTGGCACTGATGACAGATGGCACTATGTGGCACTGATGACACGTGGCACTGATGACAGATGGCACTGGGGACAAATGGCACTGACAACAGGTGGCACTGGGGGCAGGTAGCACTGGGGTGGATGGCACTGGGGGCAGGTAGCACTGGGGTGGATGGCACTGGGGCGGATGGCACTGCTGGGGGAGGATGGCACTTTTTTTTTTTTTACTTTTTTTTTTTTTTTCAACTCAAGGCAGAACGGCTGTCGCTGCAGCCATTCATCTCTCCCCTCTCACACTGTCTGTGTGAGGAGGGAGAGCGGTGCTGAGAGATGATCTCATATGTTTACACATGAGATCATCTCCCATTGGACACGCCAATCACGCTGTAAACGGCCGCTGTGATTGGCCGTTTACAGCGATCTGTGTTTGCCTGTCCCCGGGGGACACGCGAACACAGAACTTCCGCGATGCGCGCCCGCGGCAGCGCGCATTGCGGAAGTAAACAGTAGGACGTCCTCCCGGACGAACGCGCCTGCTCTACGGCCGTCATTCGGCTATAGGGCGGGCGCGAGGTGGTTAATGGTCGCTTTTGCAAAACAGACAAAACCAAATTCAAGTCCCGTGGACACAGAAGACTTAACAGGTGAAACGATACGTGTTACCCCCTAAACAGACATGCATATCTATGAATGAGAAGCAACTGGTCTCTGGAAATAAACTGCCCAGACCGATATCTGGCCTTTTATGGTACAAGGCCAAATTAATTTCCAACCCTAAATGGAGGAAGGCCAAAATGCAACCAGTAACGTACTTATCATAAAGACAAACCACAATGCACAGATAACTTCAGCTTTCACAGGTATCCCAAACAGGCAGAGAAGAAGACCTTGTATCCTGCAGCTTCTTTTAGATCTGGGCAGATCCAAGCTGGACATGAAGATGAAAAAATAGGAGCGCCAGATCCCATTAAAAACATAGCAGGATTTATTCACTTTATAAATAAAGCACACTTACATAAAAGCAGCTCAGTGTAACTGCTAATGTTCACCCAGTATAGACTCCTCAATTTTTCAGCACCTGGGTTTCAATAGCCATGCCATCAAACCCAGCAACTGTAAGGCAGGATGCAATATTGGACCCTGAGACAGGAGGTCGGGCTGAGCCAGAATTGCCCAAGGGCTGTACACCACCAAGTTCATGATGTCTGCTTACCATACCCTCCTGGGCCAACCTGGTGCAACTAAAATTATTGGCGTTCTTTCCTCCCTGATCCTGTGTAACAGATGCAGATAATGCTTAACTGGTGGGAAGGAATTATTTAGGGATAAATGGTCCCATGATGATAAAAGGTCATCTACCCCAATTGCCTTTGGATCCCTCATCCTGGAAATAAACCTATCCAGAATCATATTAAATCCTAACACCAGAAGATCCACATCTTCGGAATGAAGAGACCACCCCCCAGAATCAACTAATGGCATCCGAAGAAGTCTACCTGCCAGTTCTCCACAAATGGCATATGTACTGCAGCCAGTACATGACACTTTGCCCAAGCCAGAATACAATCTGCTTCCATTTGGGCAGCCAGATATCTGGTGGCACCCTCATGGTTGATATATGCCACCACCATGGCATTATCCAATTGGACTCTGACTGGAAGCCCCTGCAGCTTACTCGACCAGTAAATCAGTGCACGATGAACTGCCTGAAGCGTCAGAATATTGATGGGTAAATCCCTTTCCTGAGGACACTGCATTCCCTGCACTGAAAGAAACCCCAGAACAGCTCCCCTTCTTAACATGCTGGCACTGGTAGTTACCACCTTCCATGCAACTGGAAGAAACAACTTCCCTGCTTCCAACTTCTGAGGATCCATCCAGCATCCTGGGGCCTAGGGACATTTGGCAGTCCAATGACTGAACCCTCCTGTTTCACTCCATCAGGATATTTCTCTGAAACAGCCTGGAATGTAACTGTGTGTATAAAATGCCTTAAGCGTGGCAACCATTTATCCCAGCAGCTTCATGGAAAGATGAATTGAAGAAGACCTGTGACTTCTCAGCACTGACCCCTGATTTCTCAGAGAAAGGATCTTTCCTGGAAGTAAAAACTCCTTCAATTGGACAGTGTACGGAATTAGATCCAGATACTTCAGGCTCTGTGACTTTTCCACATTGAAAGCCCAACCTAAACCTTCCAGGGTACGAATCATGAAGGACAAATTTTGCCTCAACCAATGCACCGACTGTTTTGTGAGTAGCAGGTCATCTAGATACCTCAGGATGCACACTTCTTGAACCCTTAACAAACCCAGTATACCACAGCTAACACTTTTGAATACCCAAGGAGCTGTGGCCAGCCCAAAAGGTAGAGCGACAAACTAAAAGTACAGGTCCTCCACTGCAAATGGCAAAAATGTTTGATGTGTAGGAAAAAATTGGAACAGATATGTATCCCTTATGTCAACTTAAGCAAGCAAGTCTTCCTGCTGGAGCAAGGCCACCACTGAATAAACTGACTTGTTTAAACCTTTGAGGTCCAAAATGAGACCTTGAAAGGACTGGAGTAAAAACCTAGGAACTTTTCGGTCACTGGAACCGATCTGATTACCCCATTCCAGCAGACGATCGTGCCTTAAACAATGGTGCTCTCTTCTGCTGATCTACAGGTACATTTGATCTCATAAATCATGGAGGAGGAAATGTCTGAAACTTCAACCTTAGAGATTGTGGAAAGTACCCAATTGTCTCTAATCACTTCCTGCCCGATTCCTAAAAAAAGTCTGTAGCTTTCACCCACCTGTATAAGTGGAAGTGCCCCTTCACACTGAAGAGGCATTGGAATCTGATTTGGCTGGCCAGAACTTCTTTTCCCTTGGCCCTGAGCTCTACCTCTGGACCCAACTGTCTGAGAGCACCAAAAGGTCAGCCTGAAAAAAGAGTTGCTGGAAGCTGGAGTAGCAGCACCTCTATCAGGTGGATGCATGCTCTTTTTCTTAAGCGGCACGAGGGAGCTTTTACAGCAAGAAATCTTGTGGATATGTTTGTACCAGTCATCCCGGAATAGGCATTCCCCGTGAAAAGGAAACCCTGCCAGTAATTTCTTACTGGGCAGCTCAGCAGACCAGCTTTTTAACCACATAATCCTATGCATGAGAACAGACACCAGTGCAAAACAGAAAGAAATCTGTTGAATAGAGTCCTTTAGGATGTCTACCGCAAAACACAAGGTCCAGGGCAACTCTATTACGCCTTCACTAGTGTCTGCCTCAGCATGAGATGGGTTCCTTTTTACCAACAGCTTAACGCGGCCCTTAAGGCTTTGGCAAACACCAGTGGCTGCCACCTGTAGGTTGCATAGCAGAGCCTGTCAAGGCAATGGAAGCTTTCAACAACATTTCCAGTCTTTTGTCGCCGGGCCTTGGAAGACTTGGACATTATCAGCTAAGCAGGTCAGATTCCTGTTGAGAGAGGACACTGCTGCATCCACTATGGGCATGCTCCACTTTTTCAAACATTTTTTCCTCCCCTGGATAAAGCTTAGATAATCTCTTTGGCATCACAAACACCCTATCTGGGTGATCCTACCCATCATACATCTCTTCTAAGTGACGATGCAAAGGAAATGATTGTGAGCTCTGAGTTGTAAAGACTACTTAATTGACAATGATTAAGCAGGAGGTAACCTGAAATCTGACTGAACCATCTGAGTGAGTTTGCATTAACGCCCTCTATCACGTACCTGATCGGAGGCTGAAATGCCGTGAAAGCTTCCCTTGCGACTAAGTGCAGAGTGCCCCCAGAAGGTAACACAGGGAGAGCTATACTCAAAGCAGCAGGGGTCGCTGGCTGCGGCAAGCTGAGGTGGAGAAGAGAAGTTCACTGGTAGGCAGCTGATGAGCAGGGTAGACCGCTGGGCAGGGGTACGTCGGCAGTACCAGATGGTCACTGCTGAAGCAGGCTTTAAATAGGACACTGGCGCCTCTCACGTATTGCGTGCGCATTGGCGTACACGTGTGTGCATTGGTGAGCCTTGGCACGTGCATTAGCGAGCGTGCGCACACTGGCGAATATGTTGTCCTGGCCATTCTGGCCCATGCGCACGCATTAGCATTGGAGAATTAGTATTTGCATATCCGTGATTCTGCTGGCCATTGATACCAGTTTTCCTGCGGGTAGGTCCTTGACAGTGCCCCCCACCCCCCCCCCCCCCCCGGGGCAGCCTCCGGATGCCCAGGCGTGCTTGCTTCTCTGGAAATATTCTGAAGAAAAAAAAAAAAGGAATTTAGGGGCATAAACATTAATTGCAGGTTCCCAAGAGTTTTCCTCAGATGAGTAACCCTTCCACTTCACTAGATATTGAATTTGTCTATTTGTTTTCCGACAATGCAGGATGGCTTCCACCTCAAACTTTCTTCACCCACTGTAATTGAAGGTGGAGGAGGCTCTTCTCTTCCAGAAAAGGGGCCAGCACTGATTGGTTTGAGCAGTGAGATGTGGAAGACTGGGTGAATCTTGTAAGATTTTGGCAAGGACAATTCAAAAGCCACAGGATTAATTTCTTTCTTGACTGCAAAGGGACCGATGAACCTTGAGCCCAGCGTCCCGGAGGGTCCATAGCTATCCATAGTTATCCATAGCTATCCCAGACATGGAAATAATTAGGCCCAGGAATTGTATGGATGTCTGTTTGAATTGACACTTTTCACCAGCAGTTGGTCACTGTTGCAGCAGGCTTTAAATAGGACACTGGCGCCTCTCACGTATTGCGTGCGCATTGGTGCACACGTGTGCGCATTGGTGCGCCTTGGCGCATGCATTGGCGTGCACACTGGCGAATATGTTGTCCTGGCAGTTCTCGCCCGTGTGGGCATGCGCATTGGCATTGGAGAATTAGTATTTGCAGATCTGCAATTCTGCTGGCCATTGATGCCAGTTCTCCTGCGGGTAGGTCCCTGACACCCTCTGAGCTTGTGAGACAGATAGCCCCTAAACTTCTTAAGCCCAAAGTTTAGATGAAAATCCCAAGTTCTACCCAGACCAACTCACTGTCAATATCCACCCATTCTTCGTCCAAAACTGGAGGGGGATCTGCTGAAGGGGACCTTTCCCGCTTCTTACTGCCTTGCACAAGGGAGGTGAGCATGGCAGAAATTTTCCCCTCCAGGCCAGCCAAAACCACAGCCAAAAAATAGATGCAGTGGTTCAGATGTGCCCATCTTAATTCAAGAGAAGCTATCATTCCCCCTTTCACTGCCCAGCCAGGAATCCAGGTGGACACAGAAAATTTTTCACCAATCGATTTTTTCAGCCTTATTTTTACTGAGGACATGCTTGCATCAATTTTGGCCCAGTGCAACCTATATGCCCAACAATTCATAGCAAGTAACCCAATGTCCTATTATGTCCGTCCCTACGAGTGGAGTGCCCTAACAGTGGAGGAGTTTAAAACATTTTTGGGCCTCACATTCTGCATGGGACTAACCAAAAAAAAATGTTTTACATTCATATTGGTCAACCCTCCCCATCCACCACATGTCCATCTTTTCCTCAGTAATTCCCAGGACCAGATATCTCATGATTATGAGATTCCTACACTACAATGATAATACCTAGTGCCCTCCCCGAAATTAACCAAATTTTGACAAGCTTTATAAAATTTGGCCACTACTAAATTATTTTTCTGATATCTTCCCCCAGTTGTTTACCCCAGACCACATATGCGTGGATGAGACCCTTGTCAATTTTACTGGCAGGCTGGGCATAAAACAATTCCCACCAAAATGGCCCCCTATGGGGTGAAGATGTATAAATTGTGTGACCGAGCTACAGGGTATACCTATGCCTTCATGGTATATGAAGGGAAGGACACCCAGCTACATCCCCCTAATTGCCCACAATACACTGGATCGAGTGGGACAGTAATTTGGGAACTCATAAGCCCACTCCTAGAGAAAGACTACCATTTGTATGTGGACAATTTTTAAACTAGTTTGCCCCTGTTCCGCAACCTTCACAGAAAGAACACTCCAGCATGTGACACCGTAAGGAAGAACCGTAAGGGCATTCCTCAAAGCCTCGTCAGCAAGAAGCTAAGAAGAGGGGAGACAGCAAGTTTACGGAATGAGGAAATTCTGTCTGTGAAGTGGAGGGACAGAACGGATGTATACATTCTTTCATCAATACACAATAATACCCTCGTGGAGATCGCCAGGAGGAATGGCCGAATCCAAAAGCCAACATGTATCCACGAACACATGTTCATGGGAGGTGTCGACTTCAACAATCAAGTGCTCGAACCCTACCTTGCCACAAGACGAACATACCAGTGGTATAAAAAAGTTTAAATTTATTTGTTTAATTTGGCCATATAAAACAGCTACGTTATTTATCACAAATCCACCGAAAGCCCCAAATCCTTCCTTGGCTATCAGGAGGAAATCACCACTGCCCTTGTATTCCTGAATAGCCCACCAGAAACCATTCAATGTAATGTGATTAGCAGACTCTCCGAATGCCACTTTCCCGAAAAAATCCCTTCCAGACCACCAGGCCATAAACGTCAGAAAAAATGCTGGGTGTGCACCAAAGGAGGAGTGAGAAGAGACACCACTTTTTATTGTCCCCAATGTCCTTCCCAACCAGGCCTGTGCATAGTTGATTGTTTCCACCATTACCATACTTCACTAAATTCTTAGTGAAGTATGGTAAATACAACTCTCACTTCCTGTCATTTACCTTCACACCCCTTATGGCTCTACTTGCTCTGTAACTGACCCTGGCTTGTTATTCGATCACGTGTCTGCCTACCGATTCTGTTCATACCTCTGCCTGATCTAGAACTGACCCTGGCTTGTTATTCGACCATGCTTCTGGCTGCCGATTCTGTACATACCTCTGCCTGATCTGGAACTGACCCTGGACTGTTTGACCATCCTTTTCTGACCCAGACTGATCTTTTACCCATGTGAAGGGCCCCAGAATTGTTTTTCTGCATGAAGAAAAAATTTTTTTGTTTTTTTCATTCCTAGATTAGGGTCTAGAGACTTGGATTCTTCAAAGAGATTTGGGTGGGAGAAGCCTCTACCCCTGTCCCCATTTTGTCCTGAACGAGGCCCTCTGCCTGCTGCCTGTAGGACCTATGCCATCATGCCCTCTGCCTGTCGCCTGAACTGACCACACCACATGGATGGACCATGTTCCTGTCTACTACCAGGATCAATATTTTGTCACTGCTGACAGTATCCTCCTGTGGACAACTGTGCTACTAAAACCACAGGTAATATGTTTTTTACCCTTTGTTCAGCAGAATGTATTTTGGTGTGTAATTCTTGGTATGTGCATGCAATGTGTCCCTAGAACACCTGATGGTGTTCCATGTATGTAGCCAGGCTGTGTAAAAGTGTCATACATGTGGTATTGCCATACTCAAGAGGAGTAGCAGAATGTATTTTGGGGTGTCATTTTTGCTATGTACATGCTATGTGTTGGAAATATCTTATAAATGGACAACTTTGTGTAAAAAAAAATGCGTTTTCATTTTTTTTCCACATTTTCCAAAAACTTCTGGAAAAAAATTAACCGTGCAAAAGACTCATTATGCCTCATAGATTATACGTTGGGGTATTAGCTTTCCAAAATGGGGTCATTTTGTGGGCGTTTCCATTGTTCTGGTGCTCCAGGGCCTTCAAAAATGTAATAGGTGGTAGAGAAATGAGATGTGTCATTTATGCTCCTAAAACCCTTGAAGGTGCTATTTTTATATTGTGCCTCTGTATGTGGCCAGGCTGTGTAAAAGTCTCACACATGTGTATCGCCATACTCAGGAGGAGTAGCAGAATGTATTTTGGGGTGTCACTTTTGCTATGTACATGCTATGTGTTGGAAATATCTTATAAATGGACAACCATTCAAAAGACTCATTATGCCTCATAGATTATACGTTGGGGTGTTAGCTTTCCAAAATGGGGTCATTTTGTGGGCGTTTCCATTGTCTTGGTGCTCCAGGGCCTTCAAAAGTGTAATATGTAGTCAACAAGTTAGATGTGTCATTTATGCTCCTAGAACACCTGATGGTGCTCCCTGCATGTTGGGCCTCTCTATGTGGCCAGGCTGTGAAAAGGTACCACACATGTGGTATCGTCATACTTAGGAGCAGTAGCAGAATGTATTTTGGTAGCGTCATTTGTGGTATACACATGCCATGTGAGTGAAATAACCTATTACAATGACAATTTTGTGGGGAAAAAAAATCTTAATTTTGCAAAGAATTGTGGGAAAAAATGACAACATCAAACGCCTCACCATGCATCTTACTAAATACCTTGGAATGTGTTCTTTCAAAAAAGGGGTAATTTGGGTGGTATTTGTACTTTCCGGACTCGGGTCGCAAAAAATGAGATAGGCCACCAGTACATCAGGTGTGATCAATTTTTTATGATTTGCACCACAACTTGTAGACTCTATAACTTTCACACAGACCAAATAATATCCACTAATTTGGGTTATTTTTACCAGATATGTAGTAGTATAAACTGTGGCCAAAATTTATGAATAAAAATTAATAATTTGCAAAATTTTATCACAGAAACTAAGAAAAATGTTTTTTTACTCTCCAAATTTTCCATCTTTTTTCATTTATGGCGCAAAAAATAAAAAACCCAGAGGTGATCAAATACCACCAAAAGAAAGTTCTATTGGTAGGAAAAAAGGACAAAAAATAAATTTGGGTACAGTATTGCATGACTGAGTAATTATCGTTCAAAGTGTGAGAGCACTGAAAGCTGAAAATTGGTCTGATCACAAGGGGGGTTTAAGTGCCCGGTTGTCAAGTGGTTAATAGACATTGGGACCTTCTCAGAAATGACCGTATATTGGGCTCTATCCTACCAGACAGGGCAAAAGTTGTTTATAGGGGAGCTCCCTCATTAAGAGGTAAGCTTGCCCTAAATGTAATTGATCCCCCTAATGCCACGTACACACGTTCGAAAATTCGGCCAGCAAAAGACAGATGAGAGCTTTTCATCGGAAAATGCGACCGTGTGTATGCTCTATCGGAATTTTGCTGGCCGAATTTCCGCCAGCAAAAGATTGAGAGCATGTTCTCAATTTTTCTGATGGAAAAGTTTTGATTGGAAATCCCGATCATCTGTAGCAATTCCGACGCACAAAATTTCTACACATGCTTGGAAACAATTCGATGCATGCTCATAAGCATTGAACTTCATTTTCTCGGCTCGTCATAGTGTTGTATGTCACCGCGTTTTTGACGGTCGAAAGTTCAGCAAGCCAAGTTTGAGCGGAATTCCGTCGGAAAAACTATCATAGCTTTTTCTGACGAGAATTCAGATCGCGTGTACGCGGCATAAGAGAACTACATTTTTTCATAACATGCTAGGCTACTACCCATGTCACAAGTGTAAGGTATGTTGTCATAATTCATGTAAGAAAAAGACTGTACCTTTTGAGTCTACTGTAACAAAACAGAAATACCAAATAAAACATTTTACTACATGTGCCACAAAAAATATTGTTTACCTAATACCTTGCCCATATGGGAAACAATATATGAGTAGAACCATACGTCTGTTCTCCACACATAGTGTACCCTGACATTATCTGAGATGTCACAATAAGAATTCTAGCAGCACTTTGTTTCAAATCATAGACAAATACAGTGGCCTGAAAAATAATTGAAATTTTCCACCTTTTGTCAGGTTACAACTAAAAACGTAAATGTATTTTATTGGGTTTTTATGTGATAGATCAGTGATTCTCAACCAGGGTTCCTCCAGAGGTTGCTAGGGGTTCCTTCAGCACTGGGCCATTTCTGCCTCTCGGATAAGTTCCCACCAACACCATTGATCTTTTCAGCTATTTGTAAGGGGGTAATTCTTCCCAATGATCACAAGTGTAAGGACCATTCGTCCTACTGACCATCACACTAATATATCATGAGTTGTAGATTTCTCATATTTAGCAGTGGTTCCCCGAGACTGGAGAACTATTTCAAGGGTTCCTCTGTGTTGAAAAGGTTGAGAAAGGCTGTGATAGATAAACACAAAGTGGCACATAATTGTGAAGTGGAAGGAAAATGATAAATGTTTTTCAATTTATTTTTACAAATAAATATCTTGAAAGTTGTGGCGTGCATTTGTATTCAGCCTCCTTTACTCTGATACCCCTAACTGAAATCTAGTGGAACCAATTGCCTTCAGAAGTCACTTAATTAGTAAATAGAGTCCACCTGTGTGTAATTTAATCTCAGTAAAAATACAGCTGTTCTGTGAAGCCCTCAGAGGTTTGTTAGAGAATCTTAGTGAACTAAGAGCATCATGAAGGCCAAGGAACACAACAGACAGGTCAGGGTTAAAAACCTACCAAGACATGGCCGTCCACCTAAACTGACAGGCCGGGCAAGGAGAGCATTAATCAGAGAAGCAGCCAAGAGGTAACTCTGGAGGAGCTGCAGCTTAGGTGGGAGAATCTGTCCACATGACAACTATTAGTCCTGCACTCCACAAATTTGGCCTTTATGGAAGGATGGCAAGAAGAATGCCATTGTTGAAATAAAGCTATAAGAAAGTGCCTGTTTGCAGTTTGTGAGAAGCCATGTAGGGGACACAGTAAACACGTGGAAGAAGGTGCTCTGGTCAGATGAGACCAAAATGTAACTTTTTATCCTAAAAGCAAAACGGTATGTGGGGTGGAAAACTAACACTGCACATCACCCTGAATACACCATCCCCACCGTGAAACATGGTGGTGGCATCATGTTGTGGGGGTGCTTTTCTTCAGCAGGGACAAGGAAGCTGGTCAGAGTTGATGGGAAGATGGATGGAGCCAAATACAGGGCAATCTTTGCCGCGTACACATGATCAGACTATCCGGTGGACTTAGTCCGGCGGACAAACCTCCGGACTTTGAAGCGGAGGTCCGCCGGACTTCAAAGCGAGCGGACCTGCCCTTACACGACTGGACTTTTCCAGTAGACTAGGTGCGGCGGACAAACCGCCGGACTATGGCCGAACTTTTGAAATAAATGGACTTGCCCACACACTGAGGAAAGTCCATTCATTTTGAACGTGGCTCCAGGTAGATGGGACTAGCAAAGGAATTCAATGTCGAAAAAACGTCGTGGGGCTTCCCCCCAGGGTCCATATCAGACCCTTATCCGAGCATGCAGCCCGGCCGGTCAGGAAAGGGGGTGGGGACGAGCGAGCGAGAAGAAAGCCGGGCTCCTCCGCTAGTAAAAGAGCTAGCAGAAGATAGCGGAGTAGTCCGGCGAGAAGACCCCCCAAGACGGAAGAAGACCACCGGAGCTGTGCAATAAATTATTTTAAAACCTTGTGTTGTGTTTTATTTACATTTTTTTCACCAGGTGAATGGGTAGGGGTACATTGTACCCCATACTCATTCACATAGGGTGGGGGGCCAGTATCTGGGGGCACCCTTATTAAAGGGGGCTCCCCGATTCCGATAAGCCCCCCGCCCGCAGACCCCGACAACCAACGGCCAGGGTTGTCGGGAAGAGGCCCTTGTCCTCATGAACATGGGGACAAGGTGCTTTGGGGTGGGGGTGCCGCAGGGCCCCCCTTCCCCAAAGCACCCCCCCATGTTGAGGGCACGCAGCCTGGTATGGCTCAGGAGGGTGGGGGCGCTCGCTCGTCCCCACCCCCTTTCCTGACCAGCTGGGCTGAATGCTCGGATAAGGGTCTGATATGGACCTTGGGGGGAAGCCCCACGCCGTTTTTTCGGCATAGGGCTTCCCCTTTAAGTCCATACCAGGTGACGGGGCTGGCGAGATGTCAATCTTGCGCCTAAGGCAGCGACATTGACTTCCTTCGCTAGTCCCATCTACCTGGAGCCGCGTTCAAAATGAACAGACTTTTCTCCGTGTGCAGACAAGTCCGTTCATTTCAAAAGTCCGGCGAACTAGCACACAGACGGACGGATTGTCTGCCGGAGTCAAAACTTCTTTCTAAGTCCACCAGACTTTTGGGAACAGAAAGTCAGCCGGAGCCCACACACGGGCAGATTGTCCGGCGGACTCTGGTCCGCTGGACCAAGTCCGCCAGATAGTCCGATCGTCTGTACGGGCATAAGAAGAAAACCTGTTAGAGTCTGCAAAAGACTTGAGACTGGGACAGATTTTCCCCTGCCAGCAGGACAACAACCCTAAACATACAGCCAGAGCTACAATGGAATGGTTTAGATCAAAGCATATTCATGTGTTACAATGGCCCAGTCAAATTCTACACCTAAATCCAATTGAGAATCTGTGGCAAGAAATTGCTGTTCACAGGAGCTCTCCATCTAAGCTTGAGCTATTTTGCATAGAAGATTGGGCAAAAATGTCACTCTAGATGTGCAAAGCTGGAAGAGAACCAAAAAGACTTGCAGCTGTTATTGTAGCAAAAGGTGGTTCTACAAAGTATTGACTCAGGGTGTTCGGAAAGGTTTCACCTGCTGGTGGCACTGTGACTCCCAGATCTATGGGCTGCAGTTCCAGTATGCACCGGTCAGGAGCTGACATCAACCCCTGCAGTCAGGCATCACCTGATGCTGATTGCAGGAGGTGTATTTAAACCTGGTGAATGTTATTACACCTTTGCCTTGGTATTTTCTCCTTGTGCCCCTGATCTGTGTTCCCAAAGCCTGCATCCCATCTCCTGTTCCTGGACTCTGACCCTGATCCTGCAGCCTGATTCCTACCTACCCGCTCAGTCCGTCTCCTGGTTCCCTTTCCATGTCCTGTCTTGCTCACCTCTGCTTGATCTCCCGTGTTTGACCCTGGCTCTGGTACAATTACGATTTGGTTATCCCATGCTCTGTACATATTTGATTTAGACTGTAATTTGTTTTGTGTTCACTGGTTGTAGGTTCACTGGTTGGGTTAAACTATTTACTGTATTAGAGGTGCGTTTTTTTTGTTGTTCACTTATCTTTTAACAAATTATTATTATTATACAGAATTTATATAGCGCCAACAGTTTGTGCAGCGCTTTACAACATCAGGGCAGACAGTACAGTTACAATACAATTCAATACAGGAGGAATCAGAGGGCCCTGCTCGTTAGAGCTTACAATCTAGGATCATATTATTTACACTTTACCTGTGTTTTGTACACTCTGTTGCAGTCCACACTATTCTGTTAACACCAGTCTCTGACATAATACCAAGGCCAGTCCTGATCAGAAGTGGCTGCACAGGGAAGCAATCTTGGTTCTGCCATTTAGGGAAAAATGCATCTGGAGGAGGTTATTGATTTTTCTTTCCTGGTGACAGAGTATAATGAATACTGCCGCCAGATATTGAAGAAGTGGACCAGTGACCAGCTATTAGAATGTATCCAACTTTCCCATTCCCTGGAGACCCCTGCCCTAGTTGATGAGGGCAGTATGTTGTTTGGAGATGTTCAGCCTTTGATTCAGGTTTGTGCAGAGTTAGCTTTATCCAGTACTCCTAAAGGCAGTGATGACTTTTCTCCCCCCTTCAGTATGGCTCAGGTAGAATTTCTGGTGTGGTTATTGGAGGATGACTCGGTTTATTTCTTTGAGCACTATTCATCATGTTCCCAGCAGGTGTTAGTGGAGTGTATTAATGTAGTGCAGTTTCTGGTCAGACAGGCAGAGTGTAAGCCAGGGGTGTCCAACCAGTGGCCCAGGGGCCACATGTTGCCCGCGGAGCCCTCTGATGTGGCCCGCGACCTCCTGCTCTGGGATGGCTGGTTGGCAAGCCCAGATCACGGATTCCTGACCCAGCATCCCAGAGCATCAGTGTTGTGAATGAAGCCAGCGGTAGAGGAAGCAATCAGTTGAATAGCAGAGCCACATAAGACGATGCTTCCTGTATAGCGCCACCTCCTGTCACAGGCGGAATGATACCAAATGCACTCTGCCTGGAACAGCAACAGCTGGCGATACCCAAATTGAAGACTGTTATTAAAGGTATGTTTAATACTATAATCACAGTGTGTATATATGGGCATATCTGTTCTGGAGTGGTTACCAGGCTGCTTTCAAACTGCACTGAGCCATAGACCTCTGTTATTACCTACGGGTTTGGTGCGCTTCCAGAAATTGCACAACACCTGCAGGATTTAATAGAATTCTATGGCAAAGTGCAGCTAACCCACAGAAAAGTCAGAGGTGCACTGCTCTGGGTAGACCACAGCACATCTGTGTGAAAGCAGCCTTAGGCCCCTTTCACGTGATTCGGTCTGACCCAATCAGACCCTCCATTCACCTCTATGGAGCGGCAAATGTAAACAGACTTGTGTCCGTTTACACCTGCATACCTGTTAGGGACTTACCAGCGATTGACAGGCACAGCTGCGTGCTGCCTTCTCCAAACCCAACCCGGCCTGCCTGACCTTGCTACCACTTTTGCCTGTGATTCCATTGCCGACCTCTGCCAGTTTTACCGACACTGCCCTGCCTGCTGCTATCACCTGTCTGCCCGCCTACTGACCCGGACCGTCCGACCCTGCACCAACCTGCTGCCTGTTCGGTGTTCTGCTGTGCCTGTGGTTCCTCTCAACGGCTCCTGTAGCTGCTGCTTGCATTTCTCAGCTCTCCTATCAACTTCCAGCCCTGGTCCGCCAGCCGTCCAGCCATCCAGAGGGATCCCTTCTCCACTATCATTCCCAGCGGCCCTATTCCAGCGGGCACTCCTACCCACTGTGCTCTCGAGACCGCTGTTCCCATTCCAGTGGCTCCTGAACCAGCGTTGTAAGAGAGGTCTCCTTCTACAAGTCGGGCTTCAACACGAGGTACCTAACAGTACGAAACAGCCATGACTGAGCCCGCAGGAGAGACCTCTCCCATGAAGGAGATCTGCACGCATCTTGTGGCCCTTACCCAAGCTGTAAAGTCGCTGCAGGATGGCTACACCAGACTTGAAGGATAGATCCAGAACCTTACTGATGCTGGTCACGCAGCTTCCGCTCCATCCTCCACACCAGTACAGTCTGTTGCCTCCCCATCTGTTGTCATGCTTCCACCTGAGCCAAGGGTGCCCATTCCAGAGAGGTTCTCTGGGGATCGAACCAAATTTCGGGCATTTCGGATTGACTGTCAGCTCTATTTTGCCCTACAACCACGGACTTTCTCCCTGAAAGCCACTAAAGTAGGATTTGTGATCTCCCTTTTACAAGGAGAACCCCAGACCTGGGCCCACCGATTACTTGAAGGAGACTCAGTCCTGACTCTCTGCAATCCTTCTTTGAAGCCATCGCTCAGCTTTATGAGGACCCCCAAAGGACTGCCACAGCTGAATCTGCCCTGTTTGCGCTCCAGTAGGGCAGCAGACTGGCCAAGGACTATGTCACGGACTTTAGACGCTGGAGCGCAGACACTCAGTGGAATGATGCGGCTTTGAGGCATCAGTCCCGCATGGGGTTATCCGAAGGGCTTCAGGACAAACTTGCTCGAGTGGGCATACCAGAAACCCTGGAGGCCTTGATCTCCTTGGCAATCCAGATTGACCGTCGTCTCCGGGAGCGACGATCAGAGCGCTCTGCTCAGCAAACCCGCCCGGTTTGGATGACAGCGAAGGCCCCAGCGCCTGCTTCCCGCTACTTACCTCCACCCAGCTCTTATCTGGCCTGCTTGGCTCCTGACACCTTCGAGCCCATGCAATTTGGACTAATGCGCCTTGCTTTAATCTCTGCCTCTACTGTGGTGGTACAGGTCACTATGTCTATAACTGCCCAGTCAAGACAAGTAAGTGCCTATCTTCTGCTTCTACCAGTCTCTCTGCCTTGACTGCCAACTCAACCCACCTTGCTATTCCTCTTTTGCTACTGCTCCAAGGAAGGACGGTGACAGTCCACGCTATCATTGACTCCGGGGCATGCAGCTGCTTTATTGATTCCATCTTTGCTGGCCAAGAGGGCATCCCGTTACAAGACAAGATTCATGGACTTTCAGTTTTCCTGGCTGATGGATCTAGCATCAGTTCTGGGAAGGTAACTCAAGAGACTCTTCCCCTGCCTGTCATCATCTCCTCTCAGCATAAAGAATTCCTGAACCTTGATGTAATCTCCTCTTCGATGTTTCCGATCATCCTGGGCATACCCTGGCTCCAAGCGGAATTGAGCGGAATTGAGCGGAATTCCGTCGGAAAAACTATCATAGCTTTTTCTGACGAGAATTCAGATCGCGTGTACGCGGCATAAGAGAACTACATTTTTTCATAACATGCTAGGCTACTACCCATGTCACAAGTGTAAGGTATGTTGTCATAATTCATGTAAGAAAAAGACTGTACCTTTTGAGTCTACTGTAACAAAACAGAAATACCAAATAAAACATTTTACTACATGTGCCACAAAAAATATTGTTTACCTAATACCTTGCCCATATGGGAAACAATATATGAGTAGAACCATACGTCTGTTCTCCACACATAGTGTACCCTGACATTATCTGAGATGTCACAATAAGAATTCTAGCAGCACTTTGTTTCAAATCATAGACAAATACAGTGGCCTGAAAAATAATTGAAATTTTCCACCTTTTGTCAGGTTACAACTAAAAACGTAAATGTATTTTATTGGGTTTTTATGTGATAGATCAGTGATTCTCAACCAGGGTTCCTCCAGAGGTTGCTAGGGGTTCCTTCAGCACTGGGCCATTTCTGCCTCTCGGATAAGTTCCCACCAACACCATTGATCTTTTCAGCTATTTGTAAGGGGGTAATTCTTCCCAATGATCACAAGTGTAAGGACCATTCGTCCTACTGACCATCACACTAATATATCATGAGTTGTAGATTTCTCATATTTAGCAGTGGTTCCCCGAGACTGGAGAACTATTTCAAGGGTTCCTCTGTGTTGAAAAGGTTGAGAAAGGCTGTGATAGATAAACACAAAGTGGCACATAATTGTGAAGTGGAAGGAAAATGATAAATGTTTTTCAATTTATTTTTACAAATAAATATCTTGAAAGTTGTGGCGTGCATTTGTATTCAGCCTCCTTTACTCTGATACCCCTAACTGAAATCTAGTGGAACCAATTGCCTTCAGAAGTCACTTAATTAGTAAATAGAGTCCACCTGTGTGTAATTTAATCTCAGTAAAAATACAGCTGTTCTGTGAAGCCCTCAGAGGTTTGTTAGAGAATCTTAGTGAACTAAGAGCATCATGAAGGCCAAGGAACACAACAGACAGGTCAGGGTTAAAAACCTACCAAGACATGGCCGTCCACCTAAACTGACAGGCCGGGCAAGGAGAGCATTAATCAGAGAAGCAGCCAAGAGGTAACTCTGGAGGAGCTGCAGCTTAGGTGGGAGAATCTGTCCACATGACAACTATTAGTCCTGCACTCCACAAATTTGGCCTTTATGGAAGGATGGCAAGAAGAATGCCATTGTTGAAATAAAGCTATAAGAAAGTGCCTGTTTGCAGTTTGTGAGAAGCCATGTAGGGGACACAGTAAACACGTGGAAGAAGGTGCTCTGGTCAGATGAGACCAAAATGTAACTTTTTATCCTAAAAGCAAAACGGTATGTGGGGTGGAAAACTAACACTGCACATCACCCTGAATACACCATCCCCACCGTGAAACATGGTGGTGGCATCATGTTGTGGGGGTGCTTTTCTTCAGCAGGGACAAGGAAGCTGGTCAGAGTTGATGGGAAGATGGATGGAGCCAAATACAGGGCAATCTTTGCCGCGTACACATGATCAGACTATCCGGTGGACTTAGTCCGGCGGACAAACCTCCGGACTTTGAAGCGGAGGTCCGCCGGACTTCAAAGCGAGCGGACCTGCCCTTACACGACTGGACTTTTCCAGTAGACTAGGTGCGGCGGACAAACCGCCGGACTATGGCCGAACTTTTGAAATAAATGGACTTGCCCACACACTGAGGAAAGTCCATTCATTTTGAACGTGGCTCCAGGTAGATGGGACTAGCAAAGGAATTCAATGTCGAAAAAACGTCGTGGGGCTTCCCCCCAGGGTCCATATCAGACCCTTATCCGAGCATGCAGCCCGGCCGGTCAGGAAAGGGGGTGGGGACGAGCGAGCGAGAAGAAAGCCGGGCTCCTCCGCTAGTAAAAGAGCTAGCAGAAGATAGCGGAGTAGTCCGGCGAGAAGACCCCCCAAGACGGAAGAAGACCACCGGAGCTGTGCAATAAATTATTTTAAAACCTTGTGTTGTGTTTTATTTACATTTTTTTCACCAGGTGAATGGGTAGGGGTACATTGTACCCCATACTCATTCACATAGGGTGGGGGGCCAGTATCTGGGGGCACCCTTATTAAAGGGGGCTCCCCGATTCCGATAAGCCCCCCGCCCGCAGACCCCGACAACCAACGGCCAGGGTTGTCGGGAAGAGGCCCTTGTCCTCATGAACATGGGGACAAGGTGCTTTGGGGTGGGGGTGCCGCAGGGCCCCCCTTCCCCAAAGCACCCCCCCATGTTGAGGGCACGCAGCCTGGTATGGCTCAGGAGGGTGGGGGCGCTCGCTCGTCCCCACCCCCTTTCCTGACCAGCTGGGCTGAATGCTCGGATAAGGGTCTGATATGGACCTTGGGGGGAAGCCCCACGCCGTTTTTTCGGCATAGGGCTTCCCCTTTAAGTCCATACCAGGTGACGGGGCTGGCGAGATGTCAATCTTGCGCCTAAGGCAGCGACATTGACTTCCTTCGCTAGTCCCATCTACCTGGAGCCGCGTTCAAAATGAACAGACTTTTCTTCGTGTGCAGACAAGTCCGTTCATTTCAAAAGTCCGGCGAACTAGCACACAGACGGACGGATTGTCTGCCGGAGTCAAAACTTCTTTCTAAGTCCACCAGACTTTTGGGAACAGAAAGTCAGCCGGAGCCCACACACGGGCAGATTGTCCGGCGGACTCTGGTCCGCTGGACCAAGTCCGCCAGATAGTCCGATCGTCTGTACGGGCATAAGAAGAAAACCTGTTAGAGTCTGCAAAAGACTTGAGACTGGGACAGATTTTCCCCTGCCAGCAGGACAACAACCCTAAACATACAGCCAGAGCTACAATGGAATGGTTTAGATCAAAGCATATTCATGTGTTACAATGGCCCAGTCAAATTCTACACCTAAATCCAATTGAGAATCTGTGGCAAGAAATTGCTGTTCACAGGAGCTCTCCATCTAAGCTTGAGCTATTTTGCATAGAAGATTGGGCAAAAATGTCACTCTAGATGTGCAAAGCTGGAAGAGAACCAAAAAGACTTGCAGCTGTTATTGTAGCAAAAGGTGGTTCTACAAAGTATTGACTCAGGGTGTTCGGAAAGGTTTCACCTGCTGGTGGCACTGTGACTCCCAGATCTATGGGCTGCAGTTCCAGTATGCACCGGTCAGGAGCTGACATCAACCCCTGCAGTCAGGCATCACCTGATGCTGATTGCAGGAGGTGTATTTAAACCTGGTGAATGTTATTACACCTTTGCCTTGGTATTTTCTCCTTGTGCCCCTGATCTGTGTTCCCAAAGCCTGCATCCCATCTCCTGTTCCTGGACTCTGACCCTGATCCTGCAGCCTGATTCCTACCTACCCGCTCAGTCCGTCTCCTGGTTCCCTTTCCATGTCCTGTCTTGCTCACCTCTGCTTGATCTCCCGTGTTTGACCCTGGCTCTGGTACAATTACGATTTGGTTATCCCATGCTCTGTACATATTTGATTTAGACTGTAATTTGTTTTGTGTTCACTGGTTGTAGGTTCACTGGTTGGGTTAAACTATTTACTGTATTAGAGGTGCGTTTTTTTTGTTGTTCACTTATCTTTTAACAAATTATTATTATTATACAGAATTTATATAGCGCCAACAGTTTGTGCAGCGCTTTACAACATCAGGGCAGACAGTACAGTTACAATACAATTCAATACAGGAGGAATCAGAGGGCCCTGCTCGTTAGAGCTTACAATCTAGGATCATATTATTTACACTTTACCTGTGTTTTGTACACTCTGTTGCAGTCCACACTATTCTGTTAACACCAGTCTCTGACATAATACCAAGGCCAGTCCTGATCAGAAGTGGCTGCACAGGGAAGCAATCTTGGTTCTGCCATTTAGGGAAAAATGCATCTGGAGGAGGTTATTGATTTTTCTTTCCTGGTGACAGAGTATAATGAATACTGCCGCCAGATATTGAAGAAGTGGACCAGTGACCAGCTATTAGAATGTATCCAACTTTCCCATTCCCTGGAGACCCCTGCCCTAGTTGATGAGGGCAGTATGTTGTTTGGAGATGTTCAGCCTTTGATTCAGGTTTGTGCAGAGTTAGCTTTATCCAGTACTCCTAAAGGCAGTGATGACTTTTCTCCCCCCTTCAGTATGGCTCAGGTAGAATTTCTGGTGTGGTTATTGGAGGATGACTCGGTTTATTTCTTTGAGCACTATTCATCATGTTCCCAGCAGGTGTTAGTGGAGTGTATTAATGTAGTGCAGTTTCTGGTCAGACAGGCAGAGTGTAAGCCAGGGGTGTCCAACCAGTGGCCCAGGGGCCACATGTTGCCCGCGGAGCCCTCTGATGTGGCCCGCGACCTCCTGCTCTGGGATGGCTGGTTGGCAAGCCCAGATCACGGATTCCTGACCCAGCATCCCAGAGCATCAGTGTTGTGAATGAAGCCAGCGGTAGAGGAAGCAATCAGTTGAATAGCAGAGCCACATAAGACGATGCTTCCTGTATAGCGCCACCTCCTGTCACAGGCGGAATGATACCAAATGCACTCTGCCTGGAACAGCAACAGCTGGCGATACCCAAATTGAAGACTGTTATTAAAGGTATGTTTAATACTATAATCACAGTGTGTATATATGGGCATATCTGTTCTGGAGTGGTTACCAGGCTGCTTTCAAACTGCACTGAGCCATAGACCTCTGTTATTACCTACGGGTTTGGTGCGCTTCCAGAAATTGCACAACACCTGCAGGATTTAATAGAATTCTATGGCAAAGTGCAGCTAACCCACAGAAAAGTCAGAGGTGCACTGCTCTGGGTAGACCACAGCACATCTGTGTGAAAGCAGCCTTAGGCCCCTTTCACGTGATCGGTCTGACCCAATCAGACCCTCCATTCACCTCTATGGAGCGGCAAATGTAAACAGACTTGTGTCCGTTTACACCTGCATACCTGTTAGGGACTTACCAGCGATTGACAGGCACAGCTGCGTGCTGCCTTCTCCAAACCCAACCCGGCCTGCCTGACCTTGCTACCACTTTTGCCTGTGATTCCATTGCCGACCTCTGCCAGTTTTACCGACACTGCCCTGCCTGCTGCTATCACCTGTCTGCCCGCCTACTGACCCGGACCGTCCGACCCTGCACCAACCTGCTGCCTGTTCGGTGTTCTGCTGTGCCTGTGGTTCCTCTCAACGGCTCCTGTAGCTGCTGCTTGCATTTCTCAGCTCTCCTATCAACTTCCAGCCCTGGTCCGCCAGCCGTCCAGCCATCCAGAGGGATCCCTTCTCCACTATCATTCCCAGCGGCCCTATTCCAGCGGGCACTCCTACCCACTGTGCTCTCGAGACCGCTGTTCCCATTCCAGTGGCTCCTGAACCAGCGTTGTAAGAGAGGTCTCCTTCTACAAGTCGGGCTTCAACACGAGGTACCTAACAGTACGAAACAGCCATGACTGAGCCCGCAGGAGAGACCTCTCCCATGAAGGAGATCTGCACGCATCTTGTGGCCCTTACCCAAGCTGTAAAGTCGCTGCAGGATGGCTACACCAGACTTGAAGGATAGATCCAGAACCTTACTGATGCTGGTCACGCAGCTTCCGCTCCATCCTCCACACCAGTACAGTCTGTTGCCTCCCCATCTGTTGTCATGCTTCCACCTGAGCCAAGGGTGCCCATTCCAGAGAGGTTCTCTGGGGATCGAACCAAATTTCGGGCATTTCGGATTGACTGTCAGCTCTATTTTGCCCTACAACCACGGACTTTCTCCCTGAAAGCCACTAAAGTAGGATTTGTGATCTCCCTTTTACAAGGAGAACCCCAGACCTGGGCCCACCGATTACTTGAAGGAGACTCAGTCCTGACTCTCTGCAATCCTTCTTTGAAGCCATCGCTCAGCTTTATGAGGACCCCCAAAGGACTGCCACAGCTAAATCTGCCCTGTTTGCGCTCCAGTAGGGCAGCAGACTGGCCAAGGACTATGTCACGGACTTTAGACGCTGGAGCGCAGACACTCAGTGGAATGATGCGGCTTTGAGGCATCAGTCCCGCATGGGGTTATCCGAAGGGCTTCAGGACAAACTTGCTCGAGTGGGCATACCAGAAACCCTGGAGGCCTTGATCTCCTTGGCAATCCAGATTGACCGTCGTCTCCGGGAGCGACGATCAGAGCGCTCTGCTCAGCAAACCCGCCCGGTTTGGATGACAGCGAAGGCCCCAGCGCCTGCTTCCCGCTACTTACCTCCACCCAGCTCTTATCTGGCCTGCTTGGCTCCTGACACCTTCGAGCCCATGCAATTTGGACTAATGCGCCTTGCTTTAATCTCTGCCTCTACTGTGGTGGTACAGGTCACTATGTCTATAACTGCCCAGTCAAGACAAGTAAGTGCCTATCTTCTGCTTCTACCAGTCTCTCTGCCTTGACTGCCAACTCAACCCACCTTGCTATTCCTCTTTTGCTACTGCTCCAAGGAAGGACGGTGACAGTCCACGCTATCATTGACTCCGGGGCATGCAGCTGCTTTATTGATTCCATCTTTGCTGGCCAAGAGGGCATCCCGTTACAAGACAAGATTCATGGACTTTCAGTTTTCCTGGCTGATGGATCTAGCATCAGTTCTGGGAAGGTAACTCAAGAGACTCTTCCCCTGCCTGTCATCATCTCCTCTCAGCATAAAGAATTCCTGAACCTTGATGTAATCTCCTCTTCGATGTTTCCGATCATCCTGGGCATACCCTGGCTCCAAGCCCATAACCATCACATCAATTGGGTTACTAGAGAAGTCAAGTTTCTTTCTCCCTATTGTCTGAAGCACTGCCTAACAGACTCCACCAAGTCTTCTGCCACCCTTTTATGTCTAGATTCTGACCAGAATCTACTCCAGACTGTACCCAAGCTTTATCACGAGTTTATTGATGTCTTCAGCAAGAAAGGAGCAGACTCTCTACCTCCTCATCGCCCCTACGATTGTCCGATTGAACTGCTCCCTGGGGCCGAGATTCCTTTTGGACGCATCTTTCCTCTGTCAGAAAAGGAGCAGGAGGCACTTAAGATCTACTAAGATGAGAACATGGAAAAGGGGTTTATTCGCCCTTCAACTTCCCCAGCGGGAGCCGGAATTTTCTTTGTCACCAAAAAAGATCAGACCCTCCGACCATGTGTGGACTATAGAGAGCTAAACAAGATTACGGTTAAGAACCGCTACCCCTTACCTTTGATACCCGAACTCTTCCAGAGACTGAGGTCTGCTGTCATACAGTGGTGTGAAAAAGTGTTTGCCCCCTTCCTCATTTCCTGTTCCTTTGCATGTTTGTCACACTTAAGTGTTTTGGAACATCAAACCAATTTAAACAATAGTCAAGGACAACACAAGTAAACACAAAATGCAATTTGTAAATGAAGGTGTTTATTATTAAAGGTGAAAAAAAATCCAAACCATCATGGCCCTGTGTGAAAAAGTGATTGCCCCCTAAACCTAATAACTGGTTGGGCCACCCTTAGCAGCAACAACTGCAACCAAGCGTCCTGGAGGAATTTTGGCCCACTCATCTTTGCAGAATTGTCCTAATTCAGTTACATTAGAGGGTTTTCGAGCATGAACGGCCTTTTTAATGTCATACCACAACATCTCAATAGGATTCAGGTCAGGACTTTGGCTAGGCCACTCCAAAGTCTTCATTTTGTTTTTCTTCAGCCATTCGGTGGTGGACTTGCTGGTGTGTTTAGGATCATTGTCCTGCTGCAGAACCCAAGTTCGTTTCAGCTTGAGTACACGAACAGATGGTCGGACATTCTCCTTCAGGATCTCTTGGTAGACAGCAGAATTCATAGTTCCTTTTATCACGGCAAGTCTTCCAGGTCCTGAAGCAGCAAAACAGCCCCAGACCATCACACTACCACCACCATATTTTACTGTTGGTATAATGTTCTTTTTATGAAATGCAGTGTTCCTTCTACGCCAGATATACTTGGACACACACCTTCCAAAGAGTTCCACTTTTGTCTCATCGGTCCACAGAATGTTGTCCCAAAAGTCTTGGGGATCATCAAGATGTGTTGTGGAGAAATTGAGACGAGCTTTGATGTTCTTTTTGCTCAGCAGTGGTTTTCTCCTTGAAACTCTGCCATGCAGGCCATTTTTGCCCAGTCTTTTCCTGATGGTGGAGGCATGAACGCTGACCTTAACTGAGGCAAGTGAGGCCTGCAGTTCCTTGGACGTTGTTGTGGGGTCTTTTGTGACCTCTTGGATGAGTCGTCGCTGCGCTCTTGGGGTAATTTTGGGCGGCCGGCCACTCCTGGGAAGGTTCACCACTGTTCCATGTCTTCGCCATTTGTGGATAATGGCTCTCACTGTGGTTCGCTGGATTCCCAAAGCTTTGGAAATGGCTTTATAACCCTTTCCAGACTGATAGATCTCAATTACTTTCTTTCTCAATTGTTCCTGAATTTCTTTGGGTCTCGGCATGATGTGTAGCTTTTAAGGATCTTCTGGTGGACCTTACTGTGTCAAGCAGCTCCTATTTAAGTGATGCCTTGATTGTGAACAGGTGTGGCAATAATCAGGCCTGGGTGTGGCTAGAGAAATTGAACTCAGGTGTGGACAACCACAGTTATAGTATGTTTTAACAAGGGGGGCAATCACTTTTTCACACAGGGCCATGATGGTTTGGATTTTTTTTCACCTTTAATAATAAACACCTTCATTTACAAATTGCATTTTGTGTTTACTTGTGTTGTCCTTGACTATTGTTTAAATCGGTTTGATGTTCCGAAACACTTAAGTGTGACAAACATGCAAAGGAACAGGAAATGAGGAAGGGGGCAAACACTTTTTCACACCACTGTATTTACTAAGCTTGACCTAAGAGGGGCATACAATCTAGTCCGCATTCAGGCCGGGCATGAATGGAAGACAGCCTTCCGGACCCGATTCGGGCATTATGAATACTTGGTAATGCCCTTCGGGCTCTGCAACGCTCCGGCAACTTTACAACATCTCATTAACAATGTATTCAGAGACTTTCTTGATGTATTCGTGATTGTCTACCTGGACGACATCTTAATATTTTCCGGATCACTCGATCAGCATCGGGAGCATGTCCTCAAGGTCCTAAGCTGTCTTCGTCAGCACAGACTTTACGCAAAGGCTGAGAAATGTGAATTCGAATTACGGAGCATCCAATTATTGGGTTAGTGATCTCCCCAACGGGCATTAAGATGGATCCCCAAAAAGTGTCTGCGGTGTTAGACTGGCTGGTGCCTCTGGATAAGAAGGGTGTACAACGCTTCATCGGCTTTGCGAACTTCGATAGGAAATTCATAAGAGGCTTTTCAGCTTTAATTGCACCCATCACGCAATTAACCAAACAAAGCTCTCGTTTCTGCTGGACTCAGGAGGCCCAGCGAGCCTTTGAAGAGCTTAAAAGACGTTTCACGTCTGCCCCAATCCTCAGTTATCCGAACCCATCCTTACCCTTCATTCTTGAAGTAGACGCTTCTGAAGTGGCTGTAGGAGCAGTCATCTCTCAACGTCGAGGTAACAAGGACCTAATGCACCCTGTGGGGTTCTTCTCTAGGAAACTCTCTCCTGCAGAGAGGAATTATCATGTTGGCGACCGAGAACTGCTCGCTATTAAAGCTGCCTTGGAGGAGTGGAGGTATCTGTTGGAGGGCGCTGCTCATCCGTTACTAATATATACTGATCATAAGAACTTAGAGTACCTAAGGTCTGCCAAACGACTGAGACCCCGACAAGCTCGCTGGGCCCTGTTCTTCTCACGCTTTTCCTTCCATATAACATACCGGCCCGGTTTGAAGAACGTGAAACCTGATGCGCTGTCACGCATGTATGACAATCCAAAGGACTCATATGTTCCTGATACCATCCTGCCTGCCAGAAATTTTTTACTCTTACAGACAGATCTTCTCTCTTTGATCAAAGAAGCGTCCTCTGACTCCTCAAAACCCCCCGGAATCACTTTAACGTCCAGGGATGGCTTGTTCTGGAGGGGAAGTCAAATCTTTGTTCCCAAGAATGTTCGAGTCAAAGTCTTGTCCCTTCTTCACGATCATCCGCTGGCAGGCCACTTTGGGGTCCGTAAGACCCTTGAGCTCGTACGACGCACGTTCTGGTGGCTCAACTTGAAGGACTTTTGTGAGAAGTACGTCAGCTCCTGTCCTGTTTGTATCCAGAACAAGATGCCAAGAAATAGGCTTGGGGACTGCTGAAACCCTTACCTGTGCCCGACAGACCCTGAAGAATGATTACCATGGACTTTATAGTCGAGCTTCCATGCTCTGAGGGGTGCTCGGCTATCTTTGTGGTTGTAGATCGGCTGTCCAAAATGGCCCATTTTTTACCCCTAAAAAGGACCCCATCTGCTGTGGAGACTGCCCGCATATTAATTAAAGAAATTGTGAGGTTATATGGAATTCCAGCAAATATAGTTTCAGACAGAGGAGTTCAGTTCACCTCACGTTTCTGGAGGGCCCTGTGTGAGATCCTGAAAATTGAGCTGGTCCTGTCCTCGGCCTATCATCCCCAAACCAACGGGCAAACAGAAAGGACCAACCAGACTCTTGAACAGTATATTAGGTGTTTCACATCTTTTGTACCGAATGATTGGGTGTCCCTGCTGCCCTTATTAGAATTTGCCTACAATAATGCTTGTCATTCAGCCACCGGTCAGTCCCCTTTTTTCGCCAATTATGGCTTTCATTTAACTTTTCTGCCTGACCCAGGCAGACAGCAAGAGAGCCTTTGACCGGAGAAGAAGAGGGGAACTGACCCTACAGCTTGGCGATCAGGTATGGCTTTCTACCGATAACATTAAATTGGCTTGTCCTTTCAGGAAACTTGCACCTAAATTTATGGGACCATTTCCGATAAAGAGGGAAATCAATGAAGTTTCCTATGAGTTAGCCCTGCCCGAGTCGCTTAGGATTCACCCTGTGTTTCATGCGTCACTGCTGAAACCTGCCGTCCCTGATCCTTTCCCTGATAGAGGAACTAGATCTCCAGAACCCATCTTAGTGGATGGAAACGAAGAGTATGAGGTGGAAGCCATCCTTGATTGCAGAATAAGACAGGGACGTATTCAGTTTTTGATTAAGTGGAAGGGATTTGGTCCGGAAAACAATTCCTGGGAACCTGACAGCAATATCCATGCCAGGCGATTAATTTGCGCCTACTTATCTGCCCATCCAGGAAAGAGGGACTTGCTGGGCATCCGGAGGCTGCCCCTTGGGAGGGGGCAATGTCAGGGACTTACCAGCGATGGACAGGCACAGCTGCGTGCGCACTGCCTATTCAGTGTTCTGCTGTGCCTGTGGTTCCTCTCATCAGCTCCTGTAGCTGCTGCTTGCATTTCTCAGCTCTCCTATCAACTTCCAGCCCTGGTCCGCCAGCCGTCCAGCCATCCAGAGGGATCCCTTCTCCGCTATCATTCCAAGCGGCTCTATTCCAGCAGGCACTCCTACCCACTGTGCTCTCGAGACTGCTGTTCCCATTCCAGTGGCTCCTGAACCAGCGTTGTAAGAGTGGTTTCCTTCTACAAGTCGGGCTTCAACACTAGGTACCTAACAGTACCTTCAATCCGATCCGCTAAAAGAAAAAAAAATGAAGGGGATCTGTCCCCTTCCATATCGGCGGATTGGTGGGCCCATAGAGTAGAGTCGGCTATGTCCGTGTCCGCTCTGCATATGCGGAGTGTACACGGACCTGTCATCCGCCTACTCCGCTCATTGTGGCCCGCAACTGGTTACCAAGTTGCTTAAGTGGCCCTTGCTCTTCAAAAGGTTGGGCACCCCTGGTGTAAGCCAAATTTTGTTCAAGCTTTACTAGAGGCATGGTCAGATGTATTGCACTCAGCCTCAGTCAGATTGCAACAGCCCATTCCTGCTGCCAGAGATCTGCCTGCTCAGATGTCTCTTTCTCCATCACCCACAGCAACTACAGTTGCAGCCCAGTATACTATGCTACCAACTAAGTATCAGTACCTTGTTTCCACCTGCTGCACCTACCCTATCTTTACCTCTTCTCAGCTATCTGCAACCATACCACAAAAATCCTTAGCAACTGCTTCCTCTTGTTTACCATCCTCCATCTCTTTTCTTCCAACAGCTGCACCCCCTACTTACAGCCCTGAATTAACATATAAAACTTCAGTGGCTAAACCTAAAAAGAAACAGAAGTTTTTCCCAACTCGCACAATCCTGCCACTATCCAATCCTGCCTCCACGCCAGCCAATCTGCTCCAGCCTGCCTCCACAACAGACGATCTGCCCTACCCTGCCTCTATGATTGCCAAAGGGGTTAGGCTAGTCTCCGAAGTCCTGAACCTGATGACCCACATGACCTTGCCAATCCTCTGCTTGCTGTCCAGCCTGATGTTCCGGTGCCCATTGTCCAGCCTGATGTTCTTTTGCCCGCTGTCCAGCCTGATGTTGTGGTGCCCACTGTCCAGCCTGATGATCTGGTGCCGGCTGTCCAGCCTGATGATCCAATGCCCACTGTCTAGCCTGATGTTTTGGTGCCCACTGTCCAGCCTGATGATCTGGTGCCTGCTGTTCAGCCTGATGGGCCTGTGCCTGCTGTCCAGGCTGATGATCTGGTGCCCGCTGTCCAGCCTGATGTTCCAATGCACGCTGTCCAACCTGATGTTCTGGTGCCGCTGTCCAACCTGATGACCCGGTGCCTGTTGTCCAGCTTGATGTACCTGCTGTCCAGCCTGATGTGCCTGTGCCCACTGTCCAGCCTGATGATCCGTTGCCCAGCCTGATGTGTCTGTGCCCCTTGTCCAGCCTAATGTGCCTGTGCCCATTGTCCAGCCTGATGTTCCAGTGCTCGCTGTCCAGCCTGATGATCCAGTGCCCACTGTTCAGCCTGATGTTCCAGTGCCCGCTGTCCAGCCTGATGTGCCTGTGCCCACAGTCAAACCTGGTGATCCATTGACCTGTTGTCCAGCCTGATGTGCCTGTTGTCCAGCCTGATGATCCGGGGCCTGCTATCCAGCCTGATGATCCGGTGCCTGCTGTCCAGCCTGATGTGCCTCGGCTTGTTGTCCAGCCTGATGTGCCTCGGCCCACTGCCCAGCTTCATGTGCCTCTGCCTGATGCCCAGCTTGATGTGCCTCTGCCCGCTGCCCAGCCTGATGTGCCTCTGCTGCACAGCTTGATGTGCCTTTGGCTGCTGCCCAGCCTGATGTGCCCTTGCCCGCTGCCCAGCCTGATGTATGTCTGCTTTCCAGCCCGCCTCTGATGATTCTTTGACCAAAGATCAGCTCAATGATATTGACTCTACACTTACTGCCCTGACAGATTGTCCTGTGGAGGGTAGAATTCCATCTGCTATTGGGTCTGAGTCTGACACGTCTGAGCCTTTGTGTACCTGGTATGGGTTACCTGTTCTGCCTAAGGTTCTTTTTTCAGTTGCCTTGATTGGGTCCCTTCTACAGTATGTCATTCTGATGGCACCAAAGCTTGGTGGTCGAGACATACCCTTCACAATTGGTAGCCACATTTACCCTCACGACCTTGGTAGTGGAGAGCTCCAGGGGAGTGGTAGAGCAACATTTGTGCCTTGCCACAACCCGGATGTGATTGCAGCTATGGCTGGTTGCAGCGTCCGGAGGTTGCTCCTTCAAGGGGGTACTGTCAGGAAAGGTTTCACCTGCTGGTGGCACTGTGGCTCCCAGATCTATGGGCTGCAGTCCTGGTGTCCACCAGCGTGTGGCTCTCAGCAGTTGGAGGCTGGCAGTCGGGAGAGGATTCCCCTGCTGGTGGCACTGTGCTCCCAGATCTTAAGGGTGCAGTTCTGGTGTCCACCAGCGGGTGTCCCTCGGCAGTCGGGAGAGGATTCACCTGCTGGTGGCCCTGTGCTCCCAGATCTTAAGGGTGCAGTTCTGGTGTCCACCAGCGGGTGTCCCTCGGCAGTCAGGAGCTGACATCATCCCCTGCATTCAGGCATCACTGATGCTGAGTTCAGGAGGTGTATTTAAACCTGGTGAATGCTATTAAACTTTGCCTTGGTTTTTTTTCTTTGTGTGCCCCTCATCTGTGTTCCTGAAGCCTGCGTCCCGTCTCCTGTTCCTGGACTCTGACCCTGATCCTGCACCCTGATTCCTTCCTATACCGGTCAGTCCGCCTCCTGGTTCCCTTTCTCTGTCCTGTCTTGTTCCCAGCTCCCCTCTGCTTGTGTTTGACCTTGGCTCTGGTACGATTTGGTTATTCCATGCTCTGTACATATATTGGATTTAGACTGTCGTTTGTTTTGTGTTCACTGGTTGGGTTACACTATTTACTGTATCAGAGGCGCGTTTTATTTTGTTGTTCCTATTTCTGGTCACACTGGTCCCTGACACTGTGTTTATTTCTAAAAAATTTTGAAAACCATTTATCAATTTCCTTCCACTTCACAATTATGTGCCACTTTGTGTTGGTCTATCACATAAAATCCCAATAAAATACATTTAACCACTTGCCGCCCGCCCTATAGGCAATTGACGGTGGCAAAGTGGTTTCATAATCCTGATCGGACGTCATATGACGTGATCAGGATTATGAGCCGCTGCGCGCCCCCGGGGGTGCGCATCGCGGCGATCGTTGCTGCGGGGTGTCAGTCTGACACCCGGCAACTACGATCTCGGTAAAGAGTCTCCGACGGAGACTCTTTACCATGTGATCAGCCGTGTCCAATCACGGCTGATCACAGTGTAAATGGGAAGAGCCGGTGATCGGCTTTTCCTCACTCGCGTCTGTCAGACGCGAGTAGAGGAGAGCCGATCGGCTGCTCCTCTGACAGAGGGGGTCTGTGCTGATTGATTATCAGCACAGCCCCCCCGAGGATGCCCACACTGGACCACCAGGGACGCCACCAGGGAAAAGGTAATCCTCCCTAGACCACCAGGGATGCCAGTCAGCACAATGGATGCCAATCAGTGCCCATAATGGATGCCAATCAGTGCCCACAATGGGCATCACTGATTGGCATGCATTATTGTTTGGCACTGATTGGCATCCATTAGTACAGTATAACACCAATGCCGCCTATGAGTGCCCACCTGTGCCGCCTATCAGTGCCCACCTGTGCCGCCTATCAGTGCCCACCCATGCCCATCTGTGCCAACTATCCATGCCCATCTGTGCCGCCTATCTATGCCCATCTGTGCCGCCCATCCATGCCAATCCGTGCCAGCTATCAGTGCCAATTTGTGCCACCTATCAGTGTCCAGCCGTGTCGCCCATCCGTGTCGCCCATCCGTGTCGCCTATCAGTGCCGCCTATCAGTGCCGCCTATCAGTGCCACATCATCAGTGCCACTTCATTGGTGCCACATCATTGGTGCCCATCAGTGCCGCCTTATCAGTGCCCATCAGTGTAGCCCCATCAGTGAAGGAGAAAATGTACTTATTTACAAAGTTTTGAAACTGAAACAAAAAAAAAAATTTTTTTTGAAAATTTTCTATATTTTTTTATTTGTAGCGCAAAAAATAAAAAATCGTAGAGGTGATCAAATACCACCAAAAGAAAGCTCTATTTGTGGGAAAAAAATTATAAAAATTTCATTTGGGTACAGTGTAGCATGACCGCGCAATTGTCATTCAAAGTGCGACAGCGCTGAAAGCTCAAAATTGGTCTGGGCAGAAAGGTGTTTAAGTGCCCTGTATTGAAGTGGTTAAGTTTCAAGGGGTATGAATACTTTTTCAAGGCACGCTATCTGCCAACATGGAGGGGTGGATCAGAAGTGAGGGGTGTTTCTAGTTTAGAAATTGTTTTCTGAGTGGTGGACAGCATTAGTGATTACCATTTAGTTTCTTATTCTTAGATTTAATTTTTTACAAACTACTTTTATTTTCTAATTTTAATCTAATTTAATTTTTTCTCTGTTCATTTATCATGCGTGATATGTGGGCCATTGTCCATAAGAAAATATGGCCTTATATTTCACAATATGAGTTTTTTTTTTAATTAAGAATTATATTTTTTATTCAGTATTTCAAATTCATGTGAAATGTTCTCTGCATATTTATATTTTAATTTAAAATATTGTCATATACAGATGTATTCTAATTGGTATGGAAATTATATAAGGCATAACCTTAGTTGATATGTATTCCCGTGATGGAAGGTGGTCAATTATGACAAACCTCTCTGTCTACTAATCAGAAGAATATACGCACAGCTGAAATAATCCCTGGTCGGTTGAGATCGAGGCTTGAGATCGATTCATTTTCGCCATTTTCACACTAACCTTCCTCCCCGCCAATCAGGAGGCGGGGCAGCAGACAGGTTACCTGATTGGTCAAAGCGCCAGGCCACCTTATTGGGTGCCTGGTGCTTAGGAAGAGGAGCAAAGAAGACAAGCTGGAGGAGCTGCTGTGGCCGCACATGATGGGCACAAGTGGCTGCATTTGATGGGCACAAATGGTTGTATATGATGGGCACAAGTAACTGCATATGATGGGCACAAGTGGCTGCGTTTGATGGGCACAAATGGCTGCATTTGATGGGCACAAGTGGCTGCGTTTGAAGGGCACAGTGGTTGTGTTTAATGGGCACAATGGCTGCGTTTGATGGGCACAATGGCTGCATACGATGGGCACAAGTGGCTGCATTTGATGAGCACAAGTGGCTGCATATGATGGGCACAAGTGGCTGCATATGATGAGCACAAATGGCTGCATATGATGAGCACAAATGGCTGCATATGATGGTCACAAGTGGCTACATTTGATGGGCACAGTGGCTGCATGTGATAGGCACAAGTGGTTACATTTGATGAGCACAAGTGGTTACATTTGATGAGCACAAGTGGCTGCATATGATGGGCACAGGTGGCTGCATATGATGGGCACAAGTGGCTGCGTTTGAAGGGCACAGTGGTTGTGTTTGATGGGCACAATGGCTGCGTTTTATGGGCACAATGGCTGCATATGATGGGCACAAGTGGCTGCCTTTGATGAGCACAAGTGGCTGCATATGATGGGCACAAGTGGCTGCATATGATGAGCACAAATGGCTTCATATGATGGGCACAGTGGCTGCATGTGATGGGCACAAGTGGTTGCATTTGATGAGCACAAGTGGCTGCATATGATGGGCACAGGTGGCTGCATATGATGGACAAAAGTGGCTGCATTTGATGGGCACAAGTGGCTGCATTTGATGGGCACAATGGCTGCATATGACGTGCACAAGAGCCTGCATTTGAAGGGCACAGTGGTTGTGTTTGATGGGCACAATGGCTGCATATGATGGGCACAAGTGGCTGCATATGATGAGCACAAATGGCTGCATATGATGGTCACAAGTGGCTGCATTTGATGGGCACAGTGGCTGCATGTGATGGGCACAAGTGGTTGCATATGATGGGCACAGGTGGCTGCATATGATGGACAAAAGTGGCTGCATTTGATGGGCACAATGGCTGACCATGACAGGCACAAGTGGCTGCATATGACGTGCACAAGTGGCTGCATATGATGGGCACAAGTGGCAGCATTTGATGGGCATAAATAGCTGCATTTAACAGGAACAGTGGCTACATTTGATGGGCACAATGGCTGCATTTGATGGGAACAAGTGGCTGCATATGATGGGCACAAGTGGCTGCATTTGACGGGCACAGTGGCTGCATTTGATGGACACAAGTGGTTGGATTTGATGGGCACAAGTGGTTGCATTTGATGGGCACAAGTGGCTGCATATGGTGGGCACAAGTGGCTGCATTTGTTGGGCACAAGTGGCTGCATATGATGGGCATGTGTGGCTGCATATGATGGGCACAATGGCTGCATTTAATGAGCACAGTGAGGCTGCAATTAATGGGGGGGGGGGGGGGGGGTTCAGAATTTTTCAGTTTGTTTGCACCCCCCCAAAAAAAAATTTTTTTGTAAATATTTTATTATATCTTTTTCATGTGACAACACTAAAGAAATTACACTTTACTACAATGTAAAGTAGTGAGTGTACAGCTTGTATAATAGTGTAAATTTGCTGTTCCCTCAAAATAACTCAACACATTAATGTCTAAACCACTGGCAACAAAAGTGAGTACACCCCTAAATAAAAATGTCCAAATTGGGCCCAATTAGCCATTTTCCCCTCCCTGGTGTCATACGACTCATTAGTGTCCCAGGTCTCAGGTGTGAATGGGGAGCAGGTGTGTTACATTTGGTGTTATCTCTCTCACTCTCACATACTGGTCACTGGAAGTTCAACATGGCACCTCATGGCAAAGAACTCTCTGAGGATCTGAAAAAAATAATTGTTGCTCTACATAAAGATGGCCTAGGCTATAAGAAGATTGCCAAGACCCTGAAACTGAGCTGCAGCACGGTGGCCGAGACCATACATCGCTTTAACAGGACACGTTCCACTCAGAACAGGCCACACCAAACAAGTTGAGTGCACGTGCTCAGCATCATATCCAGAGGTTGTCTTTGGGAAATAGATGTATGAGTTCTGCCAGCATTGCTACAGAGGTTGAACAGGTGGGGAGTCAGCCTGTCAGTGCTCAGACCATACGATCCACGCTGAATCAAATTGGTCTGCATGGCTGTCTTCCCAGAAGGAAGCTTCTTCTAAAGATGATGCACAAGAAAGTCTGCGGTTTGCTGAAGACAAGCAGACTAAGGACATGGATTACTGGAACCATGTCCTGTGGTCTGATGAGACCAAAATAAACTTATTTGGTTCAGATGGTGCCAAGCATGTGTGGTGGCAACCAGGTGAGGAGTACAAAGACAAATGTGTCTTGCCTACAGTCAAGCATGGTGGTGGGAGTGTCATAATCTGGGGCTGCATGAGTGCTGCCAACAATGGGGAGCTACAGTTCATTGAGGGAACCATGAATGCCAACATGTACTGTGACATACTGAAGCAGAGCATGATCCCCTCCCTTCGGAGACTGTGGAGTATTTCAACATAATAACAACCCCAAACACACCTCCAAGATGCGATGACCACTGCCTTGCTAAAGAAGCTGAGGGTAAAGGTGATGGACTGCCCAAGCATGTCTCCAGATCTAAATCCTATTGAGCATCTGTGGGGCATCCTCAAATGGAAGGTGGAGGAGCGCAAGGTCTCTAACATCCACCAGCTCTGTGATGTTGTCATGGAGGAGTGGAAGAGGACTCCAGTGGCAACCTGTGAAGCTCTGGTGAACTCCATGCCCAAGAGGGTTAAGGCAGTGCTGGAAAATAATGGTGGCCACACAAAATATTGACACTTTGGGCCCAATTTGAACATTTTCACTTAGGGGTGTACTCATTTTTGTTGCCAGCGGTTTAGACATTAATGGCTGTGTGTTGCGTTATTTTGAGGGAACAGCTAATTTACACTGTTATACAAGCTGTACACTCACTACTTTACATTGTAGCAAAGTATCAATTCTTCAGTGTTATTACATGCAAAGATATAATAAAATATTTACAAAAATGTGAGGGGTGTACTCACTTTTGTGAGATACTGTTTATGAATGTGAACTGTTTGTCTGAAATAGAGCTAGAATCCAGCTCCAGTGCAAGTATCATCACTGAGTGGTTTAAAGTTTTTATCAGAGTAAATTTTTGCCTAAGTTTTTGCTGCAGTTCCAAATGCACCCGTTTTTTGTCACTGATATCAGTATACCCCTGTGGGGTACTCATGGAGTAAGGTCTTGAAATAGGGTAGCAACTTGGGTGTCAACCATCTTGTAGTAAAGTACAATAAAACCTTGTTTTGAGAGCATTTTGCAAGACAAGCAAAATGTTTTTAATACATTTTTACTTGATATATAAGCAATGTCTTGATATACAAGTAGCGTCATGTCACAACTGAGTATAAAAGAGAAGAGAGGTGCTTCTAAGTGTAGCACTATGGTTACATTTAATGAAGGTACAACATTTAGCAACTCACATGGTTGCTGATTAAAAGAGGCACATCTAAATATGCAGGCATCTGGGGTAAAGCTGTTCACATAAACCACCCTCCTCACCGCCATCAACGTCATCCCTTCCACTCTGCACAAGTGGTTCAAGCCACGCTTTCAGATAGCTCTACTGCAGGGTAGTCTTCCGGTCACAATTGCAGACTGACAGCGGTGAGAGCCGGCGGTGCAGAGGATGGTCTATGTGAACAGCTTTACCCCAGATGCCTTGCAAAAGTATTCGCCTCCCTTGGCTTTTTACCTATTTTGTTACATTACAGCCTTTGGTTAAATTTTTTAAAATCTGAATTATACGTGATGGATCAGAACACAATAGTCCAAGTTGGTGAAGTAAAATTAGAAAAATGTATTCACTATTTTTCAGAAATAAAAAAACTGATAATTGCCATGTGCGTATGTATTCACCCCCTTTGTTATGAAGCCCATAAAAAGCCCCGGTGCAACCAATTACCTTCAGAAGTCACATAATTAGTGAAATGACGTCCACCGGTGTGCAATTTAAGTGTCACATGATCTGTCAATACATATACACACCTTTTGAAAGGCCCCAGAGGCTGCAACACCTAAGCAAGAGGCACCACTAACCAAACACTGCCATGAAGACCAAAGACTCTCCAAAGAAGTAAGGATCAATGTTGTTGAGAAGTACAAGTCAGGGTTATGTTATATAAAAAATATCCAAATCTTTGATGATCCCTAGAAGCATCATCAAATCTATTATAACAAAATGGAAAGAACATGGCACAGCAGTAAACCTGCCAAGAGATGGCTGCACACCAAAACTCACGGACCGGGCAAGGAGAGCATTAATCAGAGAGGTAGCACAGAGACATAAGGTAACCCTGGAGGAGCTGTAGAGTTCCACAGCAGAGACTGGAGTATCTGTACGTAGGACTATAATAAGCCGTACGCTCCATAGAGTTGGGCTTTATGATAGATTGGCCAGAAGAAAGCCATTACTTTCAACAAAAAACAAAATGGCACGTTTTGAGCTTGCAAAAAGGCATGTGGGAGACTCCCAAAATGTATGGAGGACGGTGCTCTGGTCTGATGAGACTAAAATTTAGCTTTTTGGACATCAAAGAAAACACTATGTCTGGCCCAAACCCAACACATCCCATTACCCAAAGAACACCATCCCCACAGTGAAACAAGGAGGTGGCAGCATCATGCTGTGGGTATGTTTTTCAGCAGTCGGGATGGTTAACTGGTCAGGGATTAGGGAAAGATGGATGGTGCTAAATACAGGGATATTCTTCATCAAAACCTGTGCCACTCTGTGTGTGATTTAAAGGCTAGGACAGAGGTTCACCTTTCAGCAGGACAATGACCCCAAACACACTGCTAAAGCAACACTTGAGTGGTTTAAGGGGAAACATGTAAATGTGTTGTTGGAATGGCATAGTCAAAGCCCAGACCTCAAGCCAATAGAAAATCTGTGGTCAGACTTAAAGATTGCTGTTCACAAGCACAAACCATCCAACTTGAAGGAGCTGAAGCAGTTTTGCAAGGAGTAATTGGCAAAAATCCCAGTGGTAAGATGTGGCAAGCTCATAGAGACTTATCCAATGCGACTTGGAGCTGTGATAGCCGCAAAAGGTGGCTCTACAATGTATTGACTTTAGGGGGGTGATTAGTTATGCACATTGACTTTTTCTGTTATGTTCTCCTATTTGTTGTTCTTCAAAAAAAAAAAAAATATTAAAGTTGTGGGCATGTTCTGTAAGTTAAATGATGCAAATCCTCAAACAATCCATTTTAATTCCAGGTTGCGAGGCAACAAAACACGAAAAATGCCAAGGGGGGTGAATACTTTTGCAAGGGTCTGTAGATGTGCCTCTTTTAATCATGTGAGTTGCTAAATGTTGTACCTTCATTAAAAGTAACCATATTGCTACACTTAGAATTGCCTCTCTTCTCTTTTATACTCTGTAGCTCCTGATGGATTTTGCTTTTAATCCCCTTGTGAAGGCTTCCATTTGTGGATGGACATTTTATAGGTACACAACCTGGTCACATTGCTATAATCTTTTTATATGGACTATAAACTGAAGAACCTATGAATAAGTGGTTGTGGAACGAATCATTTGAGTTTCCATTATTTCTTATGAGGAAATTTGCTTTGATATACATGTGCTTTGGATCAAAAGCATGTTTCTGGAAGAAATTATGCTCGCAAGCCAAGGTTTTACTGTACTGACAAAAGGATGGGAAGAGGTGCCTGAGTACATTATAAAAGGCTCTAGGTCAGTGATGGCGAACCTTGGCACCCCAGATGTTTTAGAACTACATTTCCCATGATGCTCATGCACTCTGCAGTGTAGTTGAGCATCATGGGAAATGTAGTTCCAAAACATCTGGGGTGCCAAGGTTCGCCATCACTGCTCTAGGTGGAAGTGGTAGTAAACTGAGCAACCTGTGTATGATGACCTAATCATTCACCTGAGACTTAAGCCTGGTACACACGGGCAGAATATCGACCGGTTCAATGGGAAAACCGGCTGACATTTGCCCAATGCCCAGCTTCTGTCAAACGGGCATGCTGAAAAACCAGCAGGTGGCCATTATCCAATTGTGTTCTGATGACGGTGCAGTCCCCCAGAATACAATAGTTCAGTTCAGTGTCACATCGCATAGTTCGTTTTTTTTTTCATTCAGCCTGCTGAGTTGAACAAAAAAAAAACTGCTACCGGTTTGTACCAGGCTTCAGGTCTGAATGGTAGAATGTTAGTGCCAAGTTTAAAAAGTTCAAAAGAGAAGTTCACCTTTTGAACGTGTTGCAAATGAACACCCAACCCCACTCTGACAGCAGACAGGAGTTTCTCTCCCATGCATCTGCTATCACATTTATAATCAACATTGATGCACATTTTTTATCTGCTACAATATGTGCATTTCTTATTAAAGGTGAACTTAGCCTTTAATACTGTTTAACCTTCCTAACGGTATTCCAGAGTGTGGCTTGGGGTGAATTTTCAGTACCAAAGGCGGTAATCCAGAGCCACACTCGGAATCACAGGATCCAGGTAAAGTTACTTACCTTGTCCCCAGGATCCTGCAATGTCTCCCCTCTGTGTGTGCCTCCGCTCGATGTATCACAGAGCCGGTCTCCGTTCCCTGAGAGCGTTGCGACGCATGGGGAATGGAGCACGGTCCCAATATAAAAACGTTAAAAAAACATATACAGTGCACTGTAATCTTACAGATTACATTATTGTATCACATTATAATAATATATAAATTAATATATAATATATATATATATATATATATATATATATATATATATATATATATAATAAATTAGAATCACTGCAACTGAGCAAATTTCTGTGTTTTTGATTTGATTACATTATTGAATCATTTTTATTATTATTATTTGTTATAATTATTTATAGTTATTTATTATATTATAATTTGTGATTTCGTGTTTCAAACTTTATCATACCCGGGATGTCTACTAGAATCTTGTTTGGACAGTTTTAAGCATGTTATTCTTAAGAATTATAGGCCTACAATATAAAACGCCAAATTTCCATGCAAAATATTGTACCGTTTTGAGTATCAAAAATCTGACATAGTCATACTGCCAGGGAGATTAAGTGAATGCGTTTCAAATTTCTGGTTTCCAGATAGTTTTAACATAATAATCAATACTACTCAGGATACACATAAGTATGAAAACGGTAACTGAAAAATGATGTCTCAAACTTGCTATGGGGCTACAGTAACAGCCCAATAAACAGGGTGTCTTATCTGTCCATGTTGCTGGTTAAGACTTTGCCCGTCATGGTGGTCACACCTCTGAAAGGGTCTTCAGGGTCTGGGTTTCATAGGGGTGGACCATGGCCCTAGACCTGTATAGCACTCTGATGCTACACTCCACCCATTGCACCATAAGTCAAGGCAAGCACCCAAGCAGGACCAAGTGCCTGAAGCAACATTACAGGTTGTCCCCGTGGCATGTGGTCTGGGTGTGGCTCCCAAGCTTTTACTGTGATAAAAGTCAGTAAATAGCTGACTTAAAAAAACAAACTAAAACAGTAAACTAAGCTAAAGGTCACCAATCACGTTACAATCTGGCCGTACAATCAATGTAATATGAGAACCTATTTAATCTATACAATCAATTTGTATCCAATAAGCCAGGAGCTTGTACTGCATAGCGGTTGGTAACTTCAAAGAAGATTGTATAGTGACCTTAAAAATGATTTCTCCATAAGGGAGAAGAGTTCCATTACCTTGGGATGCTAGTGGTAGGGTTAATGTGGGGGAAATCACCCAGGGGCATGTCCCTAAAAGCTTTGCCAGTGTCCAATCATCTGAAGGTACCAGCCTATAACACAGGGTCTATTAATATTAAGCCTGTGTCCTGCTGTACATTACATTTTTATTGCAGACCTGAGCAGAGCTTAACTTTAAAATAAAACTATAAGCAAAACTTTTTTTTTTCACTTTGGATAGTATATAGAAAACTATATAGAAAACTATGTAGAAAAAACGCATACACAAAAAGGGGAGAAAGAACATTATTTGATAAATTAGATAGATGAGACAGATCACCGGCTCACCCCTGGTGAGGGATCCCGGAGTCAAAGTACTCCCATGATAGTGTACCACACAGTGTCCTGACGAAACTCACGTGATGCGAGTGAAATGCATTGATGTCACAGCATCATATGACCTGGTTTGTCTCTCATTCATACAGCATTTACCGTCAGCTGTCCCATTTGGCAAACATCCATAACGCACAGTCTGCAATTCGGATTAGAGGCCTTTCCAGGTGATGTCTGAGTCATACATGTGCTGACTCCCGCAATTGCCTCACAGCTTTACACCATTCAGGAATTCCTGTGGAAATCAAGGACGTTTATCTAGCAGTAGGATTGCACGAACTGTGACCCATCAGTGAAATTGCTCTTGGGACGCAGTTCCTGATCTCTCATGCTATCATTTCTCACGACTGCCATGTGGATGTATTCAGATCTATGATTAACAGGCTACAGTGACTAAACACACATTCCTCCTTCCCATCATCCTGGCTGTTATCTCTATATGGTAAGTGGAACATTCCCCCTACCTTCAGTCTGTGCTCACTTGCACGCTACAATACCGCTTTGAGTCCTCAGCAATTGCCAGTGTTCTATTGATATGTGCCCTCCGTCGAAAAGTGCCCACACATGCGCAGAACGGAAGGGCACTCCAGCTGAGTTGCTGATCAGCTGTAGGGACGTCACCATGGCACATGCGCACAGCGTAGGAGGGTTTTTTCGACGGCGATATCAATTCACCGGGACAATTGAAAGCTATGCAAAGAGTGGAGGGACACCGTAGATGTCACATTGTGTCTCGCTGTAATCCCCTGGCGCAACAGCGAGGCACAATATGACAAATATGGTGTCCCTCCGCTGTTTGCAGAGCACTAAAAAGTATCTCCAGTCGAAAAAAGGCTCCTAAGATGTACGCATGCACTATGAGATGTCAACCCAGCTGATCAGCAACTCAGCTGGAGTGCCCATCCTTTCTGCACATGCACTCTTCGACGGCGGGCACATCTTGACAAAACACCAGTTGCAGCTTAATTATATGGACTGTTTTTTTCAGTGGTATAACAAAACCCCATTGTAAGATTTTCCCTCTATTACTGTTCTGGGGACAACCCAAAATTTGAGATTTTCTTTTACTTTCAATAAGACAATTATCTCCCTAATGGGGGCGCAGAGAACAAAAAAAAAACAGACAGGTGTTCTAATCCATCTACACTCTGTCCAAAACTAAAAAATAACTTTTGCCTTTAGTTACAATTTAGATTTAAATGCACTTAATCTATGGTGAATAGAATTCCCTGTGTACCTCCAGTAAGTAGATTTCTAGATAAACACTCTAGTAACCCAATGATTAAAAAAAAAAAAAAAAAACATAGACCTGAATTCAACTGAACTCCACTCTCTCCTTATAAGGGGTTGACAAAGTTCCCCCCAGTTGGACTGGAGGATACCTGTCTCTGACAGTCGATTCATCGCAGTTGTCCCTGCTGCACGTTAGCTGCACAGTTTAAAACTATGTTTGATTTATTAATTGATTACTCCATTTAAATGTTTGCACTGCGGTACTGCAGTAATGTATGTTGACTGTCTCTTGGGGGGACGGTCATAGGGCTCCCCCCTCAGGTCCACAGACCCGCAGCATGCCAGTCATTAGGCACTGGCCTGCTCTGGACCACGGAAACAGGAAATATATATTTAAAAAAAAAAATTGTTGTTCCACAAGGTTTAAACATTCCTGACTGGCGCACGCCGATGTACGTCGACAGAATGACATGGACAGGCAAATGGGCGTACAGGTACATCCCTTTAAATTTGCCGCCATGCCATTGCGTGCTCGCCGGTCGGGACCTCCGTGAGTCTGATCGCGGGTCCCGGGGACTTGATCACCGCAGGGATACCCGCGATCATCTCACTCCTCCCTGTGATTGGAGCAGAGATCAGTGATGTGTAAAACACAGCCATGCCCCCCCCACACAAGAGTGTAATTTACACAGGAATCAGTGCATTTGTATAGCACTGATTGCTGTATAAATGACAATGGTCCCAAAAATGTGTCCGCCATAATGTCGCAGTCACAATAAAAATCTCTGATTGCCACCATTACCAGTAAAAAAAAAATATTAATAAAAATTCCATAAAACTATCCCCTATTTTGTAAACGCTATAACTTTTGCGCAAACCAATCAATAATCGCTTATTGCGATTTTTTTCACCAAAAATATGTAGAAGAATACGTATCGGCCTAAACGGAGGGAAAAAAAATGTTTTTTATACATTTTTGGGGATATTTATTATAGCAAAAAGTAAAAAAATAATGTGTTTTTTTCAAAATTGATGCTTTTTTTGTTTATATTGGAAAAAATAAAAACCGCAGGGATCATTAAATACCACCAAAAGAAAGCTCTATGTGTGGGGAAAAAAGGACGTCAAATTTGTTTGGGAGCCACGTCACACGACTGCACAATTGTCAGTTAAAGCGACAAAGTGCCGAATCGCAAAAAATGGTCTGGTCTTTGGTCAGCAAAATGGTCCGGGGCTTAAGTGGTTAACTAAAGCGTTCTTGGCTGGCTGATGTGGGAGATGATAACACTTGACTCAGAAGCTCCACCATCTTACTACATTATGCGAGGTAAGAGCGCTCTGTCCTACCATGATGGCTAAGGTATATTCCACTAATTATTCCATAGTAACCCACAATGTACACGGCTTTAATTCCCCAACTAAGAGAACCAAAGCTTTCCAATTTTACCACGCTCAGAGAGCCAATGTACTCCTATTACAGGAAACTCATTTTCCTAAAACCTCGGCTCCTAGATACCTGAACACCAAATACCTGCAATTTTACCTGTCCTCGGGCCTGAAAAAAAAAGGGGGGGGGGGTTGGCAGTTTGCTTTTCTAAGCAAACGACCTTCACACCCATCATCATAGTCAAGAACAAAAATGGCTGATATATCATGGCGGTTGGACGCCTCCATGACCAACTGGTCTCATTTATATCATACGGCCATAACACTGGACAGGTACAGTTCTTTGGTAAGGTGCTAGAAATATTGATGCCCAAAGTGCAGGGACAGGTAATCATGGGTGGTGACAGTAATATTACGTTAAATCGGATAATGGACAAATCTGACCCCACTAAAACCCTACTCAAATGACCACCCAGCAGCAGCAGCAATAAAATAGCATGCTTCCTACACTTCTAGGACTTGATTGATGCCTGGCGGGAGACAAATCCTTCCACAAGGGACTATACACATTTTTCACAGGTACATCACACCTACTAGCGTGTAGATCATTTTCTAGTCCATACTTCCTTACTCTCATACATAACGTCGGTGGACAATCTGTCCACCCCCTGGTCAGACCATTCTCCTATTATACTTTCCATATCGGGTCTCTGGACTAAACTGGCCTACTGAATGACCCCATAATATGTGCTGAAATCGAAAAAGAGTTACAGAACTATTTTCGGGTCAACTCATCATCGGCCACGTCCCCCAAAAATAAACTGGGCAGCCCACAAGGCCACTATATGAGGTACACTTATACAAATAGCAGCCAGGGACTAAACGATCAAAGAACTAGAAGTGGACCTTGATAAACTTATGGTAGAACAGCGCATGGCACCCCATGTCGATATTAGACACAAGATAGACGAGGCTAGATTGGCACTTAATGTAAGCCTGACCACCCTAGCGGAAAAAATATTCAGTGGTCAAAACATAGGTATTACACAATGGGAAACAAACCAACCACAATGCTGGCTAGAAAACTGGTACCCTGAACACACACGCCCACTTTGCCCAAATTGCTATTACCATCGGGACACCCCACACAGAACCCTGAACTGATAATTTAAGAATTCCATAAATTTTACGCCAAACTGTACAATACACCAGACAAATTCTCTCATACAAAAGCCGAATCTTTCTTTCAAGATATCCAACTACCCCAGTTTTCACACGCCCATGTATAACTTATGGATAAAAAATTCATGGAATTAGAGATAAGAATGTTCATAAAAACTATGCATACATCCTACTACCCCACCTTTGTTCCTACTTTAATGACCTGTGACGGGGGAACATCATCCCTACACACGAAAACCCAGCTTACATACACGTCATACCAAAACCGGGGAAAGATCATGGAGATTGCACCAATTACCACCCAAATTCCCTGATTAACGTGCATCAAAAATACTCGCATATAGATTAACCACTTAAGCTCCGGACCAATTGTCAGCCTAAGGACCAGAGGTCTTTTTACAATTTCGCACTGCACTGCTTTAACTGGTAATTGCGCGGTCATGCAATGTTGTACCCAAACGAAATTTGCGGCCTTTTCTTCCCACAAATAGAGCTTTCTTTTGATGGTATTTGATTGCCTCTGCGATTTTTATTTTTTGCGATATGAACGGAAAAAGACCGAACATTTGGAAAAAAAAAAAGATATTTTCTACTTTTTGTTATAAGAAAAATCGAATAAACTCATTTTTAGTCATAAATTTAGGCCAAAATGCATTTAGACACATGTCTTTAGTAAAAAAAAAAAGTCAAGCGTATATTTATTGGTTTGCGCAAAAGTTATAGAGTCTACAAACTAGAGTACATTTTCTGGAATTTACACAGCTTTTAATTTATGACTGCCTATCTCATTTCTTGAGGTGCTAAAATGGCAGGGCAGTACAAACCCCCCCCCCCAAATGACCCCATTTTGGAAAGTAGACACCCCAAGGAAATTGCTGAGAGGCATGTTGAGACCATTGATTATTATTTTTTTTGTCCCAAGTGATTGAATAATGACAAAAAAAAATGTTTACAAAAAGTTGTCACTAAATGATATATTGCTCACACATGTCATGGTTATATGTGAAATTGCACCCCAAAATACATTTAGCTGCTTCTCCTGAGTACGGGGATACCACATGTGTGGGACTTTTTGGGAGCCTAGCCGTGTACGGGACCCCAAAAACCAAGCATCGCCTTCAGGATTTCTAAGGGCTCAAATTTTTGATTTCACTCCTCACTACCTATCACAGTTTTGAAGGCCATAAAATGCCAAGATAGCACAAAACTCCCCCAAATGACGACATTTTGGAAAGTAGACACCCCAAGCTATTTGCTGAGAGTCATGGTGAGTATTTTACAGCTTGTTTTTGAAAATGAAGAAAGTAAAGAAAAAAACATTTCTTTTTTTTTTAATTTCCAAAAAAAAGCGAGATCTGCAAAATACTCACCATACCTCTCAGCAAATAGCTTGGGGTGTCTACTTTCCAAAATGGGGTTATGGGGGGGGGGGGTTGTGCCATCTTGGCATTCCATGGCCTCCGAAACTGTGACCGACAATGAGGAGTGAAATAAAAAATGTAAACTCTTAGAAAGCCTGAAGGCGGTGCTTGGTTTTTGGGGTCCCGTACGCGGCTAGGCTCACAAAAAGTCTCCCACATGTGCTATCCCCATACTCAGGAGAAGCAACAGAATGTATTTTGGGGTGTAATTTCACATAAGCCCATGGCATGCTTGAGCAATATATCATTTAGTGACAACTTTGTGCAAAAAAATAAAAATAAAATTTCCCGCAACTTGTGTCAAAATATAAAATATTCCATGGACTTGACATGCCTCTCAGCAAATAGCTTGGGGTGTCTACTTTCCAAAATTGGGTCATTTGGGGGTTTTTGAACTGTCCTAGCATTTTATGCACAACATTTAGAAGCTTATGCCACACATCACCCACTCTTCTAACCACAAAGCCCTTTCTGACACTTATTTATTTACATGAAATTTTATTTTTGTTTCAAGAAAATTACGTTGAACCCCCAAACATTATATATTTTTTTTAAAGCAAAGTCCCTACAGATTAAAATGGTGGGTATTGCATTTTTTTTCCACACAGTATTTGCGCAGCGATTTTTCAAATGCATTTTTTGGGGAAAAAATGCATTTTTTTTTATTCTAATGCACTAAAACACACTATATTGTCCAAATTTTTGATGAAATAAAAAAGAGGATCTTAGGCTGAGTACATGGATACCAAACATGACATGCTTTAAAATTGCGTACAAACACCCAGTGGCGACAAACTACATACATTTTTAAAAGCCTTTAAAAACCTTTACAGGTTACCACATTAGTTTTACAGAGGAGGTCTACTGCTAAAATTACTGCTCTCAATCTGACCTTCGCAGTGATACCTCACGTGCATGGTGCAATTTCTGTTTACATATGACGCCAGAGCGACGCTTGAGTTCGCCTTTGCGCAAGAGCAGGGGGGACAGGGGTGCTTTTTTTTTTTATTATTATACATTTTGCTTTTTTATTTTATTTTTAAACTGTTCCTTCCATTTTTTTTAATCATTTTTATTGTTATCTTAGGGAATGTAAATATCCCCTATGATAGCAATAGGTAGTGACGGGTACTCTTTTTTTTTTTTTAAATTGGGGTCTTAAACCCTAGACCCTTCCTCTGCCCTCAAAGCATCTGACCACACCATTCGGTGTGATAAAATGCTTTCCCAATGGCGCTGTTTATATCTGGAAGGAGGGACATTCCCTTCCACTGCTTGTAAAAGCAGTCTAGAGGCTAATTAGCCACTAGTATTGCTTTTACATGAAAGCCGATCACTGGCTGAAAAGAATGATACCAAGATGATACCTAAACCCACAGGCATCATTCTGGTATAACCAAAGTCCAGCAACATACCAGTACGTTGCTGGTCCTTGTTGGACATATATTGTAATCTTTTTTTTATGCAGCCTGTTGGCTGAACGAAAAAAGAGATTGATCGGTGGGTATGCCCACCATTAGAATACCTTCCCTTCATCCACCCACTTCTAATGATGGGCATACATGCACCATTTATATATGCCAAAGCATGGGGACATCCTCCCGCAAAAGCTATGCTGCATACAAAAGGTCAGACTTTTCCACGGGCAAGCCTCCATCGGAATTTTGACCGTATGTACGAAGCATTAGGAGCAAATCGCTCCTCCACCCCTGCTGCCCCCATGCTTTGGCATATATGCTCTTTTTTTTAAACTGTGGTGGTGAAATCACCTCCTACAGCGTTGGAGTTACGGCTTTATGTAACGCGGGAGCAAACGCTGTTGCTGTCAAGATAAATAAATCCGTGCTGCAACTGAATGGTGTACCTGCTAAGCAAATTATGGTTAACATTAAAACAAAGTAACATTACAGTATAACAGTAAGACCTTACCATACCATACTTGCAAAGCAAATACCAAAAAAAAATTGTAAAAAATAAACCATTTTTTAACGCAACCTGTGCCTAAAATATATATATGCCGAAGCATGGGGGCTTCCTCCCGCAAAAAAAGGTAAGGCCGCGTACACGGTCTAACTTTAGCACGGGCAAGCCCTCAGTCGGAATTTGGACCGTATGTACGTGGCATTAGGAGCAAAATCGCTCCCCCGCCTTTGCTGCCCCCATGCTTCAGCATATATGTTCTTTTTTTTTTTTTTTTTAACTGTGGTGGTGAAATCACCTCCTACAGCACTGGAGTCACAGCTTTATGTATCGTGGGAGCAAACGCCGTTGCTGTCAAGATAAATAAATCCGCGCTGCAGCTGAATGGTGCACCTGAAAACAAAAAAAATGGTTAACAATAAAACACAGTAAACATTAAAGTATAAAAAAAAAAAAAAATACATACCTGAAAAGCAAGCATGATAAAACATGATAAAACATTGCAGAATAGAATACAGTAAAAAAGAGAGAGAATAGAGAGAACAATAAAACGACAACTATTTTTGGTTTTTATATTTTACTTATGTTTTTTTTTTTTACACTTTTTTTGTAACTGTAACAACTGTAACAGTTTGGGTCTCTCAAAATGCGATGCCATCTTGGGAGATCCTGTGTAAGTGTGTCCTAGCCTGTGAAATGCTGTACCCTACGCTAAAACTTCACTTGTGTGTGGTAGCGTTCAAAACATTCACCAATGCAAAGACCAGGATTGCCAGGACAGCGTGGACAATAATAACGGGTGTCATGCCTATATGCGCACTTGGTACAGACACGACATCTTCTTTGGGGGGCTCGTTGGGTAGGGGCACTCGGGAGGACATACTGAAAATGCCTCTCATGCAGCCGGCTCACTGCATTTGCTTGGGAATGGTGAGGTGCAGAACCGTCTGGATACCGAAGGTCTGTGAAATCTCTTTCTGGAATATAAGAAAGGATAAAGTCCCGCCTGAAGCTCTGTATGGCACATGAGCGTTCAGCAAAGCCAATTGAAATAAGTAAACAGACACTTTTTTGTACCAGCATCTGGCCTTACGGGCAACTAGATATGGTGCCAAAGAAACAACTGGTCATTGAGGTCTACCCCTCCCATATTTTGGTGATATTCGTGGACACAGAGGGGTTTCTCCACAACACCAGTCGCCGTAGTAATTTGAACTGGCGTGTCTGCATGAAGGGAGGTAAGAACGAAAACATTCTTATTATCCCTCCACTTTATAGTGAGCAAGTTATTACACTGCAAGCAGGCTGTCTCCCGCAGCCTAAGACGAGAATCTACAAGCCCCTGGGGAAAGCCCCGGCGATTAGGTCACACGGTGCCTCATGCTCCAATCTACTGATCAAACAAATGATTAAACAGTGGCACGCTCGTGTAATAATTGCCCACGTAAAAGTGGTACCCCTTTCCAAATAAGGGTGACACCAAGTTCCACACTATCTTGCCAGCGCTCCCTATGTAATCTGGGCAGTTCTCTCGCTCTAGGTAACTATCTTTTCCCTCATAAACGATAAAGCTCCATGCATAGTCTGTTGCCCTGTCACAGAACTTAGAGCTTGACCCCATATCTGGCACGCTTGCTGGGAATGTACTGTTTGAAAGACAAGCTGCCAGAAAATTGAATCAGGGACTCATCAACGCAGACAACTTGATGGGGAATAAACAAGGCTGCAAAACGTTGGTTGAAGTGGTTTATGAGGGGTCGTATTTTGTAGAGCCGATCGTATTCAGGGTCTCCACAAGGATGACAAAGTTCATTGTCGTTGAAGTGCAAGAACCGCAAAATCTGCTCGTATCTTTTCCTGGAACGGAGGTAGAGAACATGGGCATATGGTCAATTGGATGCGTGGACCAATACGTCCGCAACGTCATGAGTTTATGTATGCCCATGTTGAGGGAAAGGCCCAGAAAGGTCTTAAATTCGGAAACCGTAATTGGTTTCCAATCTCTGGCAAGAGAAGGCAACTGGGGATTAGCGGCGATGTGTTGACCAGCATATAAATTAGTTTGGTCCACAATAGATCTATAGAGATCTTCCGTGAAAAACAGCGCATAAAAATCAAGTGGCGTAAAATCAGCTGTTTCCACCTGAATACCGGGTTGGCCAGTGAATGGCGGAAGTACGGGTTCTGCAGAAGTGGTGGGCACCCAATCAGGATTGGCGAATTCTGCAGGAAGGACACTATGGGAACGACGGGCCTGCCTTTGTCTTTCTCTTGGTGGCAGCGGGACGCTACTTGTGCTTGCCACCTCGCCAGCTTGAACTGCACTTATGGGTGGGCTGGGCAGAGGGGCAAAACGCAGGTGCTAGCAGGTATCTGGGCTGATCCCGCTTTTTGGAACTGCTGGGGACGCTAGTATAGATCTGATCAGATATTGATCTGTTCAGATACTATACCACTAAGGGTTGTGTATGCTTTGCACGTGGGTGTTAGCGGTACTGGCGCTGCCTGGGGCGACGCAGACCCTATCTGACCCTAAAACCTAATTGATATCACCCGCCGGGCGATCAGGGGGTTAAACCTTTATTGGGTAATAAATGGCGGGTGCCCTGATGCTATAAAAAGCAAACTAACCAGTGTCACCCGTAAAACACTTATACGGTGATCACTGGTGAAAGGGTTAACTAGGGGCAATCAGGGGCTTAAAACCTTTATTAGGTAATATATGGGGGTACCTGACCCTATATAAAAACCTGACAGGGAACCTAAATATCAACTGGCTAACCAGCGTCACCAGTGACACTTATACGGTGATCACTGGTGAAAGGGTAAACTCTAGGGGCAAGTAGGGGGTTAAAACCTTTATTAGTTTGTATATGGGGGTACCTAACGCTATAAAAACCCGGTGGTGAACCTAAAAAATAACTGGCTACCTAGTGGCACCAGTGACACTAATGCAGCAATCAGAAAAACGATTGCTTAGTGACACTGGCAAAAGGGTCTGAAAGGGTTACCTGGGGGGGCAATCAAGGGGTTAAACCTTTATTGGGGGGGTAGGGGGCTACCCTGGACCTAAAGGGGCCCAACACTAACTGCCCTGACACTTTTTACAGTCACAACTGACACTAAATGCAGTGCTCAGTAAATAAACGACCACTGCAATCAGTGACACTGTGACTGGGGGGGGGGCAGGGGTTGACCTGGGGGGTGAAAAGTGTGCCTATGTGTACCTACGTGTAGTGTTGGTGCACTTAGTTGGATGTCTTCTCTCCTCGCCTTCCGGTCAAAAAGACTGGCACAAGGAGATTGACATCACTTCCTCCTGCCTGTGTTTGCAGTACACAGGCAGGGGAAGCTTCTCATTCACCAGGAGCGATCCCCAGGGGGTGGCCAGAAACCAATGGCCGCCCCCTCATCACGGATCGCTCCTGAAGCAAAACGGACTGCCGCCACGAGAGGGAGGCAGTCCAATCGGGACCCCCCTACCACCCGCTGGAAGGCAGGCATGTACAGGTACGTGGTCGTGCCTGTCCGTGCCATTGTGCCGACGTAAATGTACAGACGGCCGCCCTTAAGTGGTTAAACTTGTTTCTTTCTCAATAGATTCATCGGGACCAGGCAGATCAGACCCACAGAATCATAAATCTTATCTCAGCCATTCAGTCAGACTGGGACAACAAAGGGGCCTAGACAGGGCATGTTGCTTTCGTTAGACATCCAGAAGGCGTTTGATACCCTATCATGGGACTACTTACTGGACGTTTTATCCCACTTTGGGTTTGGTGGATGCTTTCTGGCACTCCTTCGAACACTATATAATACACCAACAGCGTCTTTGATGCTTAGCGGTACTCCTACCACCGCTCCCTGGAAATTAGGAGAGGAACTCGGCAGGGATGGCCCTTATCCCCACTGCTATTTGTTCTAGCAATGGAACCACTGGTGATAAGGATCTGTACCTGTCCAGATGTTAGGGGTATACAGTGTGAAGATAGAGAACACGAGTGCTTAATATTTGCAGATGACCTCTTGTTGGCATTGTCCTCACCTATCACCTCCCTCCCCAACTTATATGCTAAAACAATTTTCAGAAGTCTAGGGCATTAAAATTATCCACGACAAATCAAGGGCACTAAATATCTCTTTGCTGAGCTCTGCACAGGAAGCCCTCGAACAATCACACCAATTTAAATGGGAGTCAGAAGCCCTACCTTACCTAGGAACACAATCGACCCCATCTCTACACGCACACAATTTACCTGCCCTATACAGACGCCTGTCAGTGGACCTAGTAAGGTGGCAAATCCATCCTCCATCATGGTTCAGCAGAGTTCACTTCACTCAATAAAAATGAATATTCTTCCACGAATATTGTACTTGTTTCGCACCTTACCAGTGGCATTAGTCAGATCTGACTTGATATTTAAAAAAAAAAAAAAGATTCTCAAGTTTATATGGGGAGACAAGAAGCCCAGGGTGAACAAACGCACTCTCTATTCACACCAAAACAGAAGGGAGGGCTATGGCTACCTGATCTGCAGAAATATTTTTATGCGGCCCAACTTACTAAATTCCACTCTCAACAACCTCAGGCACTATGGATGATCATGGAATCTTAATCCTGTCATCCCAATCCAATCTTGCATATCATGTGGTTACCAACAAAAGAGAGGCTAACTATCTATCTTATGCATTTGTTTCCTTCTCGCTAGCCATTTGGGACAGACTTGCAAGGACTCACAAATTTAAATCACCCCACAACCCGCTAGCACCCCTCTAACAAGGATTCCATGGATTGCAGATCTTTGTGACCTAAATGGCATGCTTTTTAAAAAATTGTGGATAGAAAATACCAACTACTGAACACTACAGATTCACCAAATACATTATTATATGCAAACTCGATCATGTAAGGGTGACCTTGTGAGAATGACCCCCATGGAACATGTGTCAACAATACGATAAACTTAGGGGTATAATATTTTAACATAAGTCTCAGTAAAATTGTCCTACATGACACAATGGGAACATGATCTACAATAAACTCTGCACCTCAAGGAATGGCACCCAATAGCAGCCTCTAGATCACTTATCGACACCTCAATTATTGAAGCGAATTATAAAGTTTTAAGGTGGTATATAGTACCTGGTAGACTAGCCACATTTGTGCCCGGCGCTACTCTGCAGTGCTTTGGGGGCTGCGGCCAGGTGGGATCAGTGTAACATATCTGGAGGCTATGTCCCAACGCACAGAAGTTTTCTATTAGGGTCTACAACTTTGTGTACACTCTTACCCAGATCAACCTGACCAAATCCGCAAAGCACGCACTCTTGGGTGGCAGGGTAGCAGAAGCTTCCAAAGCCCATAGATGGCTTCTAACGTTCATATTCACAGCAGCCAACTTAAACACAAAGTGTCTTGGCTTTTGCTAAATGAAAAATTAACAGCAATTGTGCAAGATAAACTGAAGTTGTTTAATAAAGTATGGGATCATTGACTCAGGTATTTAACCAAGACCTTTCCTGAGTGCCATAATTAGGAGTGTGGAGTCCCCCCCCCCCCCAATCTTGCCTTCTAGTCCCAGCTATTCCCTTTTTTCACACCGTCCTTTTCTCTTCTCTGGTATAGAGGGGCCTGCGTTGTACACCTCCATGATATGGGGATAGCCTCCCCAATGTTAGTTGGGAGGCAGATGTCTCCTGAAGTGGGGGACGCACTCTGAGTCCTATCATGAGAAATTTATGTAGGGATACAGAGTATGATCTAATGAGTAAGGTGGAGGATCCACTGTATAGTCTGCTATAAACCAATGCAGATAAGGCAACATTGATAATAGAGTCATTGATAAATGGCCTTGAGATAGTAAGAGGATAATTGTCCATGCCTATACTATATGTTAGACGGACTATAAAAACTGTACACTGTTTTGCAATAATGCTGAGGTCTTTAATCTGTACTGTCCAAAAAAATTCTATAGGAGGTATAATACTAACTCAAAATGTGTTTATTTTCAAATGCAGTACATTTTTCAGCACCGCTCTTCCTCAGGTAAATAGTAGTCAGTATGCTTACTGGAACCTTGGAAGTGGCAAATGTACACAAGGTTGGCACCCCCAATGAGGAGTTACAGGATCTGATGTGGAAGGTATTTGCCTATTATTGAAAAAAGAAGTTCCCAAAAATGTACTTAAGAGAGGAAGAAATCTAATTCTGTTTCAGGACAGATGATGTTCAGTTGGATGTGTCCTGCACCAAGTATTTCTGTGTCCAACAGATTTGACCACAAAAGTCTGAAGACGCTATAGATGTACAGTACCTTCAAGTTAAATGCATAATGGACTATAAGTAAATACTTCAGGGTCACCCTTCTTAAACATTCAGAGTGTTATTTGATTTTTCATTTTCAAATCTTTATCTACTATTACAACTAAGTTCAGATGTGGGTAGACACTGTGAGAAAGAGAACTGTAAAATCACTTGACTTCAGCCACATATTGATTTCAGGATTGCGGTTATGGAAATGGAGTGTATTCTACTCAATTGCCCAAGTCACCATTCAGTCTACATTTTCTTCGATTGGCCAGGATTTTACAACTTCCTTCATGGTTGAAAAGAACTATTAAAGAACAACTAAACCAAAAAACAAAAACGTAATACATTGCAGCTTACATTCCTTACGTTTTTTTACAAGCCAAAAACATTTTCAGTATATATGGAAAAAAACGGATTTCTGTCACTTGCTGTGAGTGAAACAAGAATATATATCTTCCTCCAGAGCAATCCTGTATAATCTCCAAATTGCCCTACCCCTTCATGTAGTCCATATCAGAAGAACAGCCTAGGGTGACATTCATGGCTTCCATAGATGCAGTGGAAGTGTGGTATAACACTTTCTGCCCCTGGGTGGCTATTTGCAGGATTACCAGTTGGAAAAAGTAAAAAAAAAAAAAAAAAAAAAAGAAGCTTAACAAAACAATGCAGCCACTAAACCAAGTACTAGCAGGCTGCAATACATTACATTTTAGGTTTAGATACATTTTATACATTAATCACTTGCTGACTGGGCCATAGCCGAATGATGGCTACAGCGCCATGAGCTAATTCTGGGAGGGCATACAACAACATTCTCCCAGAATCTCACTTTCCAGCACACACCTGGAAATGTCCATGACTGCAGGGTCCTTCGGACACGGAGCATCACAGAACAGGGTAAAGGGCCAATGACGGCGGTCCTTTATCAGTTCCAATTCAGCTCCTCCCCTCTCCTCACACAGATCGGTACAGCGTGAGGAGAGAGCCGGTGAAGCAGCGCTTGTGGGCTGGATCTGAAATGCTTACAGTGCTCATCAACACAACATTTGTGCTCAGCCATGCCACACAAAAGGGTAATAGGTAGTCAAAATAGATTTGAAATGTATGCCCTTAGAACACCTGATAGTGCTCCCTGCATATTGAGCCTCTGTATGTGGCCAGGCTGTGGGAAAGTCTCACACATGGTGTTGCCATATTCAGTAGGAGTAGCAGAATATATTTTGGGGTGTAATTTTGTCTATGTACATGCTATGTGTTAGAAATGGACAACTTTGTGTAAATAAAGTAAAAAACAAAACAAAAAAAAAAACACTTAATTTTCTTTTCACATTTTCCAAAAACATGTGACATTTGACATTTAAAAGACTCATTATGCCAAACATTATACGTTGGGATGTTTACTTTCCAAAATGTTTTTTTTGTGTGTGTTTCCATCATCCTGGTGCTCCAGGGCCTTCAAAAGTGTAAGAGGTAATCAAGAAATTAAATGTATAATGTCCCTAGAAAATCAGATGGTGCTTCCTGCATGTTGGGCCTCTATGTGGCCAGGCTGTGGAAAAGTCTCACACATGTGGTATCACCATTCTCAGGAGGAGTAGTAGAATGTGTTTTGTGGTGCAGTTGCAAGAATGCATATGCTGTGTGTGAAAAAATAACCCGTTAATATGACAATTTTGTGAAAAAAAAAATTCTTCATTTTGCAAAGAATTGTGGGAATAAATTAAAACTGCAAACGAACTTCCATGCCTCTTACTCAATACCTTGGGTTGTCTACTTTCCAAAAAGGTGTCATTTGGGGGGATACTTGTACTTTCCTGGCTTGTTAGTGTCTCAAGAAATTAGAAAGCCATCAGTACACCATAGCTTGTAGACTAACTTTCACACAGACCAAATGATATACACTTAATTTGGTTATGTAGCAGTATAACATTTAGCCAAAATTTATGAAGAAAATGTACTAAGTTTTATATCAGAAACTTAGAAAAATGCTTTATTTAAAAAAAAAAAAATCTGTCTTTTTTTCATTTATGGCACAAAAAATTAAAAACCCAGTGGGGATTAAATACCACCAAAAGAAAGCTCTATTTGTGTTGAAAAGGGCAAAAAGTTCATATGGTTACAGTGTTGCAGGACTGAGCAATTGCCATTCAAAATGTGAGAGCACTGAAAGCTGAAAATTGGTCTAGTTAGGAAGGGGGTTCAAGTGCCCAGTCGGCATGTGGTCAAACATAGTCTCATGTAATCTAAAGCTGAGTTTTGAAGATAAGAAACTACTTGTGCCTTATTCGGAGAAACTATGATTCTGAATTATGTGTAGCCATTTGCTCTTCAGGAAGTCATGCAGTTGATGAACCAACCAGTTTTTATTCATGACCAGCATCCATATTGCAAGTCAGCATTCACATATTTAGGAGCATCGATTGCCAGAAATTATAAGATTTGCTCCTCTCTGGCTTAGCTTGATAAATGATAGGATACTTGTTAATATTTTTGAAACCAATGTATAATTATAAAGTCAAGCTTATCTAGTGACTGCCTTAATATTACCAGATATATCCAATCCAGCTGGATCTGTGCAGTTTGACAACCAGAAATAATAATATATATGAAAAACAAAAACAAAAAAAAAAAACAAACACACACAACACTCAAGACAGCTTAGAATTTAAAATTTATCATCACTTTAGTTATGGTTTGAAACGTTATCGTCGACTTTCAAGCAGCAGAAATTGATATAACTGAAAAAAAAAAAAAAAAATGGTCCCATTGAATCTGAGCCCATATATAAAAGCCCTTGATTTCACAACAGTTCACATACCTCTTATAACTCTTGTGGTCATAATTTGGCACAGTGTAATGCTTCTGGGCTTTAAGCAGCTTTGAGGTTTCACTATATCTACAATAACAGCTCACACAAATGCAAGGTAAGCACAGCACAGTACTTGCAGTTGACAACACCGTATTCAAAGTCATACATACAAGAATAAAAAAATTCAATGACATACAAACATGGTCTACCAATACATCACATATGGATTAGTCTGTGTGACTATTACCTCCCAAAACTAGTTGTAAAGAAAGTTAACAAGTGATTTACATTGATAAAAGGCCAACATTTAAAAAGGGAATAATATTTAACATTTGCAGCACGTGGGTATTATTCAGTGCATGTGTACAGTTCTTTTCTTCCCAAGCCCATTGGTATGAGGTATATATTTATATATGTATTTGTATTTTTTGTTAAAATGTTGAATTAAAAAAAAAGCAAACTTTACAAAAATTATGTATTCATCAAGTCCCAGGACGTTAAGATTAAGGAAATTCCAGCCTTTGTTTTTATTTGGTTTATAAATATGAAAAATTGTCATGTAATTGAGATATTTTAAGATAAAACAGGAATATTTTGTTGCGTAGCACCATTTTCAAAGGTTTGTACAATCAGCATATATGAACACACGCAGTTTATCCTTCTTTACTGTTTTTGCCTCTTTTAACTCCTTTTTTTGGTGTAGGTGGAACATTCTGACAGCAGTCACATATCCAGGGACCTTTAAAATAAAAGCAAGGTGGTTACTTTATTTTTAAAACCAACCAATCAAAAGCAGTGTTCTCACACAGAATACAACTATATACACATATTCGTAATAAAAACAAAAACTGTCACCAGCTCTCTGCTCAGGGAGCACTGATAACCGAGTGATTGGCGGTGTTGGATCGCTTGGTTCTCTGTCTAAAACCCCTTTCACAAGGACGCAGTTTTCAGGCATTTTAGCAATAGAAATAGCCTCTAAATAGTGCCTGAAAACCACCTCCCATTCATTTCAGTGTGTCTTTTCACACTGGGGTGGTGCTCGAGGGATGTTAGGAAAAGTCCTGCAAGCAGCATCTTTGGGGCGGTTTGGGAGTGCTGTATTTAGTGCTCCCAAAAACGCTCTGCCAATTGAAATTAATGGACAGCGCTTCGGAAGTGCCGCAACACAGGCGTTTTTAACCCTTTCTTCAGCGCTTTAGCGATAACGCGACCTGTGTCTTAGAGCTGGCGGGAATACAGATGTAGCATTGAACCAATGCTGCATCCAACTAGGTAAAGTAGGACTAAAAGTAGAAAAAAAAAAAACACAATTCCCATACGTCTTTTAAGCGAACCTTAAGCTAACCTGACTATTTCTCCCTTATGGCAATTACTATATTAATATTAAAAAGACAAAAACATAGTTAAAGTCATTTAATACTTTAGTCCCCAAAGCTTCCTAAGACAACACATTTTTTAAATTGTAAACACTTCATCACACACCATGTCTCCATGTAATGACCCCTAAACAGTAGGCACCCTAGACTAAGGACTGCAGCCTATGCGGAGTTGGATGCTCCTTCATACTCACTACCAAGCATGGTGTTCTGCATACATATTGCCACAGACCTGCCAGAAAGGGATAGCAAAGGTTTTATTGAGAAAACAAAACCAGTATGCTGGCAGCCCACTGGAGATTAGGTCAAAGCCACTTGACCCACATGTACCCTGTGGCTCCCTGATAGGAGTTTAGTTGGAACTATAGTTGGCATGGGGAGGGTGAGGGGGATTAGTCAGGATCGTGTTTTAGGCCCCATTCACACGTTGACATGACTTGAAGCAATGCCTGGGCTGGACTTCAGCAATGTCAGCACCCCCTGCCGATGTTTCCATTGGCTCTCAGGTGCTGCCGCCATTATTGCCTGTAAGGGAACCTGGCAGTGAAGCTGCCCTAATGCACATGCACAAAGCGTGAATGGCCCAACAGCAGGGGAAGAGGGGGGGGGGGGGGGTCGAACTTCTGGGGGACCTCACCGCAGCCAGGTCTCCTTGAAGTGAGGACGGGTACCTGTCACTACCAGGTACCCACCCCCCATCCCCCGAAAAGGTGCCCAATGTGGCTCCGGAGGGGGAAGATAAGCGGAGTTCCACTTTAAGCGCTTCCAGATACAGTGGGTATAGAAAACAATCTCCCCCCTTTAAAATGATCACATTTTGTTGTTTTGCAGCCTGAAATGAAGGCTGTTTTTGTTTTATCCAGCTGTAATTACTCAGTGCAACTTATTACATCCAAGTGAAAAAAACAAACAACTCAAAAACAGAATGACTGGTTTGGAAAAAGGATCACGTGTTAGTATTTTGTTGAACCACCTTTTGCTTTAAATAAAAGCCTTTAGTCTGTTGGGACCTGTCTCCACTAACACATCTAGACTTTGCAATATTTGCCCACTCTTCTTTGCAGAACTGCTTAAGTTCAGTTAAATTTGATGGTGACCATTTGTGGACTGCAGTCAAGTCATTCCACAGATTTTTAAATGAGGTTCAAAGGGGCGTTCCAGTCATTTAAACAAAAAAAAAAAAAAAAACAACAGCTACAAACACTGTAATAAGGACACATACCTGTCCAGCGAACCCGCAATGGCAGCCGCCACGAAGCCGATCCGTCCATTATAACGGCAGCGCCGTCATCCTAACTAAGGGAAACCAGCAGTGGAGTCTTGCGGCTTCACTGCCTGTTTCCTACTGCGCAAGCGCAAGCCCCACGGCGCTTTGTGAATGTGCCCTGTTTCCTGGGACACACACATGTCCCAGAAGACAATGGGGCCGCTCGCTGAGGAGGAAGAATTGAAGAAAGTGACGCGGAATAGGAAGAGGCAGATTAGGAAGACTGCCTAGCAACAGGAGTTTCTGGTGAGTTAAAAAAAAAAAATGTAATATTCTTAAAAAAGTAAATTTTTTTTTTTTTAGGGTGGCCCTCCACTTTAAGTCTGGGCTCTGATTGGCAATGCAAGGACATTCACCATTTTCTCCTTCAACCACTGTGTGGTAATTTTTGCTGTATGCTTTGGGTCATTGTCATGTTGGAAGGTAAACCTTCTTCCCATTGACAACTGTCTGGCAGAGGGCAGCAGATATTCCTCAAGGATTTGATGGCATTCTGACCCATCCATTTTTCTCTTCCATCCTCTTCCTCTTCCCTTCCATCCTGACAAGTGCGCTAGTCCCTGCTGCAGAGGAAAACAGCATATTACCACCTCCATGCTTTACTGTAGGAATGGTGTTATTTGGATGGTGAATTGTGATGATTTCAACCATATTGTTTGGTTTTGAGGGCAAAAATTCAATTTTAGTCTCATCTGACCAGAACACCTTTTTCCATGTGGCCTCAGAATCTTCAAGGTGCATTTTGGCAAATCTCAGTCATGACTGCATATGACCTTTGAGTGGCTTTTTTTTTTTAAACCCTCCCATACAAGCCATATTTGTGGATAATTTGATATTGTTGTCACCTGCTCACAATGACCACTCTCAGTCAAAGTCTTGCAACCGCTTCAGAGTTGCTATAGGCCACTTGGTAGCCTCTGAACAGTTTCTTCCTGGCTCTTTCATCCAGTCTGAAGTGACGTCCTGATCCAGGAATACCTTCCACTTCCTAATAGACTTCACTGTGTTTCTAGGTATTGATAAAGCCTTTGACATTTTTTGTATCCATCTCCTGATTAGTGCTGTCCACAGCTTTATCCCAGAAATCTTTTAAAAGTGCCTTGCCACCCATAGTTAGTTGATTACTTCAGTTGCACTTCCAGGGAATGACCCCAGCTGATCAGTTGAAAGTCAAATGGCTTTGTGTGTCATTAAGAAGGTGATCGGATACACCTGATTGAGTTTACAAGTCCTTTTTAGGAGGGGGGGGGGGGGTGATCCTGTTTTTGAAAAAAAAATTCTGACGTGTTGGTGTTGTAGAGCTTTCACTTGGATGAGTTTCCTAATGGGTTCAAAAGATGGTTTCAGGGAAGAGAGCCAAAATTGAAATCCGAAAGAAGCATAGGGGTTGAAAAGCCGGTGTTTACACAAGGCAAAACGATTTCCATGTACAGTGCCTTGTAAAAAGGTATTCACCCCCCCCTTGGCTTTTTACCTATTTTGTTACATTACAGCCTTTAGTTCATTTTTTATCTAAATTATATTTGATGGATCAGAATACAAGAGTCTAAGTTGGTGAAGTACAAATATAGAAAAATATATACATAAAACAATTTTTTAGAAATAAAAAAATAATTGGCATGTGTGTGTGTGTGTGTATGTATTCACCCTCTGTTATGAAGCCCATAAAAATCTCTGGTGCAACTAATTACTTTTAGAAGTCACATAATTAGTAAAATGATGTCCACCTGTGTGCAATCTAAGTGCCACATGATCTGTCATTACATATACACACACCTTTTTGAAAGGCCCCAGAGGCTGCAACACCTAAGCAAGAGGCACCACTAACCAAACACTGCCATGAAAAGGACAATGTTGTTGAGAAGTACAAGTCTGGGTTAGGTTATAAAAAAAATATCCAAATCTTTGATTAGGACTAAGAGCACCATTAAATCTATCATAACCAAATGGAAAGAACATGATACAACAGCAAACCTGCCAAGAGATGGCCACACACCAAAACTCACGGACCGGGCAAGCAGGGCATTAATCAGACCGCAAAGAGACCTAAGGTAAACCTTGAGGAGCTGCAGAGTTCCACAGCAGAGACTGGAGTATCTGTACATAGTATGACAATAAGCCGTACGCTCCATAGAGTTGGGGTTTATGGCAGAGTGGCCAGAAGAAAGCCATTACTTTCAGCAAAACACAAAATGGCACATTTTGAGTTTGTGAAAAGGCATGTGGGAGACTCCCAAAACGTATGGGAGTAAGGTGCTCTGGTCTAAGGAGACTAAAATTTTACTTTTCGGCCAAAGAAAAAACGCTATGTCTGGCACAAACCCATCACATCACCCAAAGAACACCATCCCCACAGTGAAACATGATGGTAGCAGCATCATGCTGTGGGGATGTTTTTAGCAGTCGGGACTGGGAAACTGGTCAGAGTTGAGGGAAAGGTGGATGGTGCTAAATACAGTGATATTCTTGAGCAAAACTTGTACCAATCTGCGTGTGATTTGAGGCTAGGACGGAGGCTTGCCTTCCAGCAGGACAATGACCCCAAACACACTGCTAAAGCAACACTTGAGTGGTTTAAGGGGAAACATGTAAATGTGTTGTTGGAATGGCCTAGTCAAAGCCCAGACCTCAAGCCAATAGAAAATCTATGGTCAGACTTAATGATTGCTGTTCACAAGCTCAAACCATCCAACTTGAAGGAGCTGGTGCGGTTTTGCAAGGAGGAATGGGCAAAAAATAGGATTTTTATACTCACCATACAATCCTTTTATCTAAAGTTCATTGACTGTACACAGCAGCTCTTCTTGACCTTCGGGTTATATCACTCCTTTAGGAGAGGACTAGGCAGAAAGTGTTAAAAACGGCAACACTTGCACAGTACCACCCAGGGGGCGGTCCTACTAGCTATAACCTCTCACACTGCATCCAACAGCTCAGTTCGTCAAAAGTAGTACACACAGAAATAGGAGGGGTGGGTGCTGTGTCAGTCAATTAACTTCAGAGAAAAGGATTGTACGGGGAGTACAAAAATCCTATTTTCTCTATTGTTCACTGACGGACACAGCAGCTCTTCTGGACCTTAGGGACATCCCTGAGCAGTGTCAAAGAAACAAGGGGTGGGAACAGCAAATAACTCCACCCAAAACAGCCAGAGCACCTCAACGGAGGAGTTGCAACCTTAAACGGCCGCCTGCAAAACCTTGCGGCCGAAGCAAGCATCCGAAGATGCCCTCACATTAACCTTTTAAAATTTAGTAAAAGTGTGAACGGACAACCAGGTCGTCGCCTTACAAACCTGAGAAACAGACGCTTGATGTCAGAAAGGCCAAGAGTCACCAATTGCCCTGGTAGAATGCGCGGTTACAGGAAAGGCGGCAGTCCCCTTATGGCATAAGCCTGAACTACAGTCAGTCTGATCCACAGAGAGATGGTAGCCGATGAGACCGCCAGGCCTTTCTTTGGACCAACCACTGATGGAAACAGCAAGTTCGACCTCCGAAAAGGAGCCATAGCAGATACACCCGCAGAGCCCGGACCATTTCCAGGGAATGCAAAGCCACCTCTTTAGGGAGTGAAGGCCGAGGACATAAGGATGGAAGCACAATGTCCTCATTTAGATGAAAAGGCGGAACAACCTTTGGAAGAAACGAAGGCTACGGACGCAGCACCGCCTTATCATTGTGGAGGATCAAGTATGGAGACTTGCAAGACAAGGCCGCCAACTCAGAAACCCTCCTGACAGATGTAATGGCCACTAAAAAGATCACCTTCTGAGAGAATGTCAATAAAGGAATCTCCCTAATGAGGATTAAATATTGGACCTTTGCGACAAAAGTTCCTCTCGCATCGGCAGTTGCCAAGGAACATCTGCCTCCATTTGTACTATGTCGGCGTACCACGGACGCTGAGGCCAATCTGGGGCAAGCGGAATCCCCTCGGCTTCCACTTTGTGAAGCAGACGTGGTAGAAGTTTGAGTGGGGGGGGTGGGCATAAATCAGCCGCTAATGCTCCCACGTAGCCACCAACACGTCTGCCGCATCCGCCCAGTGATCCTTTGACCTGACCACAAAACTCTGTACCTTCAGATTGAGTTGAGAAGCCAGGAGATCCACATCTGGCACGCCCCACCTTAGGCAAAGGAGCCAAAATACATCCGGATGTAGCGACCATTCCCCTTGGTCCAACATCTGACGACTTAGGTAGTCCGCTTGCGGGACACCAACAACTTTACCGCAGCTCGAAGAGTCTGCAACTTGTCCAAAGGGAGAAAGACTCACCTCTGAGCAGTCCAGAAGCAAGCCCAGATACCCCAGGCATTGAGTCTGCACTAACACCGACTTCTGTAGGTTCAGTACCAAACCAAACTGCCGAAGAGTTTGCATGGTGATCGCCACATTCTCCCTTAATTCTGAGGCAGAAGCTGCCCTCAGAAGGAGATCGTTCAGGTAACCCACGATTGCGATCTCTCACTGCCTCAAAGCCAAAATTGGGGCTAGCACCTTGGTGAAGACGCTCAGTGCCGACGCCAGGCCAAAAAGGGAGAGCTAACAAATTGGTAGTGCTAGTCCCCGACGCAAATCACAGAAACCTCTGATGCTTATGGGCACATGTAAGTATGCGTCTGATGTCCAGGGATGCCAGAAAATCCCCCGCTGGAGTGCAGCGACCACCGAGCGAACCGTTCCATCCTGAACCTTTGTACTTCCACAAAGCTGTTGAGGGCCTTGAGATCCAGGACCGGACGGACCCCATCCTTCTTTGGGACTACAGATTGGAGTAGAACCCCTGTAACCTTTCCGGTGTCAGTCAGCAGGCACCTTGTCGGACTGGAAACGCTTACCTGCCGACCCTGGCGGACAAAAATCTGCTTCTGAGCGGAAAAGGAGGGCCCTTGTCTACGGCGTGGCTCCTTACCTTCCCTGGACAGCGCGCGCAACGTACTCTTACCCCCAGTAATGTTCTTAATGTTGTCATCCAGCGAGGCTCCAAATGGCCTCTCTCCCTGGAAGGGCAAGTTTAAGTAAGCATGTCTGGGTGAAACCGTGTCCACTGAGAACCTTTCTTGGATTGATGTTTGTCATGTTCGCTTCATTTTTTTGGACTTTCAATTAATTCTTTTGATTTTACTTCCAGATGTGCTGACCTTTATTTCCATTGGATTTCCCTGGCTGCGGACCAGGCATGCACCTGGATCTCTTCAGCAGCTCATCAGATCCTCATAGGTGGCTTTGAGCAGTGTGTTCCCAGCTCTCTCTCAATTGCGTCTAAACCCTGACTGAGCCAGATAGAACAGGGGGCATTGAGACGTTCGATCTAGTCTGTTAAGAGGCCTTGAGTCGTCTCCTAGAAGTTTGAGTATAAGTGTACCAGGCTCTTTTGAGCCAGTTTAGTGCAATGATTCATCGATTTATTCTCCCCTATTTTATACAGCATTCCAGGAACAATCTGCAATGGAGAGAAGGCATATATTAACCTGGAGGTCAGGGGATTACCAGGGCAACCAATCCCAGTGTTAGATCATTGGCACTGGCCACAAATAAAAGGAGCAGCTTGTTGTTGAACCCAGGGAATATGATGTCCACATCTGGAGTTCCACATTTCTGAAATAGTAGATTGAAAATGTTGGTATATTATTAGGTACCATTCCACCTAGTCCAAGTGGGGACAACTGAGCAAATCTGCCTGCCAGAATAGCAGAGGTTGTTTGACAGTGGTTCTCAAACCATTAGAGAATGAGGTTGCCTGACTCCTAGTACTCCCTAATGCCCGATAGGCTATTGGTGTAGAACTATCTGACTGCACCCTGATTGGGTGTACCTGAAGAAGGGGAATTAAGCAATGCTGACTAGAACTTTAGCTCCAAGTTCCGGGATGCTGATGGGGATCTTTGTTTTCATTGGGGACCAGGTTCCTTCTACTACAAGAGATTGGAATACTCCTTCCCAGCCTGTGAACCCGACATCCGTTATCACCCTTCATTAGTATGGCAGAAATTACTTTGCACATATCAAGGCTGGATTGAAAATCCATCAAGCTTGGGAGCTCCTTGCTTGACTGAAGAGAAACAATGGAAGAGCAAGAGTAATAGCGTGCGTTTGTTCAGGCCAACGGAATGTTGTGTTGTAGAACCCTTGAGGGGAAAAGAATAGCCTTGAATGAGGCTACCATAAAAAAGGTACAGGACCCTCATGGAGAATCTCACTGTGGCATGTCTGAACTTAAAAGGTCTAAGCATGGGATTGTAGGGAGGAAAGTTTGCTGGAAGGAATTTGTTTTGTCTGGGATGTGTCTAGAATGGGGACTATGTATTCTAGATGGATAGGTTGGAGGGAAGACTTCTGAAAAGTTGTATAGTCTTGTGGGCATTTACAGACAGATGACCACTTTCTGAAGGCTTCTTCCTCAAATCTAACTACCCCATGACCTGAATGCCCCAAGTTCTTAAAAGGACAAGTATGGGTGCACACAACTTTCTGAATACTCTGGGGGCAGAGGATAGGCTGAATGGCAGTGAAACAAATTGAAAGCGTGTGTCTCCTACTGAAAAACACAGAAATAACTGAAGTGGTTAAATAGAAATGTTCACTGCAGATCTCATGCAAACTTTTGGAACACAAATGTACTTGTTAAAAAAAAAAAAAAAGAATAGGACCAAGAAAAAAAAAAAAAAAAAGACCTTATTGTATTGGACTTTACTAGTACCAGAGAGGAAGGGCCACACATTTATATAAAATCACAATGTTTATTAAAAAAATATATTGCTAAAAACACATTTATAAAATCATGAAAATATGCTCTAGTTAGACAATATTAGCCATATAATAGGACACAAAAATAAGTATTTTCAAAATGTTCCAAGAAGTTGACATTTCACATCTAACCGCTTCCGCAGGACCTCATTTTCTTGGCAGCAAAAAAAATTGGCATATCGCCCTATAAGCGTGGCACAAGGATGGTGGTATAGTGTATGATGCAAACAGAATATATTGGATGATACAGCAAAGTTAGGCATATGACAATACACATACAACCTCAGTTGTGAGTCAACTGGGAGAATAAATAGGCCTGGTATACAAAGATGTTATAATCATATTCCAATATGTTTGCCTCCACCAGGACCAAGTAAAGTGTCACTGAGGAATTACTCAAACATCCATCCATCACTCCCACCATATATTCATTGATTGATATATTCATCCAATGCACAGGGACCATATGACCGTCCAGACAAGTATCCAGCACTTGCATCCCACCATATTTATTGTTCCAGTTGGTTTACAACTAAAGGTTGAATGTGTATTGTCATACACAACTTTGCCACATCATCCAATATATTAGTTTCGCACCGCAAATTATACCACAAACCTTGTGCCACGCTCATAGGGCGATGTCAATTTTCTTTGCTGCCAGAACAATGAGGTTCCGAGGAAGTGGTTAGATGTGAAGCGCGTCAACCTCTTGGGACATTTAGCAAAGACTAGCATATTTTCATGATTTTATGAATGTTTAACAATTTTTTTTGTATTGAACACTGCGATTTTATATACCTAAATGTTTGGCCGTTCCTCTCTGGTACCAGTTAAATCCAATACAATAAGGTCCCTTTTTTTGGTAATGTTCGCAAATTAATGGGGTACCCCTTTAATAGCCTCTCTCCTCCTTTAGGTCAAGAATAGGATGGATATTCCCATTGGGTTTTATTACTGTGAGCAAGTTTGAAAACACACCTTTAAATCTGTTCTCTAGAGGGACTGGAACAACCACTCCCTGGGACAAAAGATTATTCTGGGTGGTCTGCAAATGGACAGATGTTGGCTAAGGCCCCCCCATTAAGAGTGAGGGAACCTATTCATTGTGAAAAAAGCTTTGGGGTAGACGGTGGTTTTGGTTTCCTAGTCTTGCACCGAAAGGAAGGGCTGACGTTTGGCTTTGAAGATGAAACCCGGTGAGAGGTTTTGGAGTCTTCCTCTGTCAAAAGGACTTGTCCTCGTGTGACCTCCTTTATGAGTTTGTCAAATGCATCAAAGAGATGTCTTTATCCAAACGACATACAAGTATGGTGTCTCTGTGCATAAGGACAAAAATGAGAGCCATTCACAGTAAAAGGCGGAAGGGCAAGGTTTGTAAGTCTTCCGCCAGAACTGGTTCTGAAATACAAGATCCTACTGCTTGTTCATTACCCTAATACAATTAACTGCAGTTTGACAAACTACAGCAACAGCAGGTTGGAGAGCTAGACATCTATGACCAGAATAGTCAACTTTTTAGTGAATTATTTTACCACTGGATATAGCTCAGCAATGATTCTCAGAGGAGTGAACGTTTTTTCAGGCGTACCCTAATCAGTATAAATTGCCCAGAATGTTCATAAATGTGAAATGTCTTTTGAAACTGTGGAGGTCTCTTAGTACCTAGAAGGGCAGGGCAAGCAGGAGAATTGAGTGCAATTATGCTGAGGCTTTTGCACACAGCAAAAGTGAGCATCTACTTTGTGAAGCATTTTGCAGGAAGCCACAGCATCAGGTATACAGGAGATTGGGGGTGAAAAATCTTCTACAGCTTCCTCTAGCACTGTTCCTGTGTTCTTTGTTCTCCTGTTTCTACTGCTTCCAGAAATGGTAGATCTACTGATGAGGGTAGAGAAAGAGGGCACAGAAAAGCCTGGTGCTTTTGAGGTCTAAACAGTGTTGGTTTTATTAAGGCTGTTAGCTGTTCGAGAAAGTCAGACAGCGTTATAGCGAAATCTGCATTTGTCAGATAGGCTGCTTGTTGCAATTCTGAGATATAGCTAGAATCAGATGCAGACAGATGTTAAAATAGGGTCTGGTTCTGGTGCAAGGGAACGTCATCTCTCTGGGCAGTTTGTCATGTAAACCTTCAGCACAGCGAGTGTTTTAGTTTTGCTGTGGCTCTTTTGCGTGGTTACTATTGCTTAGGGTGTTCCCCTGTGGGGTATCTACTAAGGTGTGGAAATGGGGTAAGTGGGTTTCTAGAAAAACACAGAAATCCAGGTGTAAACCATCCTCTAGTTTAGTCCCGGAGGCAAAGGGGGGAGGAGGAGGCAGTGCTAGGAGCAGAGGCGATGGTAAAAGTACGACCTGTGATGTGATTCAACACCCAATTATCCACCTGAGACCAAGTTGCGATATTATAGCATGGATATTATCAATCTTTCTGGCTATGTACTCTCTACGGAGGAAAATACATTGTTATTCAAGGGGTTGAGCTTTTGCCCGAATTCCAACCTTGATGCCTTTGAGGTAATCTAGGATATGAATCTATTTGCAAGGAAAGTGATTTTAAAAAGTCTCTACTATAAGACTAGGGAGAAACAGTATTACACAACATAAGGATCTCGATGACCTGATGTCCCTACTGGACAAGCAGGATTCATCGGACCTAATCGACACCTTAGATCAGGGGTCCTCAAACTACGGCCCTCGGGCCACATTCGGCCCCCTGAGGACATTTATCTGGCCCACCGCACCCTGGGCCGGACTCCCGACAGGCCAGGCCAGTTGTAACACAGTGGGACACTGCTGTGTCACGGAGCTCACTGTTAAAAGTTTGGGCACGCTGTGATAAAAGTCCTGCCCTCCTCCCAGACCAGCTCGTGTGATAAAGGCAGTGTTCTGTCTATCACATGAGCTGGTCTAGGAGGAGGGCGGGCCTTTTATCACAGCACGCCCAAACTTCTCAGTGAGCCCTGACAGCAGCAGCAGCAGATGTCCGATGTGCGCACACACTGACTGGTGAGACATTGTTTGGCACAGCAAGACTGAGGGGGGCTTGCAACGATGGTGAAGGGGGGGGGGGGCTTGCAATGATGGTGAGGCGGGCACTGATTGGGCATCTCATTAGCAAAAAACAGGCTCATAAATTCCCATTGAAATACTGGTAAGTTTATTGATTTAACTTTACTTGTTCTTCATTTTAAATATTGTATTTGCTCCCGTTTTGTTTTTCCACTTCAAAATAAGATATTTGCTATGTGCATAGGAGAGACGACAAGAATCGGCTTCGTTCCAGTCTCCTAATTACCTTTTAGACCCCCGATCACTCCATAAAGAGTACCTGTCACCACTTATTACTGTCACAAGGGATGTTTACATTCCTTGTGACAGCAATAAAAGTGATCAATTTATTTATTTTTTTTAAAATAAAAAATAAATGTATTCATTTTAAAATGCGTGCAATTATAAAGTGTGACATGTTTGGTATCGATTTACTCGGCGTAACAATCGTTCACATAATGCAAAAAAATTGGGCTAATTTTACGGTTTCGTTTTTTATTTTAATTCATGAAAGCGTCTCTTTTCCCAAAAAGTTGCGTTTAAAACCCCGCTGCGCAAATACCGTGTGTCATAAAATATTGCAACAATCGCCGTTTTATTCTCTAGAGTCTCTGCTAATATTATATATATATATATATATATATATAGTTTGGGGATTCCAAGTAATTTTCTAGCAAAAAATATGGATTTTAACTTGTAAACACCAAATGCCAAAAATAGGCCTAGTCCTGAAAGGGTTAAAAAAAGCCTTTAAATGAGCCAATGGACATATCAGATGAGAAAAGAAAGACTAATTGACCTTCAGATCATTAGATTGATCACCAAATATAGTAACCAACACAAAGCAGTGAGGAAAATTATTGGCAGGTTTTGGCACCTTTTGCGCACAGACCCTTTGCTGAGCCCCTATATAACACAGAGCTCAGCAATTACATATCGACGGGGAGCCTCACTAAAGGACCATTTGGTCCAGAGCGAGTTTGAAGGCGAATTCCTTAAGGACCACTGCAAAAGAATGGACATCACCATAAATAATTAAAAATAATAATATTAGTCCAAAAATATCCAGTGAGTTTCTTAGCACCCGTGCCGCAATCAAAATTCCACACACAAGACGTTTTGTGAACGTATACACCACGTATAAAACACACTGCCGCTTTCCGGAATTTTTGGAATATATTATTTTTAATATGTACAGTTGATTTTTATTTTCATTTCACTTTATTCAACATCGATTATGTATTAGGCATTTTCATTGTACATCAATTGGGTATTTAGATTTAGTATAACCAGCTTTAGTATTTATATTCATTGGTTTTTATGTATATATTTAATTGAATCAATTCTATCACTATTGATTATTTTTATTTATTCACACACCTTTTTGGGACTTTATCATCACTGTTTACGCTTTATTGAAATTTTTTGCGATGTTATTGATTTTTTTATTCACCTAGATATTTGGCACTTTATAGTCACTATTATTTGAGTGCTGTCATTGGTTAAGCGCAGCTCCTTTTTTGCTTGTGGGTGTTGTATAACATTTCGAGCTGCAGCTTGTCTTTCTTCAGATAGCGCAGTATTTTTTCCTTAAAATAACCATTTTAAAATGACTGTCTATAATGTTATTAATTAATGCATTTGATTTCTATTATATAGTGATCCCTGACAAAATCTGACGAAGGGACGTATGGTGTCCTGAAACACGTCGGGCCGTCTGGATCTTAAATGGGAATGCACGACCATTGTTATCCATGTTTTTATTGGTTTGAAATGTTGATAATTATATATGTACACACAGTTTTTTAATAAACTTTTCTATACCTTATATGTACTCCGATGCAGTTTAAAGTCCCAGTTATTACAGGGGCATCTCCTTTTTATATTTGTCTAAGGGATGTTGGCAGCTTAAACTGGTATAGTTGGATGTTCTCCTTTTCTATATCCCCAAATTGTGAAAGGGGGGGACATTTATTGCCAGGTTGGAAAAAGTTTAAATACTTAAGTGAATAAACTCAAAACACATTCCCTGCTTGTCTCACATTACACTTCAGTATATCAGGCTCATGATTTCCAAAAATTGTGAAGTTACCATTAACATTTCCATGTATCCTGTGCATGCTACAAAGTTTGTTAACATAATTGTCATGTAAATGTGTTTTGTATGACTTTGCACTCATCAGCAAACATACCTGATGGAAGAACACCAAGTCCGACACAAAAAGTATGATAGCCACGGTCACAGTGGTCGCAGAACATCATATCCTCTTCATGGTGAGCCTGGCTACATATGATACATGTTTTGCACTCCATACATTGCCAAGGGTATTTTTTTATTACTGCAACCAATTCTGGTGCCATATCCAAGCATGAAGGATGGCCTAAAGAGATAAAATATACAGAAAAACATCAACCATTATTCTTACTGCTTTCAAATTAGTAATATGTAGCCATATCACATGCAAAAAAACAAAAAAAGTTTCAACCTGTTTATCATGGAACATTATGGGTTTTCTAACACACAGCAGAATCTGTTTTTAGACAGCCCTCCTAATTGAAGCTACCTCAACAGTGAAAGGGGGGGGGGGAGGGGGGGGGGGGGAGTTACTACGGTGTAGGGCTGAAACAACGAATCGATTAATCGACAACTAATCGATTATGAAATTAATCAATTCCTATTTTCATAATCGATTAATCGGCCAGTAACATAATGGGGTTAAAAAAAAAAAAATTAACCCTTTATAGTACAAAAAGAGCAAATAATCGCTACTGTAAATATTACTTTCACAGTTCTACAGTAAAAAAAATGAAAAGTAGTGATTATCTGCTTTTTTTTACTATAAAGGGCTAATTTTAGTTTTTTTTAACCCCATTATGTTACTAAATGCCTTAGACCTGGTTCACATCTATGTGTTTATTGGTGCTTTTTGCAGAACTGCACTACAGTTCATTTACATGGTTTCTTATGGGACACATTCAAATCTGTGCTTTTTTTCATCCGCTGCGTATTTGTTAAGTGTCAGGGACTTTTAAACGCAAAACGGTGCTTCTTTGGTTCAATATACTTCAATGGAAAAGCTGCAGAAAAGCATGTAATGCGTTTTTGAAGCAATTTGTATTTTTTAATCTGCCCAAAAAAAAAAAAAAAAAAAATGCAAATTGCAGTAAAATCACGTGCACAGAAATAAAAAAACGCACAGCAAAAAGCACTGCAGAAACAGATCAAAAGCAAACTGCATAGGTGTGCACAGAGCCTTATGCTGGCCACATGGATTAATTGTCAGATGAGAATATTCAGACGAAAAATCTTTTGTACATTCGAAAGAAAAAATTTAAAGAATTTTGTTTGAAATTTTCACTTGTTTTTAACATTCTGTTTTTAAAATTAATATAATTTCTAAATTCTTTATTTCTTTGCAAAAATACAAAACGTAAGTTGTTAATGATACTTGCGTATACAAAATACTTTCTAATAGCCACATATTCCATTAAACAACCGAAAAAAAACCCCAAAAACACCACATTATATTCTTGCCGTTTTTACAAACAAAACAGTATTAATACAATATTAATACAATATCAATTCCCCCTAGCGGGCCTCTTCCCTCTCCCTTTTCAAGGAGAGAGAGAGAAAAAAAAAAAAAAAAGAAGAAGAGGGAGCAGTTGGAGGATAGAGAAGAGGGAGAAAGGGGGTGGAAGCTGACCCCACCCAACGAAGGGTAAGGTTTACATCACTCAACCATTTGGTCTAATCCTCAGCTTCCTCTCCAATCAACCCCTTCCCCTCCTCCGACTGTAAAAATATTTCCCATGGAGCCCAGACTTGCACTATAGATTCTCTTTCCTCCAGAGGCATAGGGATCAAATTCTCCATGATCCCAATTTTCCTTACTTTGTTTAACCATTGCGAAATTCGCGGTGCCCCTGTTTCCTTCCAGCAGGTGGCGATGCAGCTTTTAGCTGCATTCACCAGGTGACATAACATTGAGTTCTTGTATCTCTCTGATGGAATATGTGTACATTGTAATAGGAAAAAGGCCGGATCTTCCTCAAGATAATATTCAGTAAACAATTGAAAGATTTTCCGGACCTCTTCCCAAAACTGTTTAATTACTGGGCAATACCAAAAGATATGGGCAATAGTGCCTCTCTCCTTACCACACCTCCAACATCTATCTGATGACTCTGGAAAGAAAGTATGCATTCGTGATGGAGTATAATACCAACACATTAATACTTTGTAATTTAATTCCTGTATCTTAACACATCTAGATGATTTAAAAGTCAAATATATGATTTTCTGACGTTGGGCCGAGGTAAAGGTTTGTCCGAGATCCCTTTCCCATTTATCTAAACTCATTATAGCAATATCTTCTAAAGGAGAGATTAATAAAGCATATATCTTAGAAATAATATGGAATAGGGGCGCCTTCTCCTCACAATATCTTTCAAACTTAGTAAGTGGCCGATCATAATCCTCAGTCGGTCCCAGAGTATCCAAAAAATGTTTAACCTGTAACGCCTGCCAAAGGGGTAGTTCATATTGTCCTCCTGATTGCATTAACATTTCTATTGATGGCCATTTTTTTGACCTCAAGAAATGTGATGCCTGAAAACATCCCTTCTCTCAAGTTCCTAAATGCTTCCATTTCCAGGCCAGGCAGGAAATATGGATTCCCAAGAATGGGAAATAAAGGAGATTTTGCTGTTGAGATTCTGGGGATCTGGGGATTCTGAAAACCACATACACTGTGAAAATATTCTATTCTATAATATTATTCTATTATTTCCAAATTTTCCCGTCACTGTGATTAAAAATGAACTTCAATCTGACCCACTTTATTTTTTTTTTAAAGGTTATTAACCGATTAATCGAAACTATAATCGGCCAACTAATCGATTATGAAAATAATCGTTAGTTGCAGCCCTACTACGGTGACTCATTTAACAGTGTGTACAAATTTCAGCTTAGGCTGCCGATTTGCTAAATAAAGCAATTTTTATAAAGCATTTCTTTTTTTTTTTTTTAAGTGTAAATGTACCTAGAGCACCACATACTGGATGAATATTGAAATGTCAAATATTTAGGCTTACCTGACTGATTAGAAAAAAATAAAATAAATAAAAGTGTATTAGTCTTCTAAAAAAACAAAACAAAACAAACAAACAAAACAAACAAACAAAAACAAACACACACACACACACACACACAAATCTGCTGCTCTCTAGGGGTAGGAATTCTACAAAATCAGTGCAAGGGTATCCCATCCTTTAAAAAGAACTCACCAGAGCGATAAGCTAAGGATATGAATCCATCTATTTTACTAGATAACATCTGCCTACCATTAAACTAAATACAGAACATACAAGTACTCTTTACAATGGGCGCTGGCACCTATAATTACATGCAGGAGACATTTTTTACGGCGTCTGCATGAGTCTCCAGCTGCGTGAACGCAACCAATAGTAGTGGGTGCAGAGAGCAACTGCACAAACTGCATGTGAAAATTTAAACAAACACAAGAACAAACCGAGAGCTGGATTCAGATTTTAAGGGTCACTGAAATTGGAACTGGGTAGTTCCGCAGGACTTAAAGCAGAGCTCAACCCAATGGGAAATTTTTGCCCCTTCCCTGCCATATTTGGCACCTTTTGGGGGGGAGTGTGTACCTGGTTTCAACTGGTACCTGGTCCCAATTCCGGCTGACTTTGCCACGGCAAGCTCATCTGGAAGTTTGCCCCCCCTCCCCCTGCTAACGGGCCATTCACAAAGCGAAGCAAAACTTCAGTGCCGGTTTCCCTTAGCCGAGATGGCGGTGGTGGCAGTAGCCCCCGAGAGCTGAATGAAAAATTGGCTTGGGTGTAGATACCACTGGATTCATGGACAGGTAAGTGTCCTTATATTAAAAGTCAGCAGCTACAGTATTTGTAGCTGCTGAATTAATGTTTTTGAAGGAGCCTGGAGCACCGCATACTAGCTCATTATGAAATACTTACCTTAGAACGAGGGCCCGACATCTCGCCCGATCCACGCCGACATGTTCCCTCGGTGTGTCTTCTGGGTATCGCGGCTCCGGCGCTGTGAGTGGCTGGAGCCACGATATAGTCACTCCCGCGCATGCGCACTGGAGATTTCTTTTCGGCAGAGTCCGGCTTCTGCCGAACTTTCAGCCGAGAATCCCCTGTGCACATGCGCCACTGCAGTCAGCGGCACATTGTGAGGAGAATATCTCCTAAACCGTACAGGTTTTAGGAGATTTTTTTTTTAACCTACAGGTAAGCCTTATTATAGGCTTACCTGTAGGTAAAAGTTGTTAAAAAAAAAAAAAGAAAAAAAAAAAAGACTATACAACCTCTTTAAGGACCTTTGTTTTATAGCCCTGTTAAAAGGGGTAGTGTGTTTGGCCCCCAAAATGTGTTAATTTACTGATAAACAGAGTAAATCAATCTTGGACATTTAGCCCTCTCACTGGATTGTATGCATGTTAAAAATTCAACAGCTATGCAAAAGCATGTGTAAGGCTCGAAATGCACAGCGGGTCGAGCACCCACTCCTTGGCTGTCAAATTTTAACATGCGGCTAGGTGTGTGCAGCTGTTGTGTCTGCATCATCTTTCATAGCCTGCCGACACTCAAAAGAGGAGAGGGGCCCCCCGTGCACTTCAAAGACTTTCAGGTAAACCAAAAAATCCAAATTTCTTTAAATCGTACATTGCAGGACACAGAAGACTTCATAATCATGACTATTTGTCCCAGAGCACTGAACATGAAGGCGAGCAACACGGCAACAAGCCCTACAAATCAAAAAAAAAAAAAACACAGAATAGGGGAGAGTCCCACCACAAAAAACACTTGCAAGACCAGTTACCCAAAACTGGCTCCCACAGGCATGAACGACCAGCTAGTAAAAAAAAAAAAAAAAAGTCAGTAAACGTATGAAGAAAAAGACCAGACAGCCCTACAAACCACAGAAGTTTGATAAATCAGCCAAGAAGCACTGACAATCCAGGCCCTGACAAGGAATAGAGTAACATTGCCTTTGATACAATCAAATTTGTGAAATGAGATGACAAAGGCACCTAGAAAAAAAATGGATTAAGAAGTAGCTCGACCCTTCAGAGGTTCTTTGTGTAGAACAAACTGGATCAGACTGTCGAAATAAAGCCATAGACTTCAGACAAATCCAAATGGCCTGACAACATCCAAAGAGTTAATCACTTTCTCCGGGATATTTAGGATTCACACAAAAAGATGGCAACACAATGTTCTGATTCAGGAGGAATGAGAAAATTAGCGTTAGGTAAAAAAAGGAGGACAGAGGCCTCAATAGCACTTTATCATGGTAAAGTCATGAAAGATTCTCTGCATCAGTGTGCAGCCAACTCCAATTGCACCCAAAAACACAAACTTGCACGTTGGAAGAGACTAGAAGAACGGGATATCTCAGGGGGGCTCAAAAACCAAGGAGTCTGTAAAACAAACACAAAATTAAGATCCCAAAGGGGTCACACAGGCAGAACATTGTGCTCAACACCCTGCACAAAGGCTTTTACCAAGAAATGGCACAAGGTAGATCTCTGAAAACAGAATGATCATCCCCACATCAGACTGAAAGGCCCAAATATGCTCCACAATATACTGTCTGGTTCGAAACTTGCAAGCCTCACACCCAGTGAAAACAACCTTCCATGTTACGATGGTACACCTTCCCTGTCCCATCAGATAAGGGCTTCAACAGTCATGCTGTCAAAGCGAGTGCTTGTAAAGCAGGATGGAACATACCAGTGACAAGTCTGCCAAATAGCCCATGGCTCACCTGTCAAGAGATTTCAACGTCGACATACCATGTTCTCCTTGGCCAAGCTGGTGCAATCAAAATCACCAAAATGTCCATCTGTGCAAACAAAAAATAAGCTGCAGCAGAGGAAATAAATAGATCAGGGAGAATAATCCCAAGGCGTCCCGGCCTAGGACATCCACCACAAATGCTTGAGGATCCTTCGTCTGGACAGCAAGAGATCCACACCTGGTGCCCCCTGCTGCAGACAAATTGCTGCAAACAGGTCCAGGTGAAGGGCTTACTCACCCGTGATCAGTGACAGTTGAGAACCATAGGCAACTGCTGTGAATAATGCCATTCCCTTAGAGAATAGGTAGAAAAAAAAGACTAGGTAAAAACATCCCAGAAAGGAATCTCCATAAGGACTTCAGAAACATCCATCAGCTAAGGACATTAGCACAAAACTGAGACCTGTTGGGCTGGGAAAACCTGCTTTTTATTTTTGGGTGAAGAAAAGCTGTGCTAATGCTTGAACTGAATACTTGCCCTTTTCTCATAAAACATTTGGTATTGTTTTCAATTATTAGGGTGAGCAATTGTTAAAGTCCTATGTTGCCTGTCTGTCCCAGAGCCATGACAAGATCTCCCCCCCCCCCCCAAAAAAAAAAAAAAAAAAAAAAAAAAAACCAGAAAATCCTCGCGGTCATTCAAACAGTTGTCCAAATTGGAAGAGATCCTCTCTAACCCTCTTTTGGGAACAACTGCAACATTTTAGAGATTTACCTTCTGTATGGGTTATACTTAGCACTGCAGCATACTGAGGGGATCTCTGCAATGGGAACTCACAATAGGAATAAAAGTGACTGAAAATGTTTTATGTTTTTTTATTTTTATTTTTTAAGACCGTGTCAAAATAAAAAAAATAAAAAGTTTTACACCACTTGCTTACTGGGCACTTAAACACCCTTCCTGACCAGACCAATTTTCAGCTTTTGGTGCTCTCACAATTTGAATGACAATTACTCAGTCATGCAACACTGTACCCAAATGAATTTTGTGTCCTTTTTTTCCCACAAATAGAGCTTTCTTTTGGTGGTATTTGATCACCTCTGGGGTTTTTATTTTTTGCGCTATAAATGAAAAAAAGACCAAAAATTTTGAAAAAAAACACACATATTTCTTGGTTTCTGTGATAAAATTTTGCAAATTATAATTTTTTTTTCATAAATTTTGGCCACAATTTATACTGCTACATATCTTTGGTAAAAATAACCCAAATTAGTGGATATTATTTGGTCTTTGTTAAAGTTAGAGTCTACAAGCTGTGGTGCGAATCGCACAAAATTGATCACACCTGATGTACTGGTGGCCTATCTCATTTCTTGCGACCCGAACAAGTCAGGAAAGTACAAATACCCCCCAAATGACCCCTTTTTTGAAAGTAGACATTCCAGGGTATTTACTAAGATGCATGGTGAGGTTTTTGATGTTGTCATCTTTTTCCCACAATTCTTTGCAAAATGAAGATTTTTATTTATTTTTTTTCCCCTCACAAAAGTTTCACTGTAATAGGTTATTTCTCTCACATGGCATGTGTATACCACAAATGACACCCCAAAATACGTTCTGCTACTCCTTCTGAGTATTACGATACCAAATGTGTGAGACTTTTACACAGCCTGGCCACATACAGGGGCCCAATATTGAAATAGCACCATCAGGCGTTCTAGGAGCATAAATTACACATTTCATTTCTCAACCACCTATTAAATTTTTGAAGGCCCTAGAGTACCAGAACAATGGAAATGCCCACAAAGTGACCCCATTTTGGAAAGCTAACACCCCAACGTATAATCTATGAGGCATAATGAGTCGTTTGAATGGTTCATTTTTTTTCCAGAAGTTTTGGGAAAATGTGGAAAAAAAATGAAAACACATTTTTTTTTTACGCAAAGTTGTCCATTTATAAGATGTTTCCAACACATAGCATGTACATAGCAAAAATAACACCCCAAAATACGTTCTACTACTCCTCCTGAGTATAACGATACCAAATGTGTGAGACTTTTACACAGCCTGACCACATACAGAGGCCCAATATTGAAATAGCACCATCAGGCGTTCTAGGAGCATAAATTACACATCTTATTTCTCAACCACCTATTACAGTTTTGAAGGCCCTGGAGCACCAGGACAATGGAAATGCCCACAAAGTGACCACACGTGGCACTGACAACACGTGGCACTGGGAGATGGGGCTGGCTATTTGCTCTGGCTAATTGCTCTGGCAAATGGGGCTGGGAGATGGCACTGCGGCTGGCAGATGGCACTGGGGCTGGCAGGGGGCGCTGGCAGGCGGCACTGGCACGTGGCACTGACGGATGGCACTGGCAGGTGGCACTGGCGGCACTGCGGCTGACGGATGGCACTGGCGGCACTGGGGCTGACGGATGGCACTGGCAGGTGGCACTGGGGCTGACGGATGGCACTGGCAGGTGGCACTGGCGGCACTGGGGCTGACGGATGGCACTGGCAGGTGGCACTGGTGGTGGCAGGTGGCACTGGGGCTGACGGATGGCACTGGCAGGTGGCACTGGTGGTGGCAGGTGGCACTGGGGCTGACGGATGGCACTGGCAGGTGGCACTGGGGCTGACACATGGCACTGGGGCTGACACATGGCACTGGGGCTGACACATGGCACTGGGGCTGACACAGATCGCTCTCCCTCCTCACACGCTGTCTCTGTGTGAGGAGGGAGAGACACGGCAATGGGAGATGATCTCATATGTTTACATATGAGATCATCTCCCATTGGCAGCTGCGATCGCGCTGTGAACGGCCGCTTTGATTGGCCGTTCACGGCGATCTGTATTTGCCTGTCTCCAGGAAACACGGCGAATACAATACTACCGCGATGCGCGTCCCCGGCGGCGCGCATTGCGGAAGTAAACACAAGGCCATCCAGGGACGGCCAGGCGAAGGAACCCGCCTGCTCTAAGGCCGTCATTCGGCTATAGGGCGGGCGGGAGGTGGTTAAAGTGCCCTGTCCCGATGAGCTTGTGCACAGAAGCGAACGCATAAGTGAGTAGCGCCGTATATGAAAACTGTGTTCAAACACCACACGTGAGGTGCCACAAGGATAGTTAGAGCAAGAGCAATATTGCTAGCCCTATGCCTCCTCTAACTCAAAACCTGTAATATAATATGTAACCTGTAGATGTTTTTAAACATTGCCTATGGAGATTAAGGGTAAAATGTTGTCACCATTCCACGAGCGGGTGCAATTTAGAAGCGTGACATGTTGGGTATCAATTTACTCGGCGTAACATACAATATATATTATATATTACATATTATATATACACATACACATACATACACACATACATACACATACATACATATAATCAAAAAAATAAATTGGGCTACCTTTACTGTTGTGTAAAAAAGAGGCTTGGTCCTCAAGTGGCTAAAGTGCGACTGAGTGCAGCTTTGATCCAACTTTACACTCTGGATCAAAGTCGCATCAAAAAAACTGCAGGAAATTTTTCAAAGTCGCATAGATGGGAACGTTTTTCATTGAAATCAATGGGTTGCGACTTGTATGACTTTGGACACAAAGTCGCATGACAAGTCACACTAGTGGAAACAGAGCCTTAAATTCATTTGTAGCCAACTTACTCACATGTAGCTCCCTCAGCTGGCCGTGTGCTACACCATGCCATCACAGTGCCATGCAGAAACAATCACGTGGTTGTACACTGTAGAAAATCTGCAGCATGTGGCATTGTAATCTAGATTATAGTTTCTATCAAACAGAACATATTTCAAAATCCTGACCCCCCCCAGGAGGGATGGGGGTGGGCAGGTCTAGGCATCCCTGTCTAATAAAGAGAAGAGGGGTGGGGGCGAGAAGAGAAGGATGTTTTCAGGAAGTGAGAGGCCCCCCATGTGGAATTCACAAATAAGGAAGGAAGAAGCTGATTGTCTAGCTTTGATTAAACTTTCTAAGCAACAATATCAGCTATACAGAGAATGAATAATGTCAAAGATAAAGATATTTTACATATAATTAAATAAAAAACATTTTTATTTTTCGCTGGACTTCCACTTTAATTGACAGCAATAGGAGCGAATGGGGCTCCTGCTGCCTCCATGTTCAGTGAGGAGAGATATATAAAGAAGCTTCACTGCTCTCTGCGCAGTGTTTAACCACTACAATACAGGGCACTTTCGCCCCCTTCCTTCCCAATTTTCAGCTTCCTTCCCAATTTTCAGCTTTCAGCGCTCTCGCACTTTCAATGACAATTGCGTGGTCATGCTACACTCTACCCAAATGAAATTTTTTGCATTTTGTTTGCACAAATAGGGCTTTATTTTGGTGGTATTTATTCACAACTCCGTTTTTTATTTTTTGCGCTATAAGCAAAAAAAAGAGCGGAAATTTGGAAAAACAATATTTTCTTTTTTCTATTTTAAAAGGAATCCAATTAAAATCTAATTTTGTCATAAATTTAAGCGAAAATGTATTCTGCTACATGTTTTTGGTAAAAAAAATTCCATTACGTGTATAATTGGTTTGTATGATCACGGACATATGTATGCAAACGATCATGTACATATGTGAGCAGGTGATCACGAACATGTGTGTGCAGATAATCATTGGGATATGTGATTTTAGTGGGATATATGTGGGGGACATGTGTTTTTATTATTTGGGGACATGTGTGTTTACACTAGACTGGTGATCACCGAGTAAAAAGCTGTAAAAAAACAACAGCTCATACTCACTGATCACCAGCCGGCTGCAGCGATCTGCTCTCTCCTCAGCGACGACTTCCGTGCGAGGAGAGGAGAGCCGATTGCCTAGCAACCGGCTGTTTGTTTACATCACATGACAGCTGTGATTGGACATAGCCATCATGTGATCAGGAGGGCCAATCACAGATCCCTCCTGCCGATCTGAGATGCGCCCTGTCCGGGTGACACGAGCGCATCGTGATCACGCCGCTGCGTGGGCACACGTGTGATCCCCCTCCTCCTGAAGGACGTTCCTGAATGTCCAGTCAGAAGGAGAGAGCTCCCACCCGGTCGTATATATACATTGGCCGGGTGGGAAGTAGTTAATCGAGATCAGCTCAGGTAATTATTTAGAGGGGCTGGGAGGGAGATGAACAGGGGAAAGGAGAATGCATTAGGGTAAAATAACCTTAAGCCTTTACGACCACTTTAAAAATACGAAAGTCTCGAAAAGCTGAGGTCTATTAACAGCAAAGAGTATATTCTAAAGGGGAAAGCTGGGCATGCCTGATCACAAAGTCAATGGAAGCTCTGGGTCTAAAATAAGCATAGATGTTAACCACTTGCCGACCGCCGCACGACGATGTCCATCTCTTCAGGCGGCGGTCGGCTGTACGATAACGGTGGTCTCTGCGGCGGATTTGCCGCGAGATCACCGCTATCGGCGGCGGGAGAGGTGCCACCCCCCCTCCCGCCGCTTACCGGAGCCGTCGGTAGCAGCGGAGGCGATCAGGTCCTCTTCCTAGCTGGGCATAGAGACAAGTGAGGCTAAGATGGCCCCCACTCGTCTCTATACCATAGGAGGGCGGAAGCGACGTCAAAACGTCACTTCCGCTCATACCTCTTAAAAAGGTATATTTTTTTTAAATGTGTTTTTTTTTTGCATTTTAGCCCAAATATGAGATCTGAGGACCTTTTGACCCCAGATCTCATATTTAAGAGGACCTGTCATGCTTTTTTCTATTACAAGGGATGTTTACATTCCTTGTAATAGGAATAAAAGTGATCAATTTTTTTTTTTTTTTAAACAGTGTAAAAATAAATAAAATCAATTAAAATAAATAAGAAAAAAAACACTCCGTCAAGACGAGCTTGCGCACAGAAGCGAGCGCATACGTGAGTAGCGCCCGCATATGAAAACGGTGGTCAAACCACACATGTGAGGTATCGTCGCGATCGGTAGAGCGAGAGCAATAATTCTAGCCCTATACCTCCTCTGTAACGCAAAAAAATGCAACCTGTAGAATTTTTTAAATGTCGCTTATGGAGATTTTTGAGGCTAAAAGTTTGACGCCATTCCACGAGCGGGTGCAATTTTGAAGCGTGACATGTTGGGTATCAATTTACTCAGCGTACCATTATCTTTCACAATATAAAAAAAAATTGGGCTAATTTTACTGCTGTCTTATTTTTTTATTCAAAAAAGTGATTTTCTTCCAAAAGAAGTGCGCTTGCAAGACCGCTGCGCAAATACGGTGTGAAAAAAAGTATTTCAATGACCGCCATTTTATTCTCTAAGGTGGTAGAAAAAAAACAATATAAAATGTTTGGGGGTTCCAAGTAATTTTCTAGCAAAAAAAACTGCTTTAAACACGTAAACACCAAGTCTGAAAAAGAGGCCTGGTCCTTAAGTGGTTAACAACCCTCGATTTTCAAGAAAGCTTTAGGACCTATTTTCTGCTTTTGCACTCAATTCTACATTTAACATTATTTGCAAGATCAGCAGTTGCTCACAAACTTTTCTGAATAGCCTAACACCAGTAACAATGAAAGGATGGTTAACATAAGATCAGAAGTGTATTCAAACCCAAGAACATAAATGCATATCTTGCAGCTTACTTGTCCTTTGATTTTGTGGTTGCATTTGTTTTTTTCTTTTTAGACCCCCTTTTATTTTCACCTGGTAATCCTGCCAGTATCACTGAGTGGACAATGCTTTCTTACCATGCTTTACCTAGTCAAAAGCAGCATAGTCACCCTTGAGAAGGAAGTGTTTTAGGATTACAGAACTCCTCATCTCCATAACATGGGGGGTAATTTGTATATCAGAGTAAAAACTGGGAACAATGCAAAACAGATAATAGCAGTGAAAAACGGCAAAGATTATTGGCTCACTAGACTTTTAGCACCATCAACAGGCATTTCATTTGCAATTACTGAAAAGATAACAAAACACTTTACCATATATGTAACAGACCAAAAAGGAAGCAAAAACAAGAAAAGTTCATTAGGGTTTATAAGCATTTTAATTGGCGACATTAATAACTTACCACTATTCTCACACTGGGAGCAGTGTATAAGCTTCTCGGCTCTTCCCTTCTTGTTGACATCCTTACCCTTCAGACAAATTCCACAAACAGCATTTGGGACGGACTTTGGCTAGAAGGGTAGAAAAAGGGTAGTAATGTCATGTCATGTCATGAGAACCCAATGTGTGGGCTCATTAGAATTTTTTTCCAACATGCATCTAGTAAGGCCGCCAAAAAGTAATAAAAATTGAAACATTGATACATTTTACCGATACCTAGACCAGACCCCAAAATAATAAAAAAAAAAAAAAAAAAAAAAAAAAGCACAAATCAAAAACACCATTCAGCCTCCATGTTCACTATACCATTAAAAATGTGGTTATTGGCAACTGCATTTACCATTAGCTGTGGAAAATAAAAAATACTTGCAGGTGATATTAAAAACCCATAACACAAGAAACCTCATGAAGCTTTTCAAAGCCCAGTTACCATCATGGCCAAGATTAGGGATAACTTAGCCTGCGAGTCCATAAACTCTTCATTTTAAAAACCAAAATATATATTGAAGGAGTCAAAAAGTGTCATTCAATAAATAATAATAAAAAAATATATATTAAAAATTCATTATGTTCATAATAAATGGAGTCTGATACCACAGAACTCCAAGATGACTGACAAAAAACAAAAAACTAACAGAACATTCAAAGTCATACAAAATGAGAGTTGAAATCCTCCCTTAAGGCTTGTCTACAAAAGCCGCCGACACGCAACTGCTGGTGGGTTGTACAATCTGGCCAAACTAGCAGAGTGTTGAAACGCATTGCTCTGTTTACTTTTAACAAACTTTATGGAAATGTCACACAGTGCCATTTCAGAGTTCTATAACCTGGGGTGCATTGACCCACACTGCGCTGGATAAAAGTACTGCAATACAGTCTTTACCAGCGCACACCGCCTGTACACCATTGCTACGCAGTGGTGTGAACTGGCTGCATAACCTAAAAAAACACCCGTTGTACCACATCCATAATTTCTAAACCAACCCCGAGTAGGGGAACATTTCTGCTGCTCTACAATATTAGATAAAAAAAAAAACGAATTATATATATCCTGCTTAGGGGTCCGATACGGATCTAAAAAATATTTGTGAAGAAAATATATGTCTTTATGGGGAGGTCATCAGCCTCATGGTGCAACCTTAAACGTTCCTGTGTTTGGGGGGTTGGTTGTGAACCGGCTGCGCCGAAGACAAGCCATTTTGCCTTGTGTTGCAGTGGAGGCACATTTGAGACTGTGCTGGAATACTCACCCAACACAGTCCCACCAAACCTGGTGCAAATGGACCCTCTGTTCTATTTTGAAAAAAATGTTGCTTTGTAAAAGGGGTGCTATAATGTATATTTACAAATGACAACATTTTGTTTACAGTTATACTTGTACTGCTCAATTATACGTGGAACAATCCAGTCTCTATTCTTTGAGCAAGAGGCTTGGGAAACGAAATGCTTCAGTATGAATGCTAAAGTGTGCTTTGAATCGTTCTCTCCTGTAAGTCAAGAAAGTGACGCATGTATAAATGCTTTGGTGACCATATAGATAATTTACCAATACAGTATAAAAACAAAAAAAAAAAGAAAGATATGTTCATTGAGCAATTATACCATTAGACCAACATAGGCAATGTTTTATCGGGTAAGAACAGTTTTAATTTTTGACATTTATAAAGTTTATAGCTTATAAATGTGTTGAATTGTATTACTTACAGGTGAACCCCAGGGTTTTTCTCCTGATATTTTATTTTTAACTACATGCTTTCACAGTAGGTGAAAAGGAAAGTTCTTCCAAAAGCCACCTTCTCAATCAAATAAGGTGGCAGCTGTATAGACCTAACCTGACTGTTCCTGCCCTATCGTGACAACATTTTCTGCCTCTAAGGAGTCTGTGGTCACTGTAATAGTGCACATGTACTCACATCAAACCACTCACCTAGTGGGAGATTTCACCTCTTGTGCTGATGACAACTTTAAAATGTTGAATTCCTCATCACTTCTGGCCCAGTGACCACGACCTATGGCACTGAGCGTAGTTGATTAAGCAGCAGAGTTCATATGCATATACAGTACAGTAAAGAGGCAAAGCTGAAGCTCAAGACTAAAAATGTGGGCTGAGAGAATGAGAAACAAACAGTGGAACTTAAGCTAAAGGGCTAAATACAGAACTCCATTGCTTATAAGCAGTTTTACCTTTAATATCTGCAAGTTAATTGGGCCACTCTTGTGATCTCGTGACCCACCACAAAGCCAGAAGTTGAAACTAGTACTTCGATCCTAAAGCCGGTCACATCCCTGGGTACGTAGTCTCCAGCCTCTTCACCCCATTGGTGACTGTGCTTCCCCCTCACCCCTTCAAACCATCATAACACTTGCACCACCGGTTCCTAATTCTTGAAACACGTCAGGATGCGAACAATGGAGAAAATGACTTAACTAGCTGGAGTTGGCAATACCTTTCATAGACTGGTTTCCAGTTGGGTTTCGGGGGGGGGGGGGGGGTTTGCTATAAAGATGGATGACAATTGCACCAGCTGTGTCAATGTATCAAAATACATCTTAACTATATCAATGAGAGAGGACTGCAATGTGAGCCAAATATGAATGTTCTATAGTGCTAAAATCTAATCATGTTCACAAGACACTAATGCAAAAGAGATAGAGCTAATCTTCTAAGCAGCAGGCTGGTGTTCGTACTTGACCAAGATGTACTGCTTTAACGGTGTTAAAAAGTGGACTGAGGTCAGGAACCTGGCTATGCTACTTTAGCTGGCCATAAATGGGGAGAAAATTTGAAAAGAAGAAGATTTTACTAATCATTATTGGGTCAAATGAACATTTGTTTTTCAACTGCAATGATGAGAAAATTTGAAGGAGTGAGATTGAAAATTTTTCTTGAACGAACAAACAGTTTTAAACAGTTTATGTGGTTGCCATTTCGTAAAGTCCATTCATTCCAAAAGCAAATGATAAAAGCAAATGATAAAAGAAAATGGAAGGTTTCAAACAATATTCAAATGTTCTGAAAATTTTTGTATACATTTTCTTAAGACTTTTCGTTTTGAAATTCTATCCATCTATGGCCAGCTTTAGCAAAGATGCTTGGATCACAAGAAGAGTTGATTAGAACTACCGATATGTTAGCAGTAAAAACAGTTCACATTTGTTTATTTTCATGAATTTGTATTTAGCCATTTAGTGATCATCATCTCTAAAATGGTATTTGTAATTTGGATGAATATCAGTGGGTTCAACCAAACACTACACAAGTGAAGAGTTCTGCATATTTGGGGTCACAGCCCCGCTCTACTGCTGCACCCATTATGCAGCCTGCAAAAAAAAAAAAAAAAAAAATGTAAAATGTAAAAACAGAGCATTCAGAACTAAGGACTCTTCACAATGCATGTGATAGATGAGCAGAACTAAAGACACTGATGAAAAGATCTTCCCATTGGGAGTGCTTGAAAGAGAAACGCTATCAACCACCTCCCCCCAAACCATATGGACTAAAAAGGTATGTCGATACATTTTACAGTAACTAGCAAACAAACAAACTTGGTCTGTTAATCTTTAAAAGATGACAGAAGCTTTTATATGACATTTTTGCCATTTATTTAAAAATAAAATCATGTTAAACCTCTTATATACACACACAATAAAACAGACATAAATGTGAAGTATTCACGTCTAAAATCTACAAAATAAATATAGCTGGGTTAAATTGAACAATACATTACATAAGACAAATTTGCCTATAACAAGCAGTATATACACTTCTAAAAATCTATCATCTCTGTAGAATATATTTATCTGAAGAAAGAACCTTTGGCTTAATCTGCTAACTGATAGGTGGTCTTTTAAATACTGATCTCTGGTTCAAAAGTAAAAAATGTGAAATGCAAAAATAATGAACTTAAACCATTCAACAGTTGTACAATTCTGAGTTTAATATCTTGTGAAACACATTTCAAAAATAACAAACCTAACCTAAAGCCAAAACCAGCAATGAATACATTTAAAGTAAACCCGTCATTGTAGAAATATAGTGGCTGCCACTGGCGACCCGTTTCTAAAAGTGTCATTATGCCAGGTATGAGGGCCAAATGACGAAGGTTCAAACCTTAAAAAGTGCAAGACCAAAATTGGATAAATGAGTCCAAGATAATTTTGGTTTGATTTATTTCAGGGGCAATGCCACTCCCCCTTATCAGGGCTCAGATAGAATTTGCATAGACTCAAAACAGTGACTTCACAGATCTATATCAGAACCAGTATGAAGCTCTCGGCATGGAAGAAAAACTTGACATCAGTTACCAGAGCTGTGAAGTCACAGTTTTCTGAGTCAAAGTTTTATCCTGCGTTGATCACTGAAGGGGAGTGGTATTGCCTCAAAATGCATTGGCTGTTTTTATTCGATTTTTTTTTTTTTACCAACTTTTATCCAATTTGGTCTGGCACACCTTTCTGTAGTTTGAGCTACTGTTGGGTGCCTATCAAGGGAAGCCTTGCGGTGTGGGAGCCAGTTCACCAGCGCTATTAAGCTTGTTTCAAGATCTCCTTCATCTGCCTACACTTGCACATCTAAATGTTCCCAGTGCATCCGAGTGTGTTCTGAAGACGCAAAGGATTTCAGATCAATAATGGTTGAAGAGAGTCAGCATGACACCATGTAATCAGCGCTTTTAGGAGAAGAGAAGCAATGGCAACCTACATGTTGCTCTTGCAACAGGTTTCTTTTGAAGTGGAAATACAGCCAAAATGTTTTTAGTGCATGATAGTGAAAGGATGGACTAGAATTTGAGGTTATTGTTAGGAGGTTGTTTGCCAACAATAGCTCTAAGCCTTACTAACATGGTTATCGTTGTTTGTATCCTAATTGGCAAAATTATCCATTCACTTTACCATCAGAAGAAATAGAAGAAGAGATAACGCCTAACGTCGGGAGACAACGACCGGTAAAAAAAAAAAAAAAAAAAGTGGACGTCGGCCTGTCCGAAAGATGATTGCTGCTTGGCCAACTTCTTTCAGACGCGCATACCGGAAAACCATCCGCCGTCCGACTCCCGATCAGCGCTCTCAGACAATGGCAGAGAGTGCTGATCAGAGTGTTCTGGCGGGGGGGGGGCCTCCCCCTGTCAGAACACAAGAGCTCAGCAGGGGAGATTGCTGAACTAACCTTGCATGCTTAATACAGCGGCTCCGACTGGAGTGTGTGCCAAGCTTCACACACACACATACGGTACCAAAAACCCAGCATCTGCCATCTTAAAATGAAAACAAAATCGAATGAAAGTGTACTTTATTAAGAAAATATGCAATTAGCAATGTTTTTGGAAGACTTTCTTAAAGGGATTTTCAACAACTATTTGTAGGTTCTTTTAGCCCATTTGTGTAGCAAGACTGTGCTTTTCTCCCCCGAAGTGCACCTATATGCAAAACTGGGACCCAAACATCACCGTCATACTGTATGTACTGGACTAATACTGCCTAAAACACAAAAGGCAATTTTCTAACAATTTCATCCACTTAACTAGCTTTTTAATGCCCTAATATTTGAAAAGTCAAAGTAAACTACCTCCAACAGTTTATATAGTCATAAGATAGTTGTTAGACTACGTTACAATAAAAAGCCATCTGAAATTTCTAGAAAACTGCACACATATGGCCAAGCATTAAGCCAGCCATGCTATAAAATCTAAACAAACTGTTAATATATTTTATCTGTGGATGGGGTCAGACGTACATTTGAAAAAGTAAAATACTTTAAATATCAATAACCCCTGTGGAGGGTAAAGACCTGTAACGGCGACATATAGCATGTTATATACAGTAAAAAGGGGTACAAGACCCATAATCATGAACGTTCGGAAATAAAAAAATAAAAAAAAGGCCATAAACATGGATGCTTGTACTGTAAAGCCAGATGGTTCAAGTCTTGGCTGGTTCAGCAAGAACAGACCAACTTTAGAACCATGTATGGGCAGGCTGGTTGTACGATCGATTTATCAACTTGGGTACAACCAGCCTGCAGTATTTTACAATTATTTCAAGTGGCTATTATAGCCCTAGCAATAATCACCGTATTCTTCTGGTGGGAGGAATTTTCCTATCAACTGTCCCTGTTAATGGGAGAATCAATTCTCTCCATCTATAGCCAGCCTAAGAATGTACATGAGTATGCACTTTGCAGATTCCATCGACGATGCTGTAAGATTAGCAATAGTCTAGGAAAAGCCAACAAGGTACATTTCAATAAAAAAAAAAAAATCCCTCGACTGGCCAGAGGGGTCTGCAATTTCTCATATACATCATAACCATCTTGTGAACTAGATGGGCATAGATTTGAAAACAGGGAGGGTGTGGACCATCCAACATAACTTCACAGTGGTGTCCAAAATCCCTTGCAATCTAAAATATTGCCATGTCACCAAAGCACAATGCCGAGGGCAATAAAACATTCAGACAAACAGGTGTCTGACATCCATATTTCAGAAGTTATCGTCACACTTTAATTGCATCCTATTTGTTTGGCGTTCCACTTCACTTTAGCAAAAAAAAATAAAAAATAAACCCACACACACAAACCAAACATCCTACTACCAACAGGTCCTTCGTTTTACAGCAAGAAGTCCGAAGTGCCAGACCACAAAACACAAAGGGGTAAGAATAATGTCCCTCAATGGACTCCAAGAAAAGGATTTTGGGACAAAAATTCCTATATTTCCCCCCCCCCCCCCCCCCCCATCAATTGAGAGACATAAGTAGTCCTTCACCTTCAGGATAATCAATCCACCAGAAGACTGGGCAACGCAGCAAACAAAATCTAACCGGATCAACAACAGAGGACTGTGGACTGCCTGCAGCTCAAAAAATAAAATAAAGGAAGTAGCCTTAAGGATCTTGCACACGAATCTGGCATCAGATGAGGCCACAACAATCACCTGGTAGTACTTGGAGAACATGTGAACAGAGGACTAGGTGGCAGTTGTTGATGCCAAAAACACCAAGAAGCATTCACAGATGTAGTAGAGCAGGGGTGTCAAACTGGCGGCTCTCCAGCTGTTGCAGAACTACAAGTCCCATCATGCCTCTGCCTGTGGGAGTCATGCTTGTAACCAAGTCTTACAATGCCTCATGGGATTTGTAGTTCCGCAACAGCTGGAGGGCGGCCAGTTTGACACCTGTGTAGTAGAGAATGACTTGAGAAAAGGGTTGGAACATGAGATAAAAAACTTAAAAATGATAGTCAGTCTGAGCCATCTAGAAATGGTGAGGCAGAAAGTTTGTGTACCCTTAAGGTGATAATCCACGATGACTCACAGAAATTTAGGGCTAAAAAAAAAAATCTCACAGCCACAACCACATCTAGACAATTTTCCTTTAGGTAAGCCAGACAGAGGAACAGAAAAAAAAAATGTACTGGATGAAGAAAGTACCTTGGGCAAGAAGGAAGCCCTGGACTTCAACATTACCTTGTCCCTATGCACAACCAGAAAGGGTACCTTGCAGGATAAGGTTGCCAGTTCAGACACTCACTCCAGAGGTGACGGATACAAGAAATACCACTTAGCGTAAAAAAAAAAAAAAAAAAAAAAAAAAAAAAATAATGTTTCTAATGGATTACAACAGCAATTTTTAAGTGCAGAGAGAGAGTCAGTTTCAGGATCCTTGAGTGACAGAAGCAAAGCGCATGTTACAAACTACCCAAAAGATGACATCAGCACTTAATCCTACAAAGTACATTTTTACTGACAAGGCAAGTGCCGAGACACTGCCAGCGATGCTGGACCTATTAAGCACTCTGCAACCAACGTCTTCATGTTACAGAAAGTATGCTAGCCAAAATAAGCCAGTCATTCACACAACACAGCTGAAGAAGTTAATCTTCCTAAGACACTAGCAAACAGCTAAGGCATTCTTGGAGTAGAAGGAGTTAACCAGGGCTGACCTACAGTTTTTTATTTGCAAAAAAAAAAAAAAAAAAAACACCACACCACAAGATTGGGAAACCCAGCTAATAATCTAAACCTCTACTCATCTGGTGCCCAACCTGCAGCCTGCTACCTTTTGTGGCACCTCAGGGTTCCCTGCAGACACTTATCTCTTTTTCCCTATTGCCCTGTTATAGTAGCGATTTCTAGCAGTCTCGCAATGTGTCACCAGTCAATAATGGTCTCCTGAATCCTGTCTCCAAGAACTTCTAAGCATGTTCACAGTTCCTGACCATCTCTTGTAGACTGTTCTATCTTGGACCATCACTTGCATTAGGTCTGTGGTTTCTTACCATCTATTGTATTATATCCACAGCCCGTGGCCATCTCCTATAGTATGTGTGTTGTCTCATTTCCCGTATCATGCCATTAGTCTTTGACTAAATCCTTTTGGGTCTGTTCTCTGACACTCATATTGAAAATGAACAGTCACTGAATGTTATGTGTGGCCCTTTGGTGATGTTAGCGGGGGGAAAAAAAAGAAAAAAAAACGAAGATTTTCTAACGACTATACAGCCACGTTACTTGCTGCATATTTTATATAACTGGACTGTTAGAGGAGAGATTTTTCTTTTACATACTTTTCCCTCTCTGTACTTGGGGTTAAAATTGTTTTGTGTAAAGAGTGTGAAACACCCTTATGCATGTCAACCCCTTTAGAGTTTTAATACTTAACCTTTATTATATCTATATTAAGAAAACACTCATTACAAAAACTGTCAAAAAAAGTGCAAAGTAAAAAAAGACAGAGCATCCGGTTATCTCAAAAAATAAATATATTAGGGGTGCACCATATATATGATTTTATTACTTGCCATCTATTTCTGCCTTTATACTTTAAAGCTATACTCCAGGCAGATTTAGGAAAAAAAAAAAAATTAAATCATGCAGTTAAGTGGTCTTTGAAATGTCAAAATAGTGTATTTTTAAATGCAGCTTGTGTCTTCTTGTTCTCTCCTTTACAGAAGCACTCAGACTGCAAGACGAAGAGGCAGTGCTCTAAGCGATTCGGGTGTAGGACTCATCAGTATTCTGTTGCTCCTTTATTATTCAATTGCAGGCAGGAGAAGGTAATTGGCCTGTTGGATTGCTTAATCTCAGCAGAGAAAAATCAGGTCCCAAGTCTGTGGTTGGGTTTTGTAAATTTCAGGACTGAATGAACTGACAAGTTACACACTTTGCAGTTAAAACAGCAATTTTTTTCATATTTGTTTTTCAATTGTGTACTTAGCTATTTTACAGGATTCCAGCTTTATTTTTTTTTTCATCCTAACAAGCTGCTGCTATAGTGGTATACACAGACTGAAAATTTGGACAGTTAATGCCGGTTCACACAGAGGTGGCTTCAAAGTCATCTGACTCTGAAGCTGCCCCATACAGCGCGACTTCAGCATGGCTTGCAAAACGCCTTCTGTATAGAAGTCAATGCAAGCCGCTCCAAAGTTGCCCCAAAGTAGTACAGGAAACGTTTTTTAAGTCGGAGCGACTAGAGTCGCTGCTATTAGAACGGCTCCATTGTAATGCATTGAGCGCGACTTGTCAGGCGGCTAAGTCACCCGACAAGTCGCCCCAGTGTGAACCGTCACTTCCTGGCTCAATTTTGTTACATATATATCCAGGTTAAAAATGACAAATTGATTAACATTCGCAACCTTAAGGTGTCCACAGACATTGGGTTGTTAATGGTTTGCATCTGTAGATAGCTGAGAATTCTTAGGAGAAACTGAGCATACTGGTTAGAAAACCTGATCTGATAATTATTAAAGTTAGGTAGCACAAGAAGTTGAAGGTGCAGGGGAAAGACTGCTCTAGAACACAAAAATCAAATGAAAGTGCAAAAAGCTGCTGACACGCAAACAAAGTTAGACATGAATAGTAGATCAAATGTGTAGTGCTAGTGTATACAGTGAAGTGAAATCATACATCTATCTTATTGCGACAAAACAAATTGTGTATAAACCACAATACTACAAGTGTTATAAACACATTGAGTGCATAAAGCAATACAAGGAAACAGTCCACACAAATATCAAAGTGGAAGAAAGCTCTTCTTATTGAGGTGACACCAAACCAATGGCGACAGAAAGGCAACTTGTCTGTAGTCACCCTCAGCAATACTTTGAAGGTAAATAAACACTCTTACCAACTGGGGTGGACACACGTCATATGACAGTGGGTCAGAAACGCTTGTAATCCTATAGTGTCTGAAGCTGGTGCTGTACCCGGGAGATAGTTGATTCGATCTGGTGTGGGATCCCCGACTTGAAGCTGGTGCTGTACCCAGGAGATGGTCGGTTTGATCCCAGGGTGGGATCCCCGACTCTCGGTTCCAAGGCTCCACAGAAAATTTCCACGGCAGGATGGTATCGGCAAAAAAATAAATTTAAAAAAAAAACAGTTCTGTGCCGCTCCGGATCGAACCAACCATCTCCCGGGTACAGCACCAGCTTCAGACCCCATAGAATTACGTCCCTTTCTGACCCACTGTCATATGACATGTGTGTCCACCCCAGTTGGTAAGAGTGTTTGTTTACTTACCTTCGAAGTATTGCCGAGAGTGACTACAGACAAGTTGCCTGTCGGCATTGGTTTGGTGTCACCTCAATAAGAACAGCTTTCTTCCACTTTCACATTTGTGTGGACTGTTACCTTGTATTGCTTTATGCACTCAATGTGTTATAACACTTGTATTATTGTGGTTTATACACAATTCGTTTTGTTGCATCTAGATAGATGTATGATTTCACTTCACTGTATACTCTAGAGCAAGAAGTTGCCTATGTACATCTCTACCCTTAACCAAAAAGGAGAAGTAGGGCCAAAGCCATTTTGGCTATACTGTACTTCCCCTATGGATCACAAGAATGCTTTCCTTCTGCACTCATGCGACTCGTTTTCAGCCAAAAGGCTAAAGTCCGCTGTCAGCTGATGTCGGGATCCACCCAAATGCCTTGACTGGCAATGGGCTCAGTGAACTGCTGGGAGACAGAGCCAGCCACTCCCACCTCCTCCACAGTACGGCGCTCCAGTGAGTGCAAAAGGGGCAAAAGAGAGCCATTGACACAGTCTCCTCTCTGCTTAGAGTGAAGGGGAGAACTGAGTGATTAGTGGTGTTTGATTGTTCCCTTCAATGCACAGCCGGCGGGAGACAGATGCAGCATTGGAGCAATGCTGCATCCACACAGGCACGTATAAAAACCTTTTCTCCCAACCCCATACTTCTCTTTTCAATGTTTACGCAATCATTAACGTTTATCCAGAAAGCGGGAAACGTAGATGGCTAAAACATGGTTGAACAATGCCTGTATGTCTGTACATTAAAAAAAAAAAGTCAACATCCTAACAATGCAATCTTTTTATTACCAGAAAAATCTAAGATGAAAGTAAACCACTATGATAAATGAAACAATACAATTCTGAATTTAAATGATGTAGTTAAATAGAGTGAATATTTTGCACGTCAAATAAATAAAACAAAAAGAAAACAATTGGTGCATAATACAGACTAGCTCCTTACAACATCACAACTTACCAAAGGTTTTCCTGTACTTAGCCAGTAGGGATGAGCTTGGATTTGGCTCTTACTTGGGTTCGAACCAAACCCAGACAGAAGTGGTCAGTCCCACCCAATCCCTGTGGGAAATTACCTGGCTGCTGTTGATTGAGTGCAGTGGTTGTGAGTGACAGCTTCCTTTTAGGTTTGGTCTAAACCCAAGTTCGAGCCAAACTTAATTCCATCACCATTTGTCAGCCAATATGGCCCCCTAAGGTTTTGCAACATGTAGGACAACCTTGAATTCTTGGAATCAACTGCTGGAGGAACCTGCTATCACTGTTCCTAAAGCCAGATAATCATTTACCAAGAAAAAAAAAAAAAAGGCGGCCTCATACACAAGTGCCTAGAGAGAACACTAGGCATACCTAGTGAGTGAGGCAATGGAGACTAGTATTAGCACATGTAGGGTCAGAAGAACCCAATGGAGATTATCAAAAGCTATATAAAAAAAAAAAAAAAAAAAAAAAAAAAAAAAAAAAACACACACGACTTCTTCAGGCTCTGAAATAAACTGGACTGTGGTTATAAACGGAACAGAATTTTGTTTTCCTAACGGAAGTAACTAGAAAGTGCCAACATAAAATTTAAGAACAGCAAACTAGGTACCGTAATACAAAAAGTTACAAAAACTAATTTTACTACTCTTGTATTTCAGCTCTCTGTCTTACAATTCTTGAAGCTTCACACTGTTGCAATGCATTAGGCATTACCAAATGCGCATTAAAATGTGTTACATTATGGCAGCATATTCATTTTAAATGGGCTGCCAAGCACCACAATAGGCATTTAAAAACAGAAATGCTATTTTTTTGCAGGACACCACAGCAAACGACTATCTGTGCATTTTGGTATGCCGACAAAAAATTACAGCATCAGAGCCAATACCTTGCATTTTGGTAAAATGTGTATTTACCACACATTAACACAATTACACAGATGTGAATCCAGCCTAAGAATTATGCAACACAGACATGTTTCCCCTTCAGAAATTTCGTATCATGCCATCATGAAGAGCATACGCATCATTGGATGCAAGCTATTATAGTTTTTTTTAAAGGTGCATTTGCGCTAAATGTCAGTTCCTTGAAGTATTCATAATAACAACAACATAAATGAGCTCACTAAAGAGGATTGTCTGCCTAAATCATGTACAGATACCTTTCTTTAACAAAAAGAACTGCTGACACGCCACAACAAGCATTTTCCCAGCGGTAAATATCAAATGAGCTGATGGGAAAGTTACATTAGACATCTCTTCAGTTTTATTGATGCAACAACCCTGATGATGTATTCAGTCAAACCTCTCCAAGCTGTAAATTCAGGAAAAGAGAGACTGTTACCAAGGTCCCCTGATACAAGTTCTCTAGCACTGTCCCCATCTTTGTCATAAGACTTTTGGATGTATGCTTTGTTGAAACAGAATTCACACATTTTAAGAGATTAATGGTTTAGCTAATTTATATTAGCTTTTTTTTGCCATTTAAAAAGCATTCATAAAACTGTATAATACTGATGGGGAAACTAAGGTAGGCTTTTGTGCTGCTCTTACCAATTGAGAAACCAACAGGAGTTCCAACAAGCCAAAAGGACTTGTATTTCTATCAACAAAATGCCAGCTATTAATTTTTAGGTTCTTTGGCACCCTAGCTCCTGTTGGTTGTCTGGCTGCACAGTATAGAACTATTTGTTAAGCTTCGTACACACGATCGGACTTTAAACAAACTTTCCCGTGGATTTCTGTTCAAAGGGCGTTGGCTGTGAACTTGTATTGCATACACGCGGCAGGACTTTTTCAGCAAACTTTCACCAAATCACATGGTTTTTCTGCTCTTTACCGCCACCTTTGGTCAACTTCTGTATTGTTGTCTGATCTTTTGCATTGGTTTTGAGCATGCGTGTTTGTAAAGTACCATGGTTTTCTGTACACACGATCAGACTTTGCTCCATCGGACTTATGTTGTCGAAAAGTTTGTTTGCAGAGTGAACTTTTGTCTGATGAAAACCAAAAAAAGTTTGTCCGATGGAGTGTACACATGGTCAGATGTTGCCTTAAAACAGCTAATTTGCACGTTTGTTATCAAAAAGTCTGATCGTGTGTACGAGGCTTTTACGCACACTAAAAAGTAGGATAAAATTTGTCCTACGACTACAGAGCAGTTTTAAAACCTGTATGACATATTAGAACACAGAAAACTATAGTTGAAGAGATGTCCTGCATAATGATGACCTTCTTTTTTAAAGCGAACATATGCAGTATGTAAACCAGTATATTTTTCAGCAACGATTGTTACTAGACCTTCATATTTATATGATTACTGGCAATTCAGTGTTATGCTTCTGGGAGAAAGTTGGAGTAGACATTAGTACCACAAAAATATTAAGTTTGGAATATTAACAAGATACATTCACAGCTGGACTGGACTCTGTTCTGAAAAGTCCAGCAAGAATGAGTTCAGTAGCTACTCCAAAGAAAGAATTTTTGAAAGGCCCCAAGTGAAGTAAAGCAAAGATGGGGGGAGGGAAAAAAAAAAAAAAAAAGAAAAAAAAGAAAAGCACAACAGAATTGGAATAGATGAAAGATGGGCAAGTATGTTTGGGAGCAAAAACAAAACAAAAAAAATAAAAAATAAAAAAGGAAGAACAATTAAAATTATACAAGACAAGGGAGGAAAAGTCAATTCAAACTGGAAAAAAGGAAGATCAAAAACGAAAGAAAGAAAAAAAAAATTGAAAAGCGAAAAGGCAAGAGCATTTGAGGTGGAAAAGGCTGGTCATTAAAGAAGCCGACTCATGGGCTTTTGTCTTCTACCTTGTACCCAGAGCTGGATTTGGACCCTACAGAACGTTTGGTGCTCTCCTTTTTTGGGGTTGGTTTTTCTTTCGCTTTTGGTTTTGCGGGAAGTGTATCGTCCTGAGTATCCTGTGCATTTTCTCCATCAGACAAGTTCCCAGATGAACTGCCCTTAAACAGAAAAGTACACATGAAAACTATTAGCTAAACCAAACTAATTTATAACCAAGTTACATATGGACCGGAAGCAGAATAAGAGTTAAAAGCTTTGGTGCATGAAGAGAATTAGGATTTATTTAGCATTTCTGAATCTTGGCTTCATTCTTCACATGACTGGGCTATTAATATTCCTGGACAGGCTCTCTTTTGGAGCGACAGGGTAAAAACGGAAAGGGTGGTGCGTTTGTCCATGTGAGAAGTGATCCTAAAGCGAGTGTGAAAGAGGACCTTGTTGATGTGCAAGCATTATGAGTGGAACTGCATATAGGTGTGCATACTAAAGTTAATTAATTATTGGTGTTTGTTGTTACAGGCCACCCAGTGTCAATTAGGAGGTGGAGGCTCAAACCCTTGCAAAGATAGAAAGGGCTACAAAGACTGGGAAAATAATCATAATGGGGGATTTTAACTACCATAAAATTAGTGGAGTAATGGCACTGCTGGAAAAGTAAAAGGGTTGAAATTCATAAACTTATTACAGAACAATTTTATGGTACAGTTCATAGAAGCCCAGACTAAGAATGATGGTCTACTGGACCTGGTGATTTCCAACCATGTGGAGTTTATTATGAATGTTCATATAAAAACATCTTAGTAGCAGTGACCAGAACATAGTGTAATTGAATGTTACCTCTAAACAACACATACTGGAAAGATAAAAACTTATTGTTCAGTTAGCACATTTTCCAAGACTGAGGGCTGCTCTCTTTTACCATGTCTTGTACAATGCTACAAGTTCTAATGGAGGTGCGCACTATAAAATCATAATTTCTTGTTTCTTTTCCATTATGTACAATATTTGGATATTGAGAGAGAACAGACTTACTGAGGAGCCTTTGATCTTTTTCTTCTCACTGCGTCCTTCCTCAACCTCATCAGAATCACCATCACTGTCAATCGCCAACAGTTCGGGATCAAGAGGGTCTAATGGAGGCTCATACAAAGCTGTATTTAATGGCAAGTACCGGAGCTCATTGGGAGAATACCTGTAAAGTAAAAGACACTTCGTGAATTCTGAACACCAATTTACACTCCCAACTATCGAAATCTGTAAAGAAGATAGCATATTTCCGTAATCAACAATTCCTTTTCAATGTCTGAAAGCAATTATCAAAAATAATATCACAGGAGGGAGTTTGAATACAAGATCACACGGAGAACAAAAAAAGGACACACACACACACACACACACACACACCCCTTCTTGCTGAGGTTGCTAGCAGCAGAACACCCACTTATCGCACCTACTTAATAAAAAATAAATAAAAAAATAAAAATAAAGAGAGAGACCCTACCCTAGGAGCTGCACAATTAATTGTCAAGAATCGTGATCTTGACTAAAGTGTTTCACAATTCTTTCTATGCAAAGAATTCTCTCTGCTCTTCTGAAGCCACAGCAGTCAAAAGAAAGGAAGAGAAAAACCGGGCAGTCTGCCAAAAATCAAAACATTATCAGTTGAACTTAAGTATAAACATTGTAAAAATTTGTCCATGGAATAGACTTAGTGTGTAAGTGAAAAAAGTTTAACCAAACTGGGAGTAAACCCAGTTTAAAAAAAAAAAAAAAAAAAAAAACCACCTATGCCGCGTACACACGATCAAATTGTCCGGTGTACTTAGTCCGCCGAAACGCATTTCACCGGACAATCCGATCGTCCGTGGGCTTCAGCGGACTTTCTCAGCGTAAAGTCCGGCGGACTTAGAAAGTATTTTTGCAGTCCAATCTTTCCCCCGGACTTGGGTTTCAGCGGACAATACATTCGTGAGTATGCTAGTCCGGCAGACTAAAAATGACGCATGCTCAGAAGCAAGTACGAAAAGGAAGCTATTGGCTACTGAACTTCCTTTTTCTAGTCCCGTCGTACGTGCTGTACGTCATCGCGCTAGCAAACGCCGGACTTTCTGTGTATCCGTGTGTGGCCAAGTCCGTTCGGTAGAAAGTCCGCCGGACTATCCACCGGATTGTTTGCCGGACTAAGTACGCCGGAAAATTCGATCGTGTGTACGCGGCATTACATTCCTGGGATGCCGTAAATGCTAACATTCACATTGGTTGTGCTCTCAACCAAACTTTCAAACCACCCAATGGCTGGTGTCATAACTGATCACATGTGTAACATTATGGCAGTTGAAGAATTATTCGAGGCCAAGATGGTGGCTTCCTTGACTCAAAACGATAGAAGGGTTTACTTCCACTTTAAACACTAAAACCTTTTTCTGACATTTGTTGGTTTCAAGTTAAAATTATTTTTTGCTAGAAAATTACTTAGAACCCCCAAACATTATAGGCCTGTGAATAAAAATGTACTGATGTGATTCTCTCAAAAAAAATATAAATTTTTATTTATATATCTTTTTTTTTTATATATATATCTAGAGATTTTATGTCACACTATTTGTGCAGCGGTCTTTCAAAAGAATTTTTTTACTTTCTTAAAGAATATATAAGAAAAAAAAAAAAAAAAAAACTAACCAGTAAAGTTGGCCCTTTTTTTTGTATAATGTGAAAGAATCATGAGAGAATCGTGATCTTTTGATTCTAAGCAAAAAAATCGTGATTCTCATTTTGGCCAGAATTGTGCAGCTCTAATATACCCTCACTTTCTCTAACAATTTGTATTATGGAAGGGTATTGTGTGTATGTAATCAGTTCAAATGTGGATTTTTAAGCAAACTGTATGAATTGTTGAAAATACCTATTAATAAATCTGCCTCCTACCATACTATATAGCCAGTTAGCTATACATTTAAGGGTTACCAATTGGTGAAATTTCCCTTGAGATGCACATAAAACTCTCCCCAAAAGAGAAGGCCTTTCCCACCTCTGACACTGTCTTGGCTGAAAGTTTTTGCCCCTGCTCCAGTTTAGGGGGGGGGGGACACTTGCAAATTTTTTGGATACCACCCAGTTTTAAAACAAAACAAATGATTAATAGAACAAACAGTGAATGCAAAACCACAACGGGCACACACATAGCAATACAACCAGAGTGGGGATGGGTTAAAATCTCTATCAAAACGAAAAGACTCAGTTAGACTTACCGGTGACGGTATTTCTAAGAGCCTTTCAGGACAACCCCGGAGAGAGTGTAGCTCCACCTTGCAATCAGGAAACACATGCCCACTTTAAAAACACCTCCTCCTCCTCCATGGCTTCAGTTATTGTGGCCTTCCGACGCTGGAAAACAAAGCACAGAAAGCACAACACCATGGTAGAACTTAATACATTTACTAAGCATAACCTAGGGAGGGAAGTAACGGTTGTCCTGAAAGGCTCTTAGAAATACCGTCACCGGTAAGTCTAACTGAGTCTTTCTCAAATCGCCTTTCAGGACAACCCCGGAGAGGATAACCGAGAAACTTACCCTAGGGCGGGACTACTGCCTGCAGTACCTTCCTGCCGAAGGCCTGATCTGCTGCAGACAGTAGATCTAACCGGTAATGCCGGAGAAATGTCGAATAACTGGACCAAGTGGCAGCCTTGCAGATTTGTTCAGGCGTGGCACCGGCCCTTTCAGCCCAGGAAACTGCCGTGGATCTAGTAGAGTGGGCAGCAATACCTGAGGGAGGTATTTCTCCTTTTGCTTTATAGGCTTCTGTTATAGCCAACTTAAGCCACCTACCCAGCGTACTTTTAGAAGCTTTCTCCCCCTTGCGTGATCCAGAAAATATCACAAAGAGGGCGTTTGATTTTCTAAATTCTTTAGTAACTTTCAGAAACTGTAAAAGACATCTTCTCACATCCAATGTGTGAAAAACTTCCTCTCCTGCATTTGCTGGGCTTGCAGAGAATGTAGGTAACACTATTTCCTGTGATCGATGGAAAGTTGAGGATACTTTCGGTAGGAATGCTGGATCCGTCCTCAGTACCACCCTGTCCTGATAAATTCTAAGGAAGGGTTCTGTAATAGCTAGAGCTTGGAGCTCGCTGACTCTCCTGGCCGAGGTGATGGCCACCAAAAAGATTGTTTTTAAAACCACCTTCTGCAAAGAAGCTTCCTGTAAGGGTTCAAACGGTGCTCCCGAGAGACCCTGTAAAACTGTAGACAAATCCCAACTGGGAAAGTCTTTAAGGGCTACTGGTCTATTTCGAGCAAGAGCCCTAAAAAATCTAGAAATTAAAGTTTCTTTAGATAAAGTCTTTTCAAAGAAAACTGATAAGGCAGCCACCTGAGTCTTCAGGGTACTGGCTGCGAGACCCTTCTCCATTCCTTCATGGAGAAACTCCAAGACTGACACCGTGCTCTTGACCTTGAGTTCTCTAGAACTGCACCAGGAGTTGAACTTTTTCCAGACCTTCATGTAAATTGCCTGTGTAACTGCCTTCCTACTGGACAGCAGGGTCTTTACTACTTTATCTGAGAGACCTTTAGCCTTTAACAGGTCCTCCTCAGAAACCAGGCGGTTAGCTGCAGGAGTTCCACTTCTGGATGACTTACTGTCCCCTGGGATAACAGATCTTTTCTGAGTGGTAACCTCCATGGGGGCTTCGAGGCTAGGTTTCGAAGACCCGCGAACCAGGGTCTTTTTGGCCAAAAAGGAGTGACTAGTATTAAGTCTGTCCTTTCTTCCCTGAATTTCCTCAGTACTAGTGGAATTAGAGGAAAGGGGGGAAAGGCATAGCACAGCTGGTAATGCCAGGGGTGAGCGAATGCATCCAACCCTATTGCTGCATCTCCTCGGTGAAGAGAAAAGAATCTGTCCACCTTTGAGTTCTGCTGGCTGGCAAAAAGGTCTACCTGAGGAACCCCCCAGGCCTCGGAGATCATCAGGAACACTTCCTGATTCAGACTCCATTCTGCCTCTAGCAATTTGCGCCTGCTTAGGAGGTCCGCAAACAAATTCTGAGAGCCCTTCAGATGCACTGCCGATAGTGAGGCTGTGTTCTGTTCTGCCCAGGCTAACAACAGATTGGCCAGCTCCATCAAGCTCCTGCTTCTGGTTCCCCCTTGCTTCATAATGTAGGTAACCGCTGTTGTGTTGTCTGACAACACCTGAACATGGTGACCTCTCAAACTCTGCTGAAATGCCAATAAACCCAGAAAGATCGCCTTCAACTCCCTCCAGTTGGATGATCTTTGAGCTTCCTGTTTGGACCAGACCCCCTGAGATGTCTGACCATCCAGATGGGCTCCCCAGCCCCAGGCACTTGCGTCTGTAGTAAGGCGCTTGTCCACAGGAAAGGTCCACACCAGGCCCCTTGAGAGGTTTGCCTGGTCTCTCCACCACCAAAGAGCCCTTTTCGTCTTTGACGAAATTTTTAGCTGTTTTTCCAAAGGATCCTGATGGGACCAGCTTGACAGAACCTCCCTCTGAAGGGGTCTGGAATGGAACCTGGCCCACTGAACAGCCGGGATTGCTGCCGTAAGCAGGCCCAGAACTGCCATAGCCATCCTGACTGAGACTGTCTGGTTGCTCTGTATCCGCTGTACAGCTAGCTGTAACTTTTCCTGTTTTTCCAACGGCAGGAAAACTTTCTGGAGAATCGAATTTAATGTATACCCCAGAAATTTCATTTCCTGTGAGGGGGTCAGGATTGACTTCTCTAGGTTTAGAAGCCATCCCAGGCCCTCGAGGTGAGACTGGGCCCTCTGGAGATTGACTAGGGCCTGCTCCCTGGAGTCTGCAAAAAACAAAAGGTCGTCCAGATAAGGAACGACTGGAATCCCCTTCAATTTCAGGGGTTCCAAAGCCTCTGCCATAATCTTCGTAAAGACCCTGGGAGAGGACGAGAGTCCGAACGGCAGAGCCCTGAATTGGAGGTGCCATACCGAACTCCCTACCTTCAATGCCAGGCGCAGGAACTGCTGCGATGCCTGATGAATTGGTATATGAAGGTAGGCATCCCTCAGGTCCAGGGATGCCATGAAGCATTCTGGGGTCAACAGCTTTGTGATGGAGAAAATTGTATCCATCCTGAAATGTTTGTACCGAATGAACCTGTTCAGGAATTTCAGATTCAGGATTAGACGGTACTTCCCTGAGGGTTTTTTCACCAGAAAAATATGTGAATAAAAACCCCCGCCCTGCTGGTTTACTGGGACTTGAATCAGAACCTCTTGCTGTATCAGCTCCTGTAACAACAGCTTCATTGCAGAGGCCTTCTCCTGATCCCTTGGCAATGTTGTCACATAAAACCTGCTCGGGGGTAGTTCTGAAAACTCCAACCTGTACCCCTGATCGACAACGCTCTTCACGAACAGATTTGGAGACAGCCTGTCCCATTGTTCGCGAAAAGCTGACAGTCTCCCCCCCACTGGGGAGATATTGTCACTTGTTCTTAGGGGACTGCTCTGGGGGAGATCTAAAGAGGACTCCACCCCTGCCTTTGCCCTTCTGTGAACCCCATCTGCTCTTGTGCTCCTGGTCTTTTTTATGGGACTGCTGAAAAGCACGAAAATTCTTTTTAGCAATCTGCTTTTTCTTAACTGGAAAAGCCTTCTTTTCATCGGCTGTTCTATCCAGCACAGACTCTAAATCAGGACCAAAGAGCAAGTCACCCGAGAAGGGAAGACCACACAGCTTGACCTTAGAGGCAGTGTCCCCAGACCATGTTTTCAGCCAAACTGCTCTCCTGGCTGAATTTACAAGAGCCGAAGACCTAGCGGCCAGTTTAACTGATTCTGCTGATGCATCCGCCATGTATTTGACTGCATTCAGGATCAGTGGAAAGGACTCTAAGAGATCCTTGCGGGGTGTCCCCGCCTCAATATGGCTCTTCAGCTTCTCTACCCAACATTCCAGATTCCTGGCCACCACCGTAGCTGCCATTGCTGGTTTTAGACTGACTGACGCAGCATCCCAAGCTTTTTTAAGGATGGAGTCAGCTTTTTTGTCCATTGGGTCTTTAAGGATCCCCATATCTTCAAAGGCTAGATCCGTTCGTCTGGATACCTGCGAGAAAGCTGCATCGACTCTGGGTTTCTTGTTCCAAACCTCTGAGTCCTTATCTTCGAAGGGAAACCTTCTTTTGAGAGCTTTAGAGAAGAAAGGGGCTTTTTCTGGGTCCTTCCACTCCTTTCTCACTGAGTCTGAGAGGACCCTGTGGACAGGAAAAACTCGCCGTTTTGTTTCGTCCAACCCCTGGTACATTTTGTCATGAACTGACAGTTGTACTTTTTCTTCCTGAATTTCTAGAGTAGTGTAGATTGCTTTTAAAATATCATCTACTTCCTCTAGTGATAGCTTGAATTTGGAGCCCCTGCTATCTTCTTCCTCTTCCTCCTCCTCAGAATCCCTGAAGGAGATGAGAGTACTACCCCCTTCGTCTCCAGACTCTTCAGTTTCCACCTGTCTGGATGACGACGCCCTGGGGCTGGGCGGTAAGTTCTGAGGCTCGGTCTGTGCGGGAGGGTTTTGTATCAGGATGGACTTGACTGAACTCAAAGAGTTTGTCAGCTCTTTAACCGAAGAAAACAAATCCTTATATTGTTGAGATGTTTCCTCTTCCATCAATTCTCTGATACAATTTCTGCACATTGCCTTCTGCCATGAATCTCTGAGGGGGGTTTTGCAAGAAGGACATTTTCTCTGACCTGGTCTAGCTTTTCCTAGTGATTTTTCCTGAAACGACATACAGGTTTAATTCACTAAAAGCTCTCAACAACCAGTTGCTTAACACCAAGCCAGTGCAGAGACCCACCACCAAACAGACCTACTAGTGAGACCCCAGAACTAGGCTGCAAAAGGTCAGAGCGAAGTCCACCTCTGACCTGCAGCGACAGGCCCCCAAGAGGGGGGAACAAACAAAGACATACCCACAGTAAAGCAGAGGGTGCCAGTGCACCTTACGTACCTGGGCTGGACCGGTGCTGGGGGCGCCTGTCTCCGCCATAGCTGGCTTGCACTCTTCCATCGTTTGAGTGAGGCAGCTATTTTACAAACAGCTCTCATTTTAAATTTTCCCGGCCGCCGCGTCATCAAGGCCGGCCGGAAGCGGAAGCACACGGTCACCTGACCCGCCCCATGACCCCTGCGTTCCAGGCGCTGAACCACGGCGCCACGCCCCCTCAGAGCGCCCGCGCGTCACCGTGAACGACGCCGTCGCCGCCCGGGACCCGGCGCCGAAAACGCGCAGCGGCCTCCGCCAGCAACAGAGCCCTCCCTGCGCTAACAAGCGGACACCGGGCACCCGACGCCGGCACTCCGAGGGTCCTTACTCCCGTGAGATGGCGGGACCAGGAGCTCCAGGAGTCCTCTCCCCGTGGAGATGCTGCTGGGGGTCAAAGAGAAACAACCTGCAACAAAAGGTAAGCCTTACTCCCCTGCAGAGAGTGTAGCTCTTCCTGGTTCAGGCACATGCTTCCTCCAAGGAGGAAACACAATAACTGAAGCCATGGAGGAGGAGGAGGTGTTTTTAAAGTGGGCATGTGTTTCCTGATTGCAAGGTGGAGCTACACTCTCTCCGGGGTTGTCCTGAAAGGCGATTTGAGAAAAAAGGAACGCGAGTACTACTCATACTTTACAGGCAGGTACACCTTAAAGAACAAGGTCAAAGTGAACGACACGAGTGCATACAAAATTCAGCTATAGACTCAGATCAGTAAGCAAAGGTCCAGGTCATACATAAACCCCTGCTGTGTTTATAAATATTTCCCTTTTTACTGTTAGGCATTCTGCCATCTAGTGGTATGAGGATGGTAATGCATGTTATTTTCTGTATCGTCTGCTTACGCACACCAACAAACCCTGATGCTGCAGATGAGCATTCTGATAAATAAATGGCTAACACCAAGTTACAAAGTATGTTGCTCCTCTGCCTGACCAGTAATATTCAGGCAGAGAGAGAAAAACAACATTTATAAATAAAGAAACCCACACAGAATCAACAGTGCTTGTTCTGTGACCCATACCGACTTGCCTACAGATTAGACCCAGCAGGATTATTTATATGGGCAGGTCTGGTATTTGCCCTTTCAAAATTTCAGTGAGGATCTTTAAATAGTATGCATCTGCATGGGGGACACAAGCTATCTTTGTATCATTTGCTTCTTACAGATCTTAGGCTTGCCATACACAGATCAAATGTCTTTCCTGCAACCACGGGTTGCAGGAAAGAAATTTGCTCAGTTCCCTCATCACAGACTGTGTTAATGTGGGAACGGCTTCCACAGAGCATGATTATTGCTAGCAGCTTTAGCATCCACTAGCAATAATCCCAGGTGAAACCAGCATGTTAGTTGTACCAAAGTCGATCAATTGATTAAGCAACTTGGTACATTCAGCTTGCCAATATACGGTTTGAATCTTCCTGTTGAACTGACCGAGATTCGAACCATGTATGGCCCTGCCTTACAGGACCCCTTTCCCCTATCACATTGCAGAAGAGATGGCAGCCCCATCCAATCATCTCTCTCCTGCAAGATTAGAAAATAACTCAGGACTGGGGATAGCCTTTCAAACATGCTTTTGGATCTAGTTGATGACCTAGGCCTGCTAAACACCCCAGAGAACCCTCCATCCATTTTCACAAATCGGTAATCACTGTTTTTGGATTAAGCAAAGTTTGGTCACTTACTAGTTACCTTTTGTGGATGATAGGGTTTGTATAACCCCAGATAGGGCAAGTGTAAACCCATGTTCCTCACCCCACGGTGCACATTCTGAGGCACTGCTTTTGGGACCCAAGAAAGTGAATGGTTCCGGTTGACCATTCGTTTTTCACTTTCTCTTTTCTTATTCTGCCTTGTTCCTACTCTTATGCCCTTAAGCTCTTCTCTCTCCTTTTATTCCCTTCTCATCCACTTTTCCTGGGGGGCACTAGATATTAAGCCGTATAAACCCTATGCCCCTCTTAAAGGATAAATTCACCTTCGGAAACTTGTTGCCCCACCCGATTTTAGGGTGGAATATGTAACCTGTTCCCAGTGCTACAGCCCCTGCCCTCCCACCCTCCCTGTGGCAGCATTACAGGGAGAAGTTCCTTATACTAGCTGTAACGGTTTAAAAAAAAAAAAAAAAAAAAAAAAAAAAAAAAAAAAAAGTGGCTGGCGGGGCTCCACCCACACGGCCGCATCATTCATACGCAGAGCTGTGTGTGTGTGTGAATGAACTACAAGTCCCAACAGCCTTAGTGGCTGTCAGCTTGCAGTTCTCAATGAACTACTACAGTGCTGTGGTAGTCCATTGAGTCTTCCTGTCAGAGTATCGGCTTACCAGCACAGGATGTATGGGTAAGCAGATACACCGACAGTGTGCAGGAGACGTGCATGGCATTAGCGATCTCCTGATAGTGGGTGCAATGCTTTAGAGACTACATAAAATTATAAATGCACATTTTTTTACCTGCAAAAAGATGTGCATTTATTGTTTTTTTTTTTCAAAGGTAAACTTAACCTTGAAGAGTGCCCTATGGACTTGGCATTCATATTGGTCTATATTTCACTGTAAACATATGTTGGTCAATTGAAATTCCATGTTGCTCTTCTTTGGGATCCAGGTACCATTAGCCATTTATAAACCTCCATTAAAGTAAAGGTATCGTCACTCAGTGTGAATGTGTGCCAACGCTCCACTTATGAGGGCTTTATTATGGGATGTCATGGAGGCGTTTGGTTAAGCTTGGCTTAGCTCTATTGCGTCCTACAGGTAAACTGAAAGGTATTTCTAATCTTCATACAATGGCTATTACAATTAGACAGCTAGTACAAAACATCCCTATCCCCCCACTGTCTACAATCAGATCCATAACTATTGTCACTGCAATCTGACTCTTCTTTATACTAATCGTTTCTATCTACGAGAGAGAGGTGACAAGGCCCAACACCATCCTTGCAAGGAAACTTCTGTGGTTATAATGCATATTTAGTCCTAATTGTAGAAAGCTTTTTCCAAGGAATGAATGGAGTGTGGGGCAATGAGCAGACTGCAGCACCCAGCAAAGATTGCAGTCTTTGTCCCGTTTTTACTGTACCTTCCTCATATGGAAATACGGTTTAGTATCTTGGTAATGTCACTACATATGCAATTATACATAATATTTTTATGAAACAAGAAAAACAGACCTTTTGTAATATTCTTGAAACTGTCCAGGTATGAGGGAAACAGGATAAGGACTCACTTTTGTAATTTCAGTAGGCAAGATTTTGTACTTTCCCTGAGGTACCTGTATTACCTATTAAATAACCGAAAAGAAAAAACAAACACGTAATTAAAAATAAGTAGTTCCTTTAAAAAACAGATAACCAAAAATCCTCTTATTTACAGTACATTAAAAATAGAACTATTGGCAACGCTTTTCGCATTCATTTTGGATAGAGTTAGAGGGTTATTACCCCGGTCAGATTTTTTGTTTGCCATGTATGTCACATTGCGGAGATTTTTCTTCACTTTCTGCCCCATAGCCAAACAGGAAGTGAGGGGAAATACCTGCAAATTCATGTCCCCATTGGAAGATTTCCCCACCATTACTTTTCTGAGGGCAACCCAAAATTTGTGATTTCGTTTTATTTTCAATGATACTGGTACACAGAACAAAGAGGGTGAACCTCCTTAATGTAGACACAGAAAGCAATACAAACACACAGGGGTTCTAATCCCTCTCCACTCTAGCCAAAACAAAAAAATAAAACATTTCAAGTAAAGATATTTTTACATAGTTATATTGATCCAGTTGAGCCAATGTAGCTATGCATACACTATATCTGGCCCATCCCCCTGGAAGCTAGAAACACTGCTACTACAGTGATCTCCAATAGCTTCCAAATCCTATGCGGAGAGGATGCCTTGCAGCATTGTGAATGCAGGAGGCTAATTGGTCCGCACAGGCACCAGAGAACACTTTGCATTATCTTAATAAATGCAAAGTATTCTCTGGGTGAAGTGGAGACTGATTTCACCTTCCTACCTCATCCAGAGAATGCTTTGCCTCCATGGAAAAAAAATAATAATAATAATTTAACCACTTGCCTACTGGGCACTTAAACTCCCTTCCTGCCCAGACCAATTTTCAGCTTTTGGTGCTCTCACACTTTGAATGACAACTCAGTCATGCAACACTGTACCCAAATGAATTTTTTGTCCTTTTTTTTCCCACGCATATTTCTTTGTTTCTGTGACAAAATTATGCAAATTATTAATTTTTCGTCATAAATTTTGGCCACTATTTATACTGCTACGTATCTTTGGTAAAAATAACCCAAATTAGCGGATATTATTTGGTCTTTGAGAAAGTTAGAGAGTCTACAAGCTGTGGTGTGAATCGCACAAAATTGATCACATCTGATGTACTGGTGGACTATCTCACTTCTTGCGACGCGAACAAGTCAGGAAAGTACAAATACCCCCCAAATGACCCCTTTTTGGAAAGTAGGCATTCCAAGGTATTTAGTAAGAGGCATGGTGAGCTTTTTGATGTTGTCATTTTTTCCCACAATTCTTTGCAAAATTAATATTTTTTTCCACAAAATTGTCATAGGTATTGTATATTGTAATAGGTTATTTCTCTCACATGGCATGTGTATACCACAAATGACACCCCCAAAAAAATTCTGCTACTCCTCCTGAGTATTACAATAACACATGTGTGGGACTTTTTCACAGCCTGGCCACATAGAGAGGCCCAACATGCAGAGAGTGCTGTTACATCTTCTAGGAGCATAAATTACATATCTAACTTGTTGACTACCTATTACACTTTTGAAGGCCCTGGAGCACCAGAACAATGACACGTGGCACCGATAACAGATGGCACTAAAACATGGCACCGATGAAGCGTGACACTGATGACAGATGGCACTAACAGGTGGCACTGGGGACAGACAGCACTAACAAGTGGCACTGGGGAGAGGATGGCACTTCTTTCTTCTTTTTTTTTTTAAACTTACGGCCGCTGCAGCCGTTGATCTCTCCCTTCTCACACGCTGTCTGTGTGAGGAGGGAGAGCGGAGCTGAGAGATGATCTCATGTTTACATATGAGATCTCACATTGGACACGCCGATCGCGCTGTAAACGGCCGCTATGATTGGCCGTTTACAGCG